>NW_028185217.1:712234-852509 GCF_003343005.1 Rhea americana | reverse complement strand
AAAAAAAAAAAAAACAAAAAACAAAAAAAACAGAGAACCTCAAACAAGTTCTACTGCTTGATGCTGGAATGATGTTTGCTTCCTTCACTGGTATTTCATTTAATACAAATCACTCCGAGTTGTTCTCCCTCCCATGTCCTGAAGAAAACTCCTTTCCTCTTTTATTGCATTCTGTCCCTCATGACCTTGTTGATCAAACTTTCCCCTTAGAGAAATTCTTTACACTAGTCTACACAGGTTGCACCTAGAGAGTTGCAATCATTTCAGGGAACTAAGAGAGGAGARTAAGTTAGATTTTTGAACTATAGCTCAGTGGGGCAAATCTATGCCATAGCAAGTGCAACTTAATATTAAGTTTACTCAAAAAATATGTTTCATTATTTCATAACTAATTATTTTCCTGAACTCTTTTGTTCAGCATGAAACCTCACTATTTTAGCTTKTTCAATTTCAACCTGATTTGGGGGGGAAAAAATGTTGAAATACTATAATTTCTCAATGGACAGAAGTTCTGATCTTAGCTGTAATCAACATCAAGTTTCTCAAAGCAACTTACATGGAGAAAACATTTGGAAATGATTAATCAATGAAACACAAACATTCAACCATATTGAATGAAGTTGTTATCTTAGTATCATTTATTTTGTTGTTTAATAATTGAGCTTTAGGACTTAAGTCAGTTCTAATTTAAATTGTAGGTTCCATTGGCTGAGCATATGTTCCTTAGTATGTTGACCCAGTATTTTCAGGATTGAAGAGTATATCACTTCTTTTGTTCGTATGCAGGAAAASAAAATTGGAAACCAGTAATACAGAGAAATGGTGAAGCATTGATTTAATAAGTCCAGAAGAACATCTATATTTAACCAAACCTTATGACAGCATCTAGACCATCTTCCAGGATCACGTCCCATATTATATCAGCCTGGTGGGTGCAGAGTCCGATGTTTTTCTCTGCCCACAGAAACGGTGCTCACCCATGTCAGAACACAGGGGAGCATTTGCTGGCCGTTTACTGGCCTGTAAAAGGCACCAAAGCTCAGGGCTGTTTGCCACTGGTAAAACACGTGGGTGCTGATGCCACCTTGTGCTCCTGCTTTGGCATGCTGGAAGAAGGGGCTATGCGAGTATTTGGGGCTGCCTGGGCAGAGGTGATGGAGCTGGTGAGATGATGGCATCACCAGAGACCACGCAGTGACTTGAAGGTTACCCAGAGTGTCTGTGGTTACAGCCAAGGACTGCTCCAGAGATAYGTACAAAAATTGCAAGGAGCAAGAAGGCAGTGGAAGACAGACATGTTTCTCGAAAAACAGGGCCACAGATGGACATAACAGATGTAAGATGAGTTTCTCATCACAGCTGGCAGCTTTACCCATTTGCTAGAGGAAGATACCAGTGGTACATTGCCAGGGCAAGCAAAATTCGTTACAAAAATTAGTATTTTTATTTCATCATTATATACTCAAAAGTTTGTTCATGTGAGTTATACATGTTGGTAGGAGATATCTGCAGTACAAACRTAGTAGATACTGAGACGTATCATGTGATTAAAGGAGGACCAAATAATGTTTGTTATGATTATACCCTACAGATAGCACACTTGTCCTCCTTGACAGCACTTCAATACCTATCTTCTTCCCCTTCCCACCCCAGCCCCTGAAAAATGTTAAGAACAAGTACCTGGAAATCAGCACATTGATTTGCTCCATAGAGTAGGACCATGAATATTTCAGTTTATGATTGCAAGTACWTACAGAATACATCTCTCTTTTACAGGTCTAGTCTTTCTGTCTTTACAGGATTTATAGCCATTGAAACCTCCGTACACCTAGAGTAATAGGAGGATATTTTTCATCGATTTTTCATCTTATTTTAAAAAATCTGCTTTGTTTCTTTTGTATTTTGGTGACATAAAACTGCACAATATATTTTATTTCATACCTAATATTAGCTCTGGTAGTTTTCCTAGCAAAAAAGTCCATAACCCTTCAGTGACCATATGGCATTACATATGTTTAGCATGAATTGCAGATTTAACACTCAGAAAATGTTGTCCTTTAGCTAATCTGAATGTTAATCTACAAACTGAACAAGCAGAGAAGCTCTCAACCTGTTATGCCTGTGAGCTACAGAACAAATACACTGTCACAGCACAGTCATGCGTCCTTACAAATACTCCAAAAGATGGTATCTGAGGCAGATATTTCTTTCTAAATCCAGGTATTTGACATTAAAAAATCTGGAAGTTTCAGACATGCATTAGAATTATTCTGCCACAACCTATAATTTCAGTGAAACGAGTGGACCTGGCTCCCAAAAGACTCCTTTGAAAATCCCAGTAAAGAAATCTGACATGAAGCAATCCTCTAAAGCTATTGATCCACAGTGTTTCTCAGGTGCAGGATAGCATTTCTGACCAGTGACATCAGAACCAACMCAGACTAGTCGATAGCCATCGGGGTACAACATTAACCACAAATCAGGAGAGCCCCGTTCACATCCTTCACATCCTTACTTTTAACTGGGTACTAAACCTACAGTGAATACACTGTGCTTTCCTGGTTAAGTGCCTCTTTTTTTTTTTTTTTTCTTTTTGAAATGTCTGATGAGGAACAGGAAAATATTGAAGCTTTAGGAAGCTTCACGAGCAGAAAAGCTGTTTGCAGCCTACCCTGAATATAGGCTTTTATCAGAAAAATATTTATTCATTTATTTAAATAAATAAATATTTCTCTTTCTGGAACACTTGCAAAAAAAATCAAGGAAAAAGAACCCATACAACAAATATAGAAAGGGGAAAGTAACAAGAACAGTGTTATACATAGCGCATCTTTGTTCTTTTCCTTTGTCATTATTAGCTTCTTTCCTTTCCCGCATTTGAATTCCAGAAATGGCATTTTAATGGATATTTTGATGCTAAAAACTTAGAGTATTGCAAAATGATGGAGGAGTCCRAAATGAAATAAAGGCTGTGGGCAAAAGATCAAAAGTAGGTGAGTGAGGAAACAGTGCTGAAGTTTTGCTCCCCACCACGCTATCACTGACYACAGGACATCTTGACTCAAGACACAGTGACACCGGACTCTGGTAGGTAGAGAGAAGAGGGAAGGGGGAAGGGAAGGGAAGAGAAAGAAGAAAAGAAAAAGCAGCACGTGGTCTGGAWCCCCAACTGCTATGTAGTAGTATAATCCAGGGGTTAGAGCAGTTTGATGCAGAAGACTAGAGAGCCTCATATGGAAGTTATATACTACAACTGGTTGAAAAATGAGGAACATTTTATTTTGATAGTCTGTCATAATATTGTACATCGTCAACATTTTTCATTATGATCTAGTGCACAAAGATAGCTCTTCTCTTCCCACTTAATTCCTAAATAGCTATTTAACTACTCCTTTTTCTTTCCATTTTACTGTCTTTAACTTTTATACTGTAAGTGTCATGCTCTGTATTTGACCAGTGCCTAGCACAAGATGTCTCAWGCAAATGGAAGTTGCCAGGTACTGCATAATATAGATAGAAGTGATGATGAATTAAGAAATAAGATGAAACACTGTCACCTGAGGAAAAATAAAAAAATAAAGAAAAACACCACACCACTGATCTACAGTCATGTTGAAATGTAGGACAAGTTATAAGGAGCTATATCAGCAACAGAGTTACGACCTGCAAAACTTATTTATCTCCATAATAAATAGGTATCTAACCATGGAATCTAAATGCTTTAAAGTGTTTACCAGTCTTGTGAGATGTGGTGTGCCATTTCACAGTTAAATCAATGACTGGAAAATGCTGATTTTGTTTTAAGTTACAGACATGATTAGCTGYCAATTATGAAAATACTACCTTCACAAAAATTAGGGTTAGTAACATGCTTTTTGCACAGTCATTTTGCAGTTCTTCTCACTTACTAGCTGTAAGTAATGACCAGCCTTTGCCTTTGAGACATGACCTARCAGTATATTCAAATAAGAAGCCAAGATGGTTTTTATCTGAAATTTAAGCATTCTGAGCCCTCTTTTCCCTCCCACTATTTTTCCATTAGAGCTCAGATTAATTTTTCCTCATTGAATCATTGTAGGTGGGAATCCTGGAATTCTTTTGGAATACTTTTTATGCTTTGCAATCAAAGTGAGTTATTTTACAATTACGTTCTATGTTTATTATTTCTTTTGTCAGACCAAAACAATGCTGATTTTTTCTATTTCAAATTCTACATTTGTCTTCAACCCCCCCTCCAATGGTACAAATTAGCTACCTGAAATTTGTTTCCTTCCCTTATATCAAGGAATGGGTGAAGTTTCACAAAATACATACACTACATACTAAGTTTTTATAAATTATTTCAAAGTTAAAATAGTTTTTTTCCATTACTAATAATCAAATGACAAGAATATTTCAGCCATTACACTAGTTGGGGCTGCACAACACGGGTCAGATCTTTACTTAGTGGAAATCATCATTCTGTTCCATGAGAACTTGTGCTCCTCCTCCACACTCCCCAGTGTGCATGCTATTTCATGAAATGGCCTTGTGGCTAATCCTTAGTAAATCATAACATGTTTTGTCATACTATGTGATTGGTCTTCTAAATTACAGAATTTTGCCCTTTTTGCTGATTTGATAATTCTTCAAAGAGGTACCGGAAGAGCAGAACAAACATTTTAGATTGAACTATTTTCTTACATTAACATTCAGGGCACTGATCCTCCGTTGGCATTTTTTTGAGAATAAAAATTTCCTCAAATATGCATAAAAGGTGAATTTAAAAAGCCTGTAAATATTAAAAATACACTGTCTGGTTGCTTAGCAGAGTTTTAATTATTCATAAATCGCCATAGTGTTTCTTATTTACCAAACAAATGACCACATAAAACTTGAGATATGGTGCAAACATATTGCATTGTATTTCATTTTAAAATACTGTCTCAAAATGAAATTGGTGCATCTGGAGGAGCAGGCTGAAACCTGAACAGTGACAGACAGAAAGAGGCAGTCCAGCAAAGCGCGCAGAACTGCAGCTCAGAGAGCCACCGTGCAACRCTACCCTGCTTTGCAGACCCCAGCACACAACACCCTCTTCTACAGCGATCCAGTCTTCTGCTGAATCTGCCCCTTTGTTTCTAAATTATGGTTGGAATATTTTTTTTCAAATAATGTGTTGGAATTAGGAGGACAAAGAGAACCGAGAAAATCCAAATTATATGAACCCTATGCCTAGCTTGCAGACAGCTTCACCTAACAGTTTTAAGTAGCACGGGTTACCTTATTCACCTTAAGATATTGTTAAACTTGAAACCTAAACAGGCACGGTTCAAACGTGCACACTGATAACTGCTTCATTTTAGCAGAAACATAGTGCAAACGCATTAACGTCAGAGCGACACAATCACTCCCCAGCGCATCGCTAAAAGCCCCAGTTCTTCCCAGCCTGCCTGCCTAGATGTTAATCTTTTTCTGCGACGCCAGGGCAATATAACGAGAATCATTACAAAGGCTGTCCCCTGCTGTAGGCAGGACCRAGGTTAAATCCCATACGAGAGGAGCGAGCATCTGCCGGGTGGTTATCGCATCGATACGGATAGGCACCGATCGCTTCATTGCTTTGCCTCCCTGCTTCCCAAACAAGGCTGGAGCTTTGGCTCACACAGGGCAATTTTATCATGAATGCAGTAATAGAACACACATTTACTTTAAACACTTAATGTAACACTCAGACTGTGGGGATCAGTTCCCCCAAAAGACATTCTTACCTTCCTTCTGCAAAAGTCACATGCTGGAAGTGGCTGAAAAAAGTTTTCTTCAGTGGAGATCTCTTTCATTATTGTTTCTTTACCCATTTTTCACGGTTCTTTTTCCATATATCTTTAAAATAGACCTCCGAGAATTCATATTGTGGTTTTGATATATATATGGTTTAGGCTCTAAGTTATATTGAATTTAATCATAGGGTCACTTGAACCAAGTCGCTTTTCTGTTTCTAATCTACTAACTGCACATTTTTGCTGAGATTGGACAGGACAAGTCCTATTAGGATTCTGACACCACAGGTCAATAACTCTTTCTTCTATAATTTTATTTTTTCGTTGTGCCATGCTTTTCAGTTTTCAAGTTCATACCAGGAAATTGAACCCCCCTTCCCCCCCCCCCCCATCATGATGACTGGATTGTTTTCCCTATTCTTCCCCATGGCGTAATGAGACCCGTTGTTGTCTTCCTCCTATTTGTTCCATGAGACACCTGTGTCCTTTCATCTTACTATATTTTATTGTGAGGATATACATATCCTTAGCACAGAGAGCCTTCAGAAGAAAACAAACTTTGAAGGTAGAAGTGAAGAAGAAAATCAGCAGATTTTACAAGTTTCTCATCTAACTCTTTAGATTTAATATAGCTTAACCTTCTTTTCAAACTCTTCAGGTAGGTAAAAAGGAAGGGTTATATGGTAAGCACCTGCACACCACTCACACAGCCCCTGCGTGGCCCAGCAGAAAACCAGAGTGAGCAGAGGACAGGGGAGAAGCTGCAGGGAGAGGAGGCTAGTTATGTATTGTATGGCAGAGAGCGGGTGGCTGYGACCTCCACCCATGTTTTGGGTGCTCATACCAGTGCCTGAGCCTACACTTAAGATGCTTATATACATATACATCTGTTGCACATGCATATATAAAAAGTAATAAAGCATTTGAATGTACAAAAATATGTGATTATGCTTACTGTTATACCTTAAAGGTAAAAATGGTAGAAATAGAAAAATACATTTGACTTTATTCAACGATAGAAAGGAAAATCAGGAGCGCAGAGTGAAGTTGTACTTGAAAAGACCTTGTTTTGTCCTAACTTGTTTTGCTGCGTCTGTAGATATTGCAAGTTCACTTACAATCTCACATACAGTTTTGCTTCTGCTCTGATTAAATGCTATACAGCATCCAGTCTTCTTGGTTAAATGTGCATAAGGTTCTGTGTTCACTTTGAGAATTACAACACTGATAACAAATAAGAAAGAAAAATCTCTTTTCTATATAAAAGACAGCATATGAAGATATCACCATTATAAGTAAAGCTGCAATACCACTTTTTTTAGTGAATTCTTTCCTCAGCCTGAGGAAACATTTAGCTTCTTAGGGAAGCAATGGTTTCCAATAGAGGCGACTAAATTATAAACCCTTTATCCATCAGTTCATTGGAAAAAGTCAGAATTCCAGTCTGTGCTGGGCGCAGAAATGTTCTAGGGGTTATTGTGGTTTTTGTTGGTATTGCCTGTATTGGTACRACACATGCTGCAGGATCTGAGTATCTTGGAAGCCACTATTCTCTTTTAGCAACAKAGGAATGATCATTTAATGATTTTATTTCCTCAGATATGTTTTTCATCTTTATGTTTCCTGTACTACTATATACTAGTGATGATACCAGACATGACAATTCTCAGTTTGGAGGAGTGGGAGAGTACTAAATGACAAGAAGTCAGTCAAAGCTTCCAGAGAGCAGAGCAAATAGTAAGTTGGCTACTGTTAGCTGAAGAAACAATAAGAAAAAAGAGTGCTTTTAAAACCAACAAATGAAAGAAGAGTTTCCTGCCCTTGTATCTTGTTCCCGTTTTCAGAACCTCTAATCATTGCCAGCATTTGAGAATTGAGAAGACCCATTAAAAAGCATAGCAATACCTTTCTTTCCTACTCATAAGGAGTAGGTTATTGCCACTTCTCTTATCTCACATAGAGGCAGCATTTACCACAACATGGTCTTGGACTTAAAGACCTTTAGCTTCTGTCATAACACAAGTAAAAAATACATAAGTTATTCAAAGAGAAAACACATCAATAYAGATCAGATGAAGACCTAAGTCAGAATACACAACTCCTCTCTTTCATTTGACACATTAAATATGCTAAAGCAGACTGGTAGAAAGTCAGAGGAATTAACAAATCCACAACATCCAAATGAAAGACAAAGTTAAAACTGACTTATTTTTGTTCCCTTCCCCCAAAGAAATAAAACATGTAGTAAAATATCTAAAATATATTTTAGTATTACAGCTGAGTGTGTATCACTCTCCCTTTCTAGATATATTTATAAAGAAAACTAAGTTATATGGTATTTTTATAAACACATCAAGTTAAAAAGGGAAAAGGGAGAATAAAATTAGCTTGGCATGACTGTGTGGGAACTAGACACAAAAGTTATACTCCCACAGTTGTATTTCGTTCCCTAAACAGATTTAGCTGATTTTCTTTAAGCACATTATCTTCCGATAAAAATAATAAAAAACATGAAACCTCTATGCAAATATTCTAGTGAATATTCAAAACTCCAAATGTAATGACACTTTTTCTTTTGTGGTAAATCAGATTCTTTATAACACTTTCTTTGCTTGCTCAAACTGCCATTTTGGGCAACARCTTGTGCTATAACTCCTTCCATTCCCTAAATTTATTCATTTAAGGAATGCAAGTGATATTATGTGACTGGTATTCCCAGCACAAAACAAAGAAACAGAAGTCCAAACCTGAAAATGGTTATTCATAGCCACACACAGACTCAAATAAAGATGGCCAGTATCAGTGGATATTTCACCCCCCTAATAACAGATACCATTTGTTCCCATRAACTCAACCACAGAAATACATAATAATAACCAGATACATAATTTTTCACAGATTTTTTTCAGCTTTGTTTTTATTCTAGGCCTAAAACAAATCAGTATTGAGCTGAACATCTATCTTACCTCGTGTTACACATTTCTGAAAATACTGTCAGGGACTAGCATTCAGCAAACTGCAGCTGTCCTACTACTTCACATTGTTTCTATCAGAAAGAGCCATTTATTTCTTTCTGAACATATTTTATCATGGGTAAAAGAGTAAAAACCAGCATATACTATTTCAACAGTCAGAAAACTTACCATTTCTGATAGCATTTCCTCTTGCATCGCTTTTACTACATCTTCCCACAAACTTCTACATCTCACATAGAACAGTCAGTGATCAGGGCCTATAACAACTGGGTGGGCTGGGCTTTAAGGTAGACCAGGTGTTTTAAATCATCCTCTATCTCCTAAGGTGCCATCTACAAAGGTTACAACTAATGATTTCCCTTTCTGGTCACTGTATGGTAAAAGCTAAGCCTGCCCTGCCCTGCCCTGCCCTGACCTGCCCTGTCAATAACTGAGGAAATTTTGGCTGAGCAGAAGAAATTCATTATGTTTTTAGATCCAAATAGTTGTGCCCTAATAAAGGCTATTTCCTTAATGGAAGTGCCTTAATGCCTTACAGCTTTAGGGTCAAATGGATGGACAAGGGCAACAACCAATTCTTGAAACCAGTTAGTGTGTTAGAAACCCATGTCTGATAMTTTCACTCAGCAAGAATATAATTTTCAGTTTTCTAGTGGAACCAGCCTTCTATTGTGACTAATATATACTAAAGCTAAGAGCCACCAGACAGACTGATTTCCCATTGCTTTTGTTTACAATAGTTTTGTTTACAAAGTTTTCATTTTTATGTCAACTGGATAAACAGGTACCTTCTGAAGTGGTTTAGATGAACAGGCTAGAGATGTCTAGCAGGTAACCTGTGCCTGCTAGATTGGACGTGTCAATGTTAGAAATTTTTATATCAAGCACCTAACTAGAATTTGTTTTCCGGTTTTACTCTCTAATTTTAACTGTGTGTAAACTGAATATATATTGCTTATACAATGTGCTTAGCAACAGTGCTGTAATTATCTTTGTCAAACTTTTGGCAAGTTTAGGTGATTTTTATCTAGAAATTATGTGTGGGGAAAGCAAGTACAACCTACAGAGTATTTGTAGTACATTGACATAGATTTCAATTCTAGTTTCCAGTAAACCAAAAGGTATTTTGAGGCTTTCAAAAGTGTAGCTTAATTTTGCATTGTAAATGGTCTATGCTATCCTCTGCTGTCATTGGGAAAGTCAGTCGGTCATTTAGGTAGAAAATGTGTTTAAACAGGAGTAATCTTATTCTGAATGCAAAAATCTAGGCATATATTTCATGCTGTTGCTAAACATGGGTAGCACCTGTAAGCTAATAAGGTGCTAATTAAGAACTGCCATTTTAAGTCTATCATGCTTTTTCCATGTGAACTTAACATATGCTCTACATCTGATTTCCTACTGTGGAAAAATTAAGATAGCTCAAATTGATGATATGTAATAAACCGTCGGCTTTCAGTATTCTCTCCTCTTAAAATGCCTTTCCTCCTGCAACTGTAGGCGTAGGCATTTGATAAGATTGCCATATGTTTCTGTGTCTTTTTTGGGTATATTATAGCTATTCAAGAAACCTGCTTTGGAAAATTACAGTACAGCACTGAAGAAACGTTGATGGTTAATACCATGATCTGGGGATCGTCCAGCTTGCTGGAGCACAAGCGTTTATGTTCTTCCTAAGAATCCCTAGTAGTGACATGGATCAAACCCGACAGTACAGGCTGTCTGGTCTCAGGCTAAATCTGAAGGAAAACAGCAGAATTCACCCTCCTCTGCTGGCGCTGGTCAGTGCTGCTTGATACACCAGTGTAGTAAATGACTGTGACAAGGATAAATTTTATTGCCAATCTTATAGAGGAGATGCATAGAAGTGTAAAATTTTTGGTCAAAGCAYCAAACAAAAATCATGTCATTCTCTGATGTCCATTTTTTTAATATCYTCCTGAAGCAAAGGATATCAAAATCATGCTTTATTTTATGCACTCTTATGGACTGACATTTTAGAGTGTTCTTTGAGTCCTTTAGGGCTATTGATCAAAGTTGGACCTATTTTTGAATGAAAAATAATTTTGTATGAATGATATGCATATGCAAACCAAATTAAGTAAGTTTCATCTCATCAAGAAAGCACGAAATTTTATTCAGTGACTGATCCTCAAAACAAGTGAAACTTCCCATTTATCAATGGTCTTTGATATATATTTTATTATTATTATATTTTATTTTTTTTTCTGCAAGCAAAAATCCATGTACATGACTGGGTATTTACTTTTTGAGAATCATATATTATATCATGACCGATACTGCAGGAGTTACAATGGAATAACAGTGCTTGTACCTTGTTTCCAACAGCTGCCCATGCCACTGCGTGCTTGATATATTTGAAGGGGTCTATTTATTAATATTAGAGATTTGCAGCAAAATAAATCACATACTTAAACAATTCTGTGGTTTGTTGAARCAGGTTTAAACCATGTTAAAATTATATTTCCAGGCCACTTTCTTAACATGTGCAAACACCAAAGACAGAAGAAATACCTGGTATTGTAGAAAAAAAACTGGTATGAAATCCCTTCCATGTGGTGTACATCATGAGTGCACATTGTACGGGTGATTGAGAACTGAACCTCTGAATTTGTTGATTTGCTATTTCAATGCCCAGTATACATCAGGATTTTCCTTTTCTTACATGTATGTGGCCTATTGGCAGCATTACGCTGTGTCACAAAAATTCGGTCTTGGTCYTGTAACTCTTGTTCACGTGAATTGTCCTTAGGCATAGTTGCACATGGATGAATTAAGAGAAAAAGATGTACAGGGGTAAAGAACACCGGGTCAGACCCATGAGGAATAGGAACACTCAAGATCTTCGAAGACAGTCAGAAATTCAGCCTGAAATTGCCAAGAGCCTCGCGTTTTGTTATCCAGASTAGATTTTTGTCTGCCGCGCTTGGAAGGCACAGAGCGTGTTTGCGTATTTGTGACATGAAGGGGAAAGATCTAGGTTTACACCYTAGTGCAGGTCGTAGACGTTTGACATCTGCGCAATAATAGTTTGAAAGAGGTGGCGTTAGCCACAGGGACTCACTTTAGCAGCGGTGAAGCCGATCGGCCCCACAGGACAGATGAGATACAAAACTAGCTTAACTGTTTGCGCGGCGGCGGCATCCTTAAGCGACCACTTTGCTAGCTCAAGGGCAGGAGGGCGGTTTGCTGCCAAGCCCACAGGAGGAAGAGCATGTAACTGCATTGCCTCCGAAGCAACCTGGCAGAGAGACAGGGACTTAGAAAGTCGCAATATCCCTCCCAGACTCTCCATCGTACTGGACAGAAATAGAGAGACGTATCCGCACCCGGGGTGCTATCTGAGCCAAGAAGCGTCAACGTCGTTACGCCACCAGGTGTGCTGGTGAATTATGCTTCTGCTCACTCTCCATCTTCACCCGCCTCTCACCACTCGTCTGCTCGGCACAGGCTCCCGGTCGCTCTCCGGAGCTCGCTCCGGCCTGTGTAGAGAAAGCGCTAACAGCTCCTGCGCTTCAAAAGGGAATCGAGTGGCCTCCTCCTCCCTGCGCGTTTAACCTGGCGTGCAGAAAAGGTCTTTATTTTGCCCTTAGCAGGGTGCAGCCATGCATTAATGAAGATCAATGTGCATTCTTCTATTACCGTGCCCTAAAAAAATAGCTTATATGATCTCCTACGTATTTGATAAAAAAATAACTCACACTACAAAAAGCTTGAAAAATTCAGTCTCAGAAGAGAAGGCTTCGTAGATGAGGATCTRTAAGAGATAATAGGTTAAAGCGAACACTATTGTACCTTCTAAATTAAAGTATTTCTTACCATTTGTTACAACACAGTGAAAGTTGTGAAAGTTAATATTTAAGTTCTTTCTATATAGACTAATGGGAAAAATTGTGCCTGGAGATAAACAGAGGTGTTAAATTCTGGATCAATATTGCAAATTATGATAGCAGGAGTAGCTCCTTCTTCTGCCAAAAAATCAGCAAACCATAAATGCAAATAGATACAAAATAAAATATTTTAGATTCATCTGGATGGTTTACTTAGTTCTCATCTTATTTACCAGGAGAAGCACRTAGAAGTTCACCACAGGGTGAAACACCATCCCTTTTTAAGTGAACAATATGAAATAGGAAACTGATGGCTTACTAATGGAGACCAAAGAAAATGTTCATGCCTGTAGCAGCAGTATTTTAAATAATGTTTGAAAGTTGAAGAGCACAATAAAAACTTATGACATGAAAGAAAAGCAGAAGAATATCCTAATGCTGCACTTGACCATAACTGTAACATTCATGGGTGCATAYGTGTAATTTTCAGGGTAGGTGAAGGATTCTGTATTTATAATAGTAAAAGATACGGCAGTTAGAGTCGTATGTAAGTGAACAAATACATACAATATCCTAACAGTCCTTGTGGTCATCTGCCCTCTCGGTCTGTTCAGGAAGCGAGAAAAGTGGTCCCTCTCAGCRGCATCATCTCGGGTCTCTAAAGCCCTGAGACAGGCAGAGATGCTCTGATCCGAGAAACAGGCACGGGGCAGGAAGGCAGGGTAGCTCCGCTGCTCTTTCAGCCRCTTAGTCACGCTATCGAAACAGAACCAAGACGGAAAAGGAAACCCTGCTCTTCCTGACGGGCTGCGCTCCTCCCCTGCCGCACTGCAGCCGGGCGCCGGGAGCCGCCAACGCCGCGTCCCCCGCGCAGCTCCCGGCAGTATCTCCCAGCCGCCGACGCATCGGCGCTAGCATGCCAAAATAACCCTGCAGGGGAAGTTTGCTAGCTGCTGCTAGTATTTATAAATAAAAGCTGCTCTTTCCAAATTTACCCGCCGTTTGTGTGCCGTCCGACCCAACCTCGATCACAGCTTTCTGAAGCACTGCAGCATAGAGTGGAGATTAAGTTCARCTGTGCTAGAAAAATGCCTGGGGCTGACATAAGAAAATATCGATGGTAATATTCATAAGCCGCACGTCTAGGTCTGGAAAAGCAAGACCGACGGAGCAGCAGACCTTCCTGTGGCCTCTTGCAAACTAGTTTACGTGTTCGCACCTCATAATTCTTCACCTTTGCGAAATAGTTCTGTCAGGTCTGTCTGTCCCTCAGCCTTGCTGTTAAGGTTGTGGCTTCCTCAGATCAACTTTGTGTGTGCTATATCGCTCAGAGAAACTCTCAGAGAAAGTTTAATGTGATAGGAGAAAAGAGGCAAGTGGGAAACTAGCAAGGCCATACCAAGCAGGAGGTGTAATCTGAGCACCATATTGGGGGAAAGGAGCACAGGAAGAGCAGCGTTGGAAAGTTATGCTTTGGGWGCATCACAAGTGGAAACGCAAAAGGCTTTCCCTCCCTTGTGGGTAAAAAACTCACCCAGTGCCTAAGCGAAACCTAGGARAAAATTGTCCTCATTCCTACCTTCTTCAGGTTTTCATACCTRAGCACGATCYCTGCATGGGTTTGCAAGAGGAGAGRGAGGGGAAGAGCGGTGAGTGCACACGAGCAGCCAAGTCTGGCCTTTCACTCCTCTTRCCTCAAATGCCCATGGTAAGTAGCTCTTTCCTCTGTGGTTATCACTATACATTTAYTCTTCTGTCAGGAGAAGTAGTATTGTTGCCCTCTGCTGTTAGCCAGTTATTTAGGGATATAACTTTCTTCCTAATATACGGCAGTATCTCACATGGCACCTGAGTGGAAACCTGCTTATTCCTACTCATGTCATTTTATTTTTATGGGCTATTGTAATAAATGTAAACAGATAAACACATAACTTTTTATAGCAATTTAGAGGCTGAAGTTGAAGAAAAGTAAAAAGATAAGGGGTGACAGCTTGGCTTCACTGAACTCGATAGCAAAACATCTGTGTTCTTCCTTGGAAGCACTTACAACCTAAGTCAAACGAGATCAGCTAGGCTGAAGGCACAAAGCTCACCAGCATGGTGAAAAGAGGATTATATAAGTATGTCTGAAGGGTTAACACAGKCCCTTCAGTCCCCCAGAAGCAAAGTAGATGTGATTTTAATTTTAGTTGTGTCTTCATGAAATATAAAAATGTCTAAAGTTTGAGAAAGGCTTTATACTTTGGACAACAGTTTTRTTAACCTGAGCATTTAGAGCAGACCTTGCTGTTAATTTCTTGCAGCCATTGGTAAACACATCTCTGAGCAGGTCTATTCATTTCAGTGGAGCTATTTATAAAATAAATTACTATTCAGGCTCAGGAATAAGGTAGCATTAATGACAACTGTTCCCTGCAGATAGAGCCTGAAGACTAAGAAACTTGGTAGAAGCATTGATCACTTGAATAAAGTACAAAGCTTGCATTTTAAATGTGAACATTTTGGGTTTTTTTATTCAAGTAGTATTTAATGCAGCCAGAACATCAACACAACTGTTTAATTCTATTTTTCTGTCAGTCTAGAGCCGCAGCTTGCAAAATGACAGATGTCTTGTTGCTTTAGCAATCACCTCCATTTTCCTTTCTTAGTCATGTCTTGTAAAGCATCCATGGATCAGYGTTGAGTGAACCTCATAAAAAATGCAACTGTACACTATCAGCTTTGAGGATAACAGTTTCTTTACCTGTTGCCTTTTATAATAGTCTAAAACAAAATTGTCAGGGCATCTTGAAGAATAATGACTTAGCCCCAGCTTAGCATGTTCTATGTTAAAATACAATCGGCTGTTTGTGTAATTGGTTCAAATCTGATTTTTAAAAAATTGAAAAGCTGCATGCCACAGAATCAACAGGAAAATGTTAAGTGTTCAGTCATTAAAAAGTCATTTAGTATTCACTGCAACAGTGTTAATCGTAATGTATTCATTTGGCATTCATGTGGCTGTCACATGTAAGAGTTCAACTATAATGCACACTAGCTAATGAGGATATAAAGTGTTACTGAATCAACATTACTGTGCAACATTTTCTTTTTTGCATTATTCATATGCTTCAGGTTTAAAAATCTATCACCAACAAGCTGTTAAAAAGCAGTAATGTATTATAAAAGACACATTTTGGAAGCCTTGTTTTTGAAATCTGTTCAGCTGTCTGTCTAAGCAAGYGCTTATGTAGCCTCTATCACTGTAGTATCTGAGTCCCTGGAGAGTTGCCCATGGTTTTCCACACATGCCTCAAACCATACTGTTAGAACATGGWCCTATTATTTTCGGCATGGACGTACAGCCTGACATACGAGTCCAGATGGATTAAGGCAATTAACTTCCCGTCATTTCAGTGGGAATATCTAAATACCTCTGAGGAGCCAGACTCTAGTCTGCAGAGGAGTAAGTGCCTCCTTGTGATCAACCCACTGGATATCCTAGAGGCACAGTCAGACTGTTATAAAGGTAAAACACAACTGCTGAGTCGGGCCATTGCCATACTGTGAGGCATACCGGTAACTTCTACCTGTTTTTTTTTTTTTAAAAAAAAAAAAAAAAAGACTAGTAAAGCCCTGGACCTTGGGGAATAAATGAGAGGGACAGACTAAGAAATCCGGAGAAACCCAGCCACAGAAGTGTCGTCTTTGAGAACTCCTGTTTGTCTACCTACCTCAAGCTTGGGTTGCAAGTACTGCACCACTTCCCATCACCACAGGAAAGACATGGACCAAAACAGAAAAATCAGCTGAGTTCTGGAAAATATAGAGTAAGCAGTGGATCAGGATCACTARAAAAGATTGAACAAGCATGGCAGGGGGATTTGAGGAAAAGTTTGTTAGCATAAGACTCCTTTTCCCAGAGAAGCAGCACGAGCTGCAGATGCCCCTGCTCAGGAGCAGCGTTTGTGTCTGTGCTGTGCCAGGACCCTGGTATGTTGGAACCAGAGCTCAAGTACCTGGCTCAAATTTTAAGCGAGGTAGAGAGTTTATTTATGGATACAAATCATGACAGGGTACCTTCCTATTTTAGGKGAGCCTAAGTTACACAGAAGTCACTAATTTTGGAGATCTGCAAATACAAGCAAAAAAAGAAGAGGAGAACACCTTTAAGAGAAAAACAAAAATGAAGCCCCCATGTGCCTTGTCATACCTTTTAAAATACCACTGCTTTCTAGGCACCTGCCTCTTTCCACCCACTCTGTGTGCATTGCYTTCTACAAGAAGATCTGTAACTCATAACCTTTTACATTAAATTTTTTTTTCTTATTTCAAGGAACGCWCAATTACCCTCATTCCTTTAACTTGCGTCCTACATATCTTCTTCCTACAGTGTTCCTCTGTCATTCTTTTAATATTTTGAAAAGACTGAAACTGAATTCATGCTCACCTTCTTTGCTTGGTGGGATGAGAGGGGAAGTAGTGCCTTAACTTACAGAATAACTCCTGTTCCATACAGCTTTCCAGCTCTCTTGTTCACAGCAAGCTTTTAAGGTTGATCCACTACCTAGTCCCTGTTTTGAGAGTGCTTCAGTATCCTGGTGGAAATTCTGAAAGGTCACCAAATTCTTAAATCCCTTACACACCCACCCTTTCTACTGTACTCAGCAGCACTAAATTGCTGCAGCTAGTGGAGCAGGATTTCAAGCTCAGTGTTTAGGTGGTCTAAACCAGTTGTCTAGAATTTAGGCTATATAGCAAACTACCCTAAGTAAATGGAATGTTTTCTTCTTGTCTGTGCTGAAAACTCTTAGAGCAAGGTCATGAACAGAGCAATGTTATGCAATATGAGAGCACTGTGATGAATGAAAGCTTGTCATGGCTATAACTTTTTGCAACTAGCTAGAACATAGTAACTTAAAACAGATGCAAGAAGCATGCCTTAATTTTTATCAGAGCTGCTTTTCCTCCACTGCATTTTATGTGTTCCCAGCTGTGTTTGCTTAAGCATGGAAACTTTTGGGGGCCTAATAACCTACTAAATGACAAAATTTCTTGTTTGTTAGACTTTAGAGGCAGCATAATCAGAATGGGAAATCTCAATCCAAGAGTTATCCAAGTCCTACCTTCCTCACAGTAACAAGAATATTTAAATAAATTCCAAGAGAATGAAAGCAGATGAAAAAATGAGATTATAAATAAGACACAGTAGTAAGAGGAGAGATACAGAAAGTTAGAATAATAAGTAGACATGTCATTATCAAAGTATTTCCAATTCAAGTGAGAGTTAAAACAACATCTACAATATGATTTCTTTTCATTCTCTTCTATACAAAGCATGTCTGTTGCAATTTTAAAATAAAGATTGGATATAAAAATTAACAATACAAGAGACTTAAACAAGGGTATATTTTAGAGTAATTTTAGGGTATTTTTTAACACTTAACCTCCACTTCAAAATTAGCAGGATGCAAGACCTGAAAAATCTCTGAAATCCTGCTGTCTGGGGAGGTAGTAAGACTACAGAGAACTGGAACTGCCAAAGCAGAAGTGCAGCTTCTTTTTCTTGAGGATCTCAAAGCCTTTCACATACACCAATTAAAACATTGACCACAAAATTTGTAAATTCTCTGCTCAGCAGAATTGTGTTTGTTGTTTTTTTTTCTAAAAAGTAGAAAATGTTTTAATGTACTGTACAAGAATGCAAATATAGCTGTTAGCATTTTAAAATGTTTCCCTTTAATCACATAACTGCAAAAGCGCCCACATAACCAAATGCTACTCCCAAGTCAGCAGTTACACCTGTGATCCACATGCCTATTATATCTATACCTAATCTACAGATTATTTGTTCTAAATAAAACTCTCATTATCAGTTATAAAGTACTGGTTTTTTGTTCTTTCAATGCTTTTAGTATAGGATAAATCCTTAATTTGCTATGTGTTAAGTACAGGAAGGTAAAGCTGGGTTATAATATTGCATTCTGCTAGTTTATGCTAGAAAAGCATATGCAGTATGTATGTAATGTAGGCTTCAGCGCAGTAGGATTTTAGGCTTTATATACAAGCACAAAMACATTCTCTCATAAATTCTTTGCACAAAATTTCCTAGTAATCAAGCAGTTTGAGCATTTTATGTATTTTTAAATGAAATATGCATATTGCATATTACCCATTGAAAATAATGAATGTTATGATTGGGAGAAATGTATCACTTATATATACTTCAAGCTTGCAGCCAAACCCTTTCATTAAAGGAGATTCATTTCAAGCTAAATATAAAAGAAGTTGGAGTCTCTTTAAAGTAGAATTCTTCCTTTTGTGCTTTCTGAAAGCAATAAAAACTACATTACCATTTGCTTGAATATAAAATAAGTTTACTCAGAATAGAAATGCACAGTGAAGATGCATGTCTSCAGCCAAGATTGTGGAAAGTCCATTTAAGGATTTTCTACTATAAACTCTTAAGTCCAGACTCACCACTCATTTGTATTATTTCTTATAGTCCAAGTTTGCAAAGAGCCAAAGGCACAGCATCTGGACCAGCTCTCCATCTGACTCCCTGGTGGATCCAAGCCAGAGGTAACATATCAACTCTCTTTTCACAACAGTCTGGGCCTGGGCCACCTTGTGTCTCCTGTAATTTCATACTGCATGCAATATCAGGCCTTTTTAATAACGAGTGCCTTTTCCATATCTTCTCTTGGGGGATATCACATCAAGATCTTTCACAGTATGTACAGGCTGGTGTTGAGTATGCATAGCTGTACCTAGGACCTGTCCATCTGCCCTGCAGATAAGTGTAGTCTGAGGCCTTTGCTAAGTAGCAGTATAAGCTCAGCTTTTTTCCTTTTCCATATTTCTGGGCTCACCCAATACTGGTGATTGATCTTGGGTCTGTGTTCAGCCAGTATAGATTTTAGCAGACAATTTCATCTGCCAAGCACTGACATCAGCAATATAGACATGTACATTCAAACAGATTCCCTTTATAGCTGMTGGAAGTAAATAAGTTCAATTCACCTTACACTAAAGCTGGACACCTAAATCACTACCACCAAATGACCAAACTGCACAGAGGATAGTGAGGAACAGAACATATTTAATTTTCTAATACATTGTGTTATTCACCTGTTCATTACATAAATTGCCAAGACTTTTTCCCTGTAGCGTTATTCTCAGTTCACTGACATATTACCAGCTTACGTTTTCCTCATCTGTTTGCTATTCAAATCTGTCAATAACAATGAGACTCTTTGGATGATACTTGTAAAGAATGAAYATTGCCAATGTCTGCTCTCATTTTCATTAAATGATCTACACCTCCTTTACAGATATTGTCTTTACATCTTCCTTGCGTAATAATGAGCAACAAGTTGCTTAACTTCTTAACACTGTACAGCTTTCATTTACATATTATTCATTTCAACCTCATTTGATTTTTCCTTCTTTTTTGTAGAGAACATACTAKAGGTACATAATGCATCACAGGGGTCCTTTATACAACTTCTGCATAAAGAGTCAGGATAAACAATTAGAAAAGGTAGTTTGGAGACATTACCATGCACATTTGGCTGGTTCTTTGAGCGTCTGTTTGCCTCCGTATTTTGGCTTCACTCGTGTAGAGACCTGGGGTCTTCTGACAGTTCTCCAAGCATTTCTATTTTCCATTAAAGTTGGGATAATAGTACCTCCTTCCTTCTTTAGGTGAGGACAATAAGGTTTTGAAATAATTTAAAATGTGCTCTGTCACTCATCTACCTAAATAAACTTGAAACTCCAGCTGTGTKGTTCCCAGAATAGGGAGAAAGATTAATGCAAAAGGCAGTAATATTGCAGAGCTCAGGGCGCTTRGAAGGTCTGTCTGCCCGCGGCAGCTGAAGACAGAAGAAGGTACGAATGACTGTCAAGTTCTACCCTGCAGTCTCTGTCCCTAGGAGCACAGACCTAAATCACTAAGATTAACTGATCTAGAACGATTCTCTCATGATGAAAATGCCCCAGACTACAGGGAAGAACTTGCAAGCAGGTGCTGCTGATCATTAACTCACTACAGAAGAAAATGAACATTACGGGGACGCTGTGTCAGACTACAACCTGCAGGGACATAATGCCTAGACCCAATTTTTTTCTAACCATTTATTCACAGCTCTCCATTAYGAGATGAACTAAGCAAGAACGGATGAGGTCAGTATCGTGTAGTGGCAGAACTATCCCATTCAGCTAAAGCTGTTTTTTGAACTTTTTCTATATTTATATTTTATATGGCATAGCTGCCACTATCTTCTGTATAAATAATGTAGCTACTTCCACCTCTTTTCTGTGTCTCCTGGAGTTATATGTGATAACCCACATAATTCTACAAAATAGCATACATGTTAGTGGTTAGAAATCAAGCATATATTAATATTCAAAACGCAATTTATAAAATATCAATTTTAATTAGAACATTTGACATATTAAAAATCAATACTTAAGAGAAAGATTCTGCTGTTTAGGCTGCACTCCACATGGATGATCATTTCTAAATTAAGAGATGCAAATTTAATCAATAGATTTAAAACTTTACATCACTTGAGGCACTTGAATTCCTTCTAATCAGCCCAGTAAAGTGAAAGCATCATTTAATTGTTGTTTTTCCCCCTCTTTGAAAGACAAACGTACCTTCAGGCTGGATTTTCCTCAGAATAAGCTATACTATCTGCAGCTTTTGCTATTCTCTGTCATTCTCAGCAACTGAAAGTGTATTTAAAATGTCAAGAAGACAAACTGTTAAAACCCTAGAGGTCATTTCATCACTTAAGGAACCGTCTCAAAATCAACTTCTTAGTTGCTGAATTTTAAAAAATAAACCTAGTAAAATGTAATTTTCCATTGTAATATTTTTTGCAATATTTTTYAGATTGTATAAAAAACTTGTACTCTGGTAGTTGATGCTATGAATCAGGAAGTATGGAAAGGTTTTATTCCTTAATTTTCTTTATTTTAATTTTAAAATATTTTACAATTTTAGATTTTTTTCAGAATGTTCATTTAGAGTTTGTTGAATTTACTTTTGCATAAAATGCCRGACCAATACCCGATATTTACACTTTTATCTTTTTGCATGAGAAGTCACACATTAACAGAACCAGTCATGTGCTCAATAATTCTTTATATCTGGAATCAGTGTGAATTTTGTCACTGAATTATACAGGATTATAYCTGTATGACAACTATTAAGTATCCACTTGAAAGTCGCTTGAAGCATTTTAATTTTACTCATCTCTTCAAATCAATATATCCTGTGCACATTCAAGCAACATCTTTTGATAACATATTTTGGGCCCATATTTCTTTTAGGATGGACAAGTGACAATTATAATAGAGAAGAGTATGACTCTTTTATTCTTTTTTTAAAGCTACCTGTGGATAATGCAGCACAGAAAGGACCACAAACTCAAATGAAGCAGCGTAAAGTCTATATAAAACTCTATATGCCACCACATAGCTACCTGGCATGCACAGGTGCAGCAGTTACACAGACAATTCATCTAACAATATACTTAAACGTTTATTCATCCAGTTTTTCTGTAGGCCACCAGAATTACATAAATAATTATAACCTACGTTACTAGTAGTATGTGTGCAGTACAGAGGATGCCTCCGAGTCACAGGCAACAGGATGCTTAAGCATTTGCATGATCCAGACTGGGTCAGTAATTTTTTCTTCCTGCAAATTTCAGGGACAAAAATATAAGACACATACTTAAAAAAAATCTGGTCATCACAACGAAATCACTCTTGTATTCACTGACAAAGATGAGTCATCTCAGCAGGAGTTTCTGGGGTAAAGTATTTTTGGACGTGAGAGGGAGACAGAGATGGTATTTCAGACCGTGCACTGTAGCCGCATGGTTTCAGCATTGCAAGCACCGATGCTTCCTGACATATTTGGGCTGACAACAGGTATGTTCCTAACACTATGGTTTGCACGAAGCAAAAAGCACTAATTAATTTGCAGCTGTTCATCATGAAGACCTTTTGTAAGACATACAATATTACTCATATCACAGTATCAATGTAAGGTAAATGATGCAAACTCAATAAGAATTTAGACTGGAAAATGGATTTATGACCCATTTTCCTCTCTGTACCAAAGAGATGAGAACATTTAAGGCTTGGGGGGCCAAATTCTATATTTTACACAAACTCTCCTTTGCTGCATAATGTTGTGCTTGGTTGGAGGACCTAGRAATCCCGCCAGGCTTTGAGAGTCTTGGCTGAACACCTACCTTGAAAGTGCACTGGAACACGGAAACAGAACACTCAGTTACCAGATGCTAGGTGGAAAAAAAACCTATATATTCTCCAGTTTTATCTTGCAAAACCTGCATCTTCAAAGCCKCTATTGGTGACCATTACTAGCATCATTAGAGACCTAGCAAGCAGCTTTAGGAGGAAAAGCTGTGGCTGGAAGCAGAAAGTGCGCAGCAGCTATGTTCACGTGCAGCAAAATCTGTCACTCTTTGTTATGCYGCCAAGTGGGAACTACCTTCTGTACTATCCTTACCACCCTATGACAACGGTGACACAAAAATGTCCAGGTGCTGGTTTGAAACTCAGCCACCTTCTCCTCAACTTATGGACATTACGTAGCATGCCTGCACATACAGGTCTTCTCGTCCCTGTTYATAAAGAGAGAGAGAGCAGGAAAAAAATAGAACAAAATAAAAAGGCACAGAGATTTGAACATTATTTCAATTGCTTTCTGTCAAGATATTGTTCTCCACTGCTGACTCTCAACTGTTCTTGGAAACCCTAAGTCACAACCTAGCTCTTGCAGTATGGAACATGATTTGTGGCATTTTAGTCGTGTCTCTGAAAACGTTGCAGAGATGTCTTTCAGCATGATGGCTTTGAATTGCTCTTAAGCTCTGAAATGGTCACCTGGCTTGCATAGAGTTTCTTTTGTTTTCCATTTGACTAAAATGTTTTCCCCATTCTTTGTGCTCATTTTTGCCTGTGTTTCATAGGCATTCTGTAAAAACCTTGGAGAATTCCAGATTGTCAGGCAATTCAAAAGGATCATTGTACTTCACAGAAAGTTCATGTGTTATTGTGCAAGAATCCATGCTGCATTTATTTTGTAATAACTTCTGACTTGTATATGATTGTTAAAATTAGATAGCATCCAATATCCTATTTGTTRTTATAAAGATTGGTCAATATTATCCCTCAAATCTTAATAACTSTGGTCAGGAATCTATACAGCATCCAAAACCAGTGACCTATGTACTTTTCAATGATTTTGTAGAGACTGGAGTGCCTGTTATTTATTTATTTTACYAGATAATGTATGAGCAATCAGTTATCCTCTGACCTCAGATCCCTGAGGCCCTTCCCATCTGTCAGACATTTCTGTAAGTACACATGTTCTTTCTCTACATCAGTCTAATGCACTAGACTTGTACACAACCTTTATAATCAAAAAGCTGAAATGAAAACAAGAAAGGTGCCACAGCTGAAAAACGCAGCTCGTTTTCCCCTCTTCCCCTCTAAAACCCTAGGGAGGCATTGTCTTTGACTCTGCTGCGGTGCTCCATATGTACATATAAATATTTGTGGCACCATCGTGCATTTTTTCTTCAGTATAAATGAAAGCCTGAACTGTGTTCTCTAAGGCGAAAAACATCTTTAGAAGGCTGTGGAACCTCCAAGTATCTTTTTTGTCCCTCTGCAGCAGTCACATCATAAACATGATCCCTGAGGGCTGTTGCTGATGTTGTTTTCTTTCTCTCTCTCTCTCTCCTTAATTCTTTGAGTGGGTAGTTTTAATGAACTGTTGAGTAACTAGACCTCTTTAAAAAGCTAGACTACTAAATGGAGAGTTTCCTGGAATTATTTTTCTTGCTTATTTATATAGAACCATTTCAAAGTACTAATATAGTCCCTGTGTAGTTATCTGACATTGAAATGAATTTAATACTGTGGTTCAGATTCACAGTTGACATAAATGTATTGCAAATGTAGCTCCACTGAAGCCAGTGAAGCTAAGTCAATTTACACCACTTAAGATGACGATGCGGTGTGTACAGAAGATTATGTTCCTTGACATAGCCAACCACGCTTTCACGACTTCATAGGGTGAGGGAGCTTTTAATATCGAAATGGGCCTTCATATAAGAAGGATGTTTCCTCAGATACGGGGGAAACATGATAAGGAGGGAAGTTCATTAAAAAGTCCAACGATAGTTGGTAGCGTTGACCAGATGTGCATTAATAGCCTGTTGGGGGATGCCTCCACTTGATGGAGATGCACGCGGCTGGCCTGCGCTGCCTCGGCTGTTCGAGACGCACAGCAGCAGCCTGCACAGGTTGTATACCGCTACCTCGCCACACCTCATCGCTATTAAAATAAAGGTACATTTCATTCGAGCACACAGGCTGCCTAAAGCTCTCTTACACGCATTGCAAAGCGACGGCACACCGACCTGGGGAGACCTCAYGGATCACAGCTGCCTGAGGACAGAGTTCGGAGAAACTGCGTCTCGGGTGCAAATGTGGCACATGTAACATGTGGCAAACCTAACACACGAGAAACGCGTTACAAATAGATTTTGAAAGCATTCTTGAGAGCATTTCTGACTTAAATGCAACCCATATAACAGCTTTATCTGACTGATTAGCCAGAAATGTAAATCAAATCAGGGGAAGCAAATACTGCGGGCAGAGTAGAAAACACAAGGAAAGGAGTTCTGACATCGTTATGTTATAAGAAGTAACAAATCTCATTGGGAAGAGAGTATCCCATCTAATACACACATTTTTAAAGTTTTCTAGGGGAAAAGGTACATAGTATAGTAATACAAGATACATACGCACTGCTTTCGGTGTCCATTTTTCAACACACCATTTACAGCCCAGAGCGGCACATACCTGCTCACTTTTTACTCGTTGCTCCAGGATGCAACCACATTTCCCATGATATACTTGGATAACAAAACAGTTGGTGGCAATTATCTTAATGATTCCAGCATGAAGATTAGTAATCCTTGTAATTTTTACCCTTGCTAGTATAAATTGGTTTACAAGGACTCAAAGTAGCTGTTAAGCTGCCAAAACACASTACACATTTTCAGTACTCATACTAACTTCTGACTTTAGAATAGGCATATTGATATATAAAAAGCAAAGCCACTTCACTTTTTGAATGGAGGTAGTAGCAGTTGAAATACCATTTGGAAACTGGTTGTAGAGTTAATGCCCTTGTTTCAAAATAGCAGGAGGAATGAGGGGAAAAAAGATCCTGCACTTTAGAACAGAATAGAAATAAATAGAAATCATCTTGGAAAAAAAATCTGTCTCCTTTGTTTTTAAATAATTTTGATCCTTCAGGACTATTATAATTACCATAGTGTTACATTATGTGTATTTTTATATACTATGTATAATAGCATAATACCAAAGACATTATTTGTTAATCTAAGCCARTGAAGATCCTCAATTTAATGAATTTAAAGGCACCTGCTTAACTTGAAATACATGGTTGAGTCCCTCCTTATCCTGTGAGAAAATTAAATAAATTCTGCTGCACATATAGGAACCCTACAACCATGAACACATTCTGCAGTGACGCCAAGAGTCACCTACGTAGTTTAATCTGTTTATAAAATATTCCATTAAGGAATCGCTCCTATATATATGTGCACTGAAATGTAATATACACTCATTTAYACAGATAAATACTATTTAAAAAGGCTGCTAGACATATTTTTCCATTAATTCAATTTTCTATTTAACCCATGTACTTTTTAACAACAATGACAATAAATAGTCCAGATTTTTATTAAATATATACAAATGCAAAAATCCCATCTATGATTTTGCAGCATAAATCAAGAATCAGCATGTAGACTGGCTAGTAAAACATCTATAAATGGAGRGAAAAGTTTGTGTTAACATTTAGATTTCAATCCACAATCAGACGTAAAACTGAAAGCAGCTGATCTGTCTAACAAGTTTACTCAAACCCTCCTCGCTTTGCCACTTAGCAGCAGCTGAATACTTTCAACCAAGCCAGCACATTGACAGGACACAGAAAGCGACATAACTTGATTCATCAGGAACCAAGGAACAGCTTGAAAGACACTCTTTTATTCTTGTCAGAATGAATCATCCTTGTAATATCTCAAAGGCGAGATGATCAATGCGTAAATATAATACATGTGYTCATTTTTATTGTTTTCAGTCCTATCAACTTTCATGGGCTATTTAAGGTTAAGAGTAATTACACAAGTTTGTCTAYAAAATACTATTCAACAATCTTGTATTTGTTCTTTTCCTTTTTCATTTTGGGCTTTACTTGGTTTTTACTATTTTTTATTCGTCTRTAATGTATCACTTATTCACTATCCATGACATAAAAATGAAATGGGGGAAACTATATTCTCAGTTGCTGTGTGCAGTTTTTGACAACCATCTGCTTAGATTAGACTTCACTTCTTTCTCCCATTCATCCCTGTCATAATAACATATTGACAGAAACAATTTCTTCAGGGAAAATAGAAAGTTAATAGATAAATGAAAGCTCTACTCGGTTTTTCATTAAAGTTCTGATGTACTCTCACAACTTGTATTTATTTATACAATCATTTGAAGTTTTGAAAAATTAAAAGGTAAAGCTCTAGTTCAAACATTAGATTTCACAGTGGGATTCAGACTATTTCTAATATTTAAAAATTACTCTAGAGCTTTTGCACAGAGCAAGTAGTAAGCAGCATGTCAGATCAAAATCTTTAGGTCCAATAAATGTAGTGCAAATATAGTCTCTTTAGCAGCAATTAGAGTAGTCAATTGACAGCGCTGCCTACACCCAGGTTTGAGACGGAGGTCAATCCCCTGCTTTGCAGCAGCGCACGTGTACTCTTCAACCGTGCAGATACATTGGTGCAGTTCCACAAATGAGAAAAACATTCATAAGGCAGACAAGTCTTACATAACATCAATATTTCTAAAACAATATACGTTTTTTTTCTGTCAGGGCTGATGGCTAGTGACTAGGGCATGGCCTGAGGTTACATTAACTGAACAGGAGACAGAAAACTACTGGACATGACATGAGAAATTACTGGACATGAGACATAACCGAGTGAGAAGCAAAACCGCTACAGAGAGGACCACCGGCACCCCCAGGTCGGCACCCGTYGCCATCAGCACCTACCCACCACTTYSTGGTGTTCTCCCTTTTTTTTCACCTATAGATCACCTCTGTATTCAAGGAGAATATCCACTGCAAAGAGCATACCTTGTTCTATAGATGTTTCCCTTGTGCAGCCAATTCAGAATTTGATTTGTTTTCGTTCGTTTTGCTTCATGCCATGATCCAACTTTTGATATTATAACTCCTTTTATCTGGAAAGAACCCTGACATTTTTGAGGTCTGCATACTGCCTCTTATATTGATATTATCTACTTGAGGATTACATTTATTCACATAGCTGCAGCATGACACTGGTAACTCGAACAGAGCCGACTGTTATCTCCACCGTGACCCGAGGCCCTTTCAGAGTGGTGTGTTTCCAGGATATCATCTTGTGTCTTGCAACTGTGCCCTATATCCTTTGCCTCAACTCTATAATCTTGCGTTTGGCTTTTTTAAAGCATGAACATTTTTTTTTTCACTAAAGAAATACCTTGGAAAGCAAATTAGAGCTGTCTCTATACATGAGCTATCTTCCTAATTATTTATGGTTCAATCAGCGTTGGTGTCATTTGTACTTTTTTCTCAGGAATCAGTCTATATAGTTTCCTCCAGAATTTTTACTGATGTATCTAATAGTACTGGAACAAATCAGAAAGGATTCTGATTAGAAACACTCACAGCAGATGATAATATAATATCAGAAAATGTACTTTTTTGCCACCTAACACTCAAGGAGTGTAACTGAGTCTTTAATGTTGTTTCTATTAACCCTATCTCCAACGTCTAAGGGGTGCTGAATTGAAGAGAAAAAGCTCAGTTGTGAGGATCCATCTGCTAAGTCAAACAATCAAATGGCTAATAGAAAATCTAAGAAACTTTGCAAACCATTTTTATATTTGGAGTCTGATATTTATCAGAGGAACTTAGTGAAAAAAATGATTATGCTGATTAGCTAGAAACAGATGGGGACAGTTCTGACAGAGTCCATTTTTGAAGAACATAGCTTCATATTGGATTCAGAAAATCACAGGTGGAATTAAATAGGCTTATCTTGTGGTCCTTACTTCTGAGCAAGAGGGGAAAAAGGAGACAAAAGTGAAATATAGGAAGCATCAAGAAACAAAAAAAAAATGGCTGTAGCTTCTCTAAGAGATTTGATAGGAAAACTGGCTCAAGATTAGGTTTCTGTACTAGTCATTAGTAGCGGACTATTCTTTTTCTTGTCTATTCCTTGCTGCTTCCCCCGGCATCTCCAGCCTCAGCTCATTTCCTCTATGTTCTTTGTCCTGCTTGTTCAAGATGGTACCGTGGAATATTAATCCTAAAGCAGTGAAAGGACCTTGTTTATAATTAATGGCTACTGATTGTATAAAATAAATAGAGAAGCCATTTTTACTGGAAATTCCAGGGTATAAAAGTGAGCAGACTAATGGAAAATCTTAATTTCTGGATTTTTCTGTAGTGCTGTTTAATATGATTTTTAGCTGCAATTTCAGTTTCTTTAAAATCCTTTCGGTTATTTTGCACCAATAATTACACAATATAAATAGATGTTAAGGCTATCAAAATAGGTATTATTTCATCACTTCCTCAAACGTTAATATACAGGGAAACTGTTCCACTATTATTGTAAGAAAATGAAACATCGGTGCAAAGTTTCCAGAAAAGATAAAGCATTAAAAATTTCCCACACAACATGAGCAATCCATCTTAAGAATATTTAACAATTCTTGAAGTATCTTCTGAAGATTAACTCACAGGCTCTGAAATAACAGTATTCAAGAGCATAGATAAAAGTGTATAATAAAATGTTTAATCACTGTTTTGAGTGCAAACCTCAAGGTAACTTTGCTTTTAAAATGATGTTGCATTTCCATTACATTTCGCCCCTTCAGATTAGAGAGGGGAAGGGAGGAGAAATTATTATTACTGATTTAATTAAGCTACTAAAATTACTGGTCCAGTCCAACAGAAAATGACAACTTTGAGATTGCAAGCTGTATGTAATCATCTCACCTCATTACTATTTTTGTCATGAAAATAAATTAATTTTGTACATTTTCTGTTCTCATACCATACTTGTCATAAGAGGAAACTATCAAAATTCTAATAATATCTGATGTACTTTGGTAATTATGGTACTATGCTCCATAACTTTGACATTTTCAATTCTGCAGTTGATTTGCTGGGTATTCCACTCCTCCCTGTCAGGTTCGTAAAGGCTGTAAATATGGCATCAGCTACTTGATTTTTTGCAAAACGCAATTGCCCTGTTTTCTCCCTTTCTACTTTTCAACTATAGTTTGGGGAAAAAATTAAATGGAAAATTAAATTGAGCTGCGCTGATATTAGTTTACTTTAAGTTACCAGACTTTCTTCTTTTGCACTGAAGTGAATCATAGAAGTGAATTATAGAATAAATCTGAAATAATACCTCTGGATATCAAGCTTACATTTAAACCCAAAGGATTAAGACCTTTCTCTGGAAACAGACTGGTTCTGTTAATGAAGTCCAACCACAATTGCATACACTACAATCCGAACAAAAAAATATTGTTTCAATTGACTAGAAATGATATTTTTAATTACAAAATTCCATGAGAGGCAAAATATAGAATCACAGCCCACAAAATAGAAAGTTAGATGCTCCTCTCATGTTATGCTCCAGCCTCCTGTTCCTGAGCAAAATAACTAAGAAGTAGGAATACCAACTTTTAAAAAAGCATTGCATTAGTCAACACCCTGAATATCTCACAGTTAGAAGATAAAGTGAAGCAAAGAGCTCCAGTGACTTAGGTAAGCTGGGAGGAGGCATCTCGTGTCCATGAACTGGAGAAACCTTTCTTGCTCCTGGACTGACATGCCTGCTGTGCCTCTGTATTACCAGTGCAGCATGGCCAGTATGAGCTCCGAGTAGCATATCCTACGTGAGGTCTCCTCTCTGGCCAGCTGCCTGTATCTCTCTTCTTTCCCCCTCTGTGCAGGTGGAGCTGGTCACTGCTAGCCTGAGGGTGGTTACAGGACCAGTAATGCCTGTGTATTCAGTAGAGTTTTCTCTAGAGCACCWCTAATGCACACAATTATGCGGCAGAAGTAGAGACTCCAGTGATACGTGTTTCTCATCACTTTACTCCAAAACAACCCACAGTAGCACGGTAGTTAACCCTTCCCTCTTCCTAAAAGCCTTCTGTTGCATGGATTGCATCGTCCTCTCTCTTCTTTTTGGGGTCCCTGGCAAAGAAAATGACATGTGACAGATTGCTTTAGCTGGCAACAGTTTCCAATACTGTTTGTTTTCAAACAAGAAAGACATTAAATCCTCTCAACATCTGGACACCTCTTAGCTTGTGAAAAAGGAAAAAAAGAGCTAACAGGGAACTAAGGAAGGACTAAAACGATATCTGTTAGAAGGAGAAATGCTTCAAAAATGTATCCAAGTTACTGCCTTTTCCTCCAACAAAGACACAGAGCTATCACTTACCGAAATGATGCAACCCATTAGTGTACTTTGAATGATATCTTTCCAAACATCTCTCGTGATCCATGCCTTTTTAGAAATGTGTTTCTTGTGGCGGATGGCATAGCTACAGTGATTCATACATTTTCACCTCCATGCTTTATTTCTGTAATTCATAGGTAAATCTGAAAGTCACAGTGATTTACAGCCCCTGATGCTACCTACGTGACTTCCTCCCTTCTTTATGGCTCTGGGTTTGGCAGGCGCACGAAGTTTACGCTGAAAACCCTCCACTGGCATCCAGTCAGTTTCTGATAGCAACTTAAAGCCTTGGTTCAAGTTTTCAAAGCGGTCAAGGGATTGAGCTCCAGCTACATTAGAGAACACATTTTGATCTGTAAGTCACAGAAACAGTGATATTTTCCAGAGAGCAAAGAGTGACGATCACAAAAGCCGGAACAAAGCGAGCAAGGGTCAGGGAGAAGGTGTTTTCTGCCTAAAGGGGTGCTGCTCCGAGGGGCCCAGTCTGTCAGAGGACACCAGACAGAGCAGGTCCGATTGCCTTTCAGATCCCTGTTTTAAGAAGGTGGCAGAATACATTTTTGACTCCTAGCTCAGCAATCCTCTCAGAAGACCACACCAGCCACTCACACAAAAGTGAAAATCCCTAATCCTAGTAAAGTTTTGGCCTCAAAAAGGCAAAAGTGTCAAAGCCTTCCTAAAATTTAKTAGTTATTATACTGATCTGGAGGTATATGAAGCCAGGAGCTACCTCGCTAGCAGCTGCTTCTTGATGAAGAGCAATGAGAAGTTTCTTTTTAGAGCCTCATAACAAAATGGGCAGTCTTGGGGATCAGAAATAAGAAGTTACTCAGTGAAGATCAGACTAGTGAAAAGAAGAATTGGACAATATTCTTTAACTGAGCAAAGACTCAGATGTTCATTGTGGAAACTGCTTGGCACTTTTAAAAAAGTATTACTACAGAATTTGAGATCACAGATGCAAGCAAGTTTCACTTCGTATGAAGTTGCCTAAGCATTACTGTAGATCTCACCATAGTGCTGGGATTTCATATTGTGTAAGCAGTTCTATTCACATAAGGGTGTTGTTCTTTGTGTTTTTTCAATGATGTTTATATATTCTTACTTTTCTTTTAAGGATTTTTTAAGGATTAAATCTCTCGCATATCCCCAAATAGATGTTCATCAGTCTAGAGGTTTCTAGCACATATTCTCTAATTGTAAAATTAACAGTTTTGAGCCAATGCCTATAATAAAGAAGTAAAGTCTTGTGGAGAAGGTAAGGGCTATAGAAACAGCATCAGATGAAATGATAAGCATGATTACTTGGAACCACTGAAATAATTTCTACAGAAAGGGCTTYGAGTAGTTAGAAAATCTGATAGCAGAAAGAAAAAAATGGCAAATTATTTTAGCAGATATATTAACCATTTAGAGTTTTTAAATCAAATGAAATAAGTCTGCAGATAAAAAAAAAATAGTTCCACTGAAATTTAAAGCAATATTCCCACTGACCTTAATAAAACCAGTGGGTGTCTAACATGATTCTGCCGTGTTGGGCTTATTATTTTGTCTAGACCAAGGGTGAGATCATATCTTTAAGTCACATTACAGTTTTATACCTGTAAGGGAAAAATAGCACTAAGCAAAAAGATTAGAGATAGATTGCAGCAAAGACTTCGTTTCTTCTGAGGACACATGGAAGATGCAAGAACGATATGCATSTATCACCTTGTAGAAGAGGCTTCCTGTGATTCTATTAGCAGAAATAATTCTCATAGGTAATATTTTAGCTGTCTCTAGCAACAATACGTTTTATCCTAAGMAACTGGGAAATTCCAAATTTATAGGCTGGACTGTGCCATGTTTTTAAGTACTCTAAACTATCAGAAATTCTTTAGTAACCTTCTTTTCTCTGAGACCTAAAAGCTCTGAAGCAGGTATTAAGGACTCCCATTTTTAACAAATTCACAATGTGTTCCATATTTACTAATTCACTAAAGTTTGATGATCACTGGAAAGCAGATGTTAGGGCTTTACTGGAAATTTAAATGACTGTTTAAGATACAGACAAGCAGAACTCTTCTAATGCAAAATTATTATGAAGGACTGGATAAAAAAACCTTCAAAGAACTTTATAAAAATTAAMCTGTTTTAAGTAATGTATTTTTATAGAGGTGATCTGAATGCTAATTCTTTCTAGGAGATCTGGGAAAGCCTCAGGCTATATTTCCAGACAGTATATATCCGAAGAATAATAACAGTTTCATAAATATGTGCAGATTATTAGTTGTTGCCAAATAGATTCATTTGATATTTTTACGACCCAACTGTTTCCCATTTAGCCAGCAGACGGTGATATTTTTGTTCTGCAAAGAAAACCATAACAGACCAAATAAAATGTTTTATACAGTAAAGCTGTTTTGCCCTTAAGGTACAGAGCTATTCCACATTGTTTTCATTTGAAAGTTTGTTCAGATTATGAACCCCCTGCTGACACTGATACCTCTACTCTCTCTTTCCCTCCCCAGCTCTCAAGTTGGGTCAGCATTTGTGCTGCTACTTTGTTTATGTGAAGGCCCTGTGGGAAGATGTAGTACATTCTAAAATATCCTTATTTTATGGTCTGCTGTGAGTTGGCGTATTTGAATGGTTAATTTACAGTCATAGTCAAGGAAGTGTTGATGAAAAGGAATCAGCTAGGTAACTTAAAGCAAAATGGTGTTTCTCAGTAACTTGTATTCTGTAGTGTTAGTTAAATAATTAAAAAAAAAAAAATCTTCCCCCAAACATCTGTAAGTAATTTAAATTAAATTTTAAAAGCCATGGCTGACTTTCGTGTTGCTTGCCTTTCCGCAGCTCCTGCGATCTGAGTCGCGTTACCAAATGACGTCAGGGCCTCCTCCTCCTCCTCCTCCTCCTCCTCCTCGTCGTGCTGACGCTCCGAACGGCAACGCACGCGCCCCCCGCGCCCCGTGCACGGATGCAGGCAGGCGCAACCCCGGGCTCAGGCGGCAGGAGAGAAGCCCTGGCAGCGCTTTCAGCTGGGATGAAATATTTCAGCTTAATATTTGATGCCAAACACTTTTTAACGTCAAACGCCCTGAGTTATCGTTTTGATTAAGGTAATATGAATATAGTGTTAAAAAGATGTATTCAGCACTTTAGGATTGATCAGCATGCCAGATTATGAAATTATCAGCAAAAACGTAAGGATTTTACTGAGGCCTCTGTTCAGCAAGCCAACAGTAATCCCGATAATGATACCTTAGCGAAGTAGATGGATTTCTTCTGAATCAGATTGTAAGTCACTAAAGGACATGGCACAGTCCACTACAGCACGAACAAGCTGGAGGTAGGTAGGAGTTCTACAAGCACAGTAGATTTTTTTGAACAAATWTTGAAATGTCAAGATATTTTTTTCCCAAGCTCTTTGATGGGCTGGTAAAATGGTTGAAATTTCCTGTGGTTTTAAATGTTCTAATAACTGCAGTATCTCAGGTGGGTTTTCACATTTGCCTGGAAGTAGACTTTAGATATATGACTTTCCTCAAAATAAGGAAGAGTAAAATAAAAGCAAAGAGATAAAGTTGATATACTAGTGATGGGAAAAGAGTATGCCTTAAACAAGTATTTATGTAGATAGTCCAGTCCCAGATATTCTATTTCACTGCCATTCTGAAAACAAAATAATCTGAGTTACCTTTGATATATGTATTTAACCCCTACTTTTAACTCTACATATCTCAAATTTTGATTCAAGATGAAAAGTAGAAATGCAAGATATCACCAAAAAAATATGAAACCATCTTGCAAGCTCCCTGCCTCATGAACTCCCACTGACTTCAGTGAAATTATTATTGCTATTACTATTGATTACTAGAAATTACTATTGCCATCTTCTGGTGCAATTGAAAATTGGAAGTWGTTCTCATTAAAACATATGTTGAGATTGCTGATGCTATCTCATGCTGGGAATGGTACTGTCGCTTTTCAAACTAAATATGAAGTGTGTAATAGGTACATCATAAATAGCTGTGTTTTTCTCAAACCTTTATCGTAATCTTTATATGTCTAGAATGCAAGATAGGCCTCAGAAAACATAGAAAGAGGGAAGTAGTGAGGGCAGACTAAGTTTGTTTAAAATTTAACACGTTAAAAAAATCTTTCAGSATAGTTTARTAGTTTGGAATACTGGTTTTTGTCTAAATTTCTAAGACTAATTAAAGTTGCCATTTACTATTATTGAGAAAAACTATAGACAGCCTAGTCCAGGTTTTCAGATAGTTGAATTTCATATCTAAACCACAAACACTAGCTTATTTCTTAGCTGGATAGTAGTTAGTTGTCTAATGCCACAAACAAACATTCCTGGTTCTAGATTGAAATGTCAGCGGAGATTTTCAGACACATTCAAAATACCCTTACTGTAAAGCAAAATGAACAGGTTTCAGGCTTGAAATAGGTCAATGAAGATCAAGACATGAGGGAATTTTGCATCACTTGGTGGCTAGCTATAACTTACGTGCTATCACTTAAGCACTATTTTTATGCACCAATGATTTGCAAAATTCTACGGCCTGCACTATATGTCCATGGTGCTTTCCAGTTTTCAAATCTGCACACCTATAAACTAGTTATACGACAGAGAATGAAATGYGCTTGCTTACCTACTTGGGTTCAGTAAGGTGATTTCAGAGTCTTCAGAGACTTCATTTCAGGACAAGAAATAACCACAGAGTTTGTTCCAGCATCCACTGGAATCTTTTCCACTGCCTGCAGTGGTACTAAGGGCATTACATATGCTCCTTTCTTTGTTAATACATAGAGCTACTCAAAGTCAATTCTTGAATTACTGGAAATGATTCAGCACTAAAAGAGGTTTCTATTGGCTCCAARATGAAATATGTAATACAATCAAAGAAGTTTGGGAGAAAAAAAATGGCAAACAAAGAGAAYATTACATTGGATGATGAACTGACCCCTTTTTTCCAAATCTAATACCAAACTAGAATATAATACAAAATAGAGTCATTATTATGCTTACCTACCTATATCATATAATTCCTTAATGTTGCAGATGCTCTGTTGACCAAGAACAAAGATGCAATCTTTATGAATTGTAGCAAAGGTTGATCCAATAAGGATATGGAAGAAGGTATTTGGCTCCTGGGAGTGGGAAGGTAGCACTTGCTCAGCTGAGACCTGCTCAACCCAGGCCCTTCAGCTCTCCTCAGGGACACTCCTTCACGTGAGCTTTGAAAGGGAAAACACTTCTTTGTGTCCCACTGGCAAACCTAAGTATCCAAAGCGGACCAGCTGAGCCCCTCTAAAAGCACTCCAGGTCCCCCGAGAGTGGCTTTCAGACATTTTTAGCTTGTCCTACACAGCTTGCATTACCAAAAGACTGGGGGACAAGCTGGCACATCGAGTTGTGTGCCAAAACTCTGYGTTCCAGTGGGGGTGAGCCTCCCTATCATTTTTCTTCTCCTTTCTCCATCTACCAACCTGCACCTGAATATTGCCTCCCTCCCTGGGCTTGTAAACTTTGAAATGCGGAGGGGACGACCCATATAAAGGTCTACTTCTAGAAGATACACCTAACTAAAACCACTTTTTTCAGGGAACTTTCGTGTTTATTTGAGCAGGACAGGAAGCACTAAATTTCCTGGGGAAGAAAGTTGAAGTGGGTCTATGTGAAATTATTGGCCATATGGTGAGAGCCTTGTAACTTGAATTTGATTAACTACAGCAGACAAATAGATCTTATCCCCTTCATAAATTATGCATTATCAGGCTGCCACTTAACCAATACTCTTGTGTTTCAACCAAAGCCCATTAGAATTGAATAACAGAGCAGATTTTCTGTGGTCTTCTTTTCTTGAACTGTTTCACTTTAAGGCTGCTTCCAAACTTTCTCTGGCTGGCTCGCTGTCTACATACGTGCCTCACTCACTGTGCACTTTCTATTAGGTTCAATCAAACTAATTCTATCTTGCTTATAATTTACAATTCTAATTTAAAGAAAATATAGCCAATAAGTTACATTTTTATGAGGCTATTTAAACATATTTTACATTCATTTTCGGTTTTGGGAATCAATTATGTTTTCTGAAGTGACAAAATAGTAGCAATTTTTATGTTGCTCATTTATCAATCTTTATCTTTTTTTTAATTCACCTATATACGTCATGGCATATGCTGTATTAGTCCTCTACATTATGGATAGAAGAATTCTCACATGGTGTCCCTTAATTCTCATACTTTCCCAGTTTAAATCTGTAATCAGTATATCTACCTTCCACATTGACACTCTGGATCACACAACAATCCATGCAGAATTTGTCCAAAAGGCTACAGGGGATACATCTTTAAAGTTTAAAAGAGACAGACACTTTTTATTATAATTAAACCAACTCAATTACTCCAACTTTAAAATTTTGCTGTCTGCTATTTTTACTTTATCTGCTATTGCCTATCATCTGCCAAAGCCACATCAGGAAGAAGGAAAAAAAAAAATCTTGTGGATGCCAAGCRTTTTATTTTGGCAGTAATCCACCAGTCTCTAAACAACCTGCTTGCTTTTTCTTAGTAGCCAGGGTTTTTTGAAGTGAATCTATTAAATATATAATTATTTTGAAATAACAGTAAGCCTGTGACTTGAACTCTAGAGAAGTACCACGACCAGAGTTGAAGATAGCATTGCTGGAAGGGGTCCCACAATATTCCCATTGTAGCCAGGGTCCTTATAGGTGGAGCAAGATTTGGCTGAGCTGGATGCTTTACAAATACAGAACAAAACAATGATTGCTTTATAGGGCTCAGATCTTAAAGTATTTGATTTTCTCTATTGTGGCTGCTTCATTTCCTACAAAAGAGGGAAAACAATGGCTACCTTTCAACGCTGTTTCCCTGTGGTATGTTTCCCAGATGATGTGGTCAGACTATCTTTTTGGCTCCATCCCTGGCTCCACAGTCGTTATAGCAGAGTATCATTATTTTCCTGTTTCTCAGACTCCTCAATTATAGAAAGGAAAAAGTGAAGTCCATTTTGAGTATCTTGAGATATRTGGCTGAAAAGGGTTCCTTGAAAGCAGTTATTATTCAGAAATAACTAATTATTATAATTTAGTTGTTATTTATAAATTATAATAAAAATATTTAGAAATAATAAAAGAACATCTGAAACCTTCTGACAAACATTTTCTCTCATTTCTCACATCCATGTACCAATATGTAACACCATGCAAGAGCAGCAGTTTCAAATCTCAAAAACAGATTTCTTTGTTTGTTTTACCACTGAGGACACCTACCATTCTTTTCTATCAACTCACTTTTCACCCCTTTTTTATTTATTTTTTCAGAGATTCATTCTTATTTACTATTTTTATTTCTTCTATTTTAATGACCTTTACATTGCCATTATCTTTTCTGTGATGCAAAAYCAGATAAAATTCCATATTAAAATAAGATTAAATAAAAACTATGCAGAAAAAAATTGGCATTCTTACAACTTACCACATGCTCTAATCAAATTTGCCRGAATCTAACTGCTCTATCAAGGTTTGGTCTAAAAATCATTTACCTCTGCCTTTCACCAGCACCTTCTTTTACTGGAAAAGATAGAGAGAAAATCAGCTGGACTTTATGAGTAGGCCTCTAAAGTTTGCAAACAAGAGGCATATTTTCCTCGTGCAAAGCAAAAAAAGCAAAGCAGCTAATTGTTTCCCTGCAATTTTCCTTTCAAAAAAAAAAAAAAAAAAAAAAGAGAGAGAGAGACAGCAGGCTGCCAGCTGGGTATTTAATTTGCCAGCACACTTCCACAGCCTCCTCCACACCTTGCCCTGTCTCCTCTGGTGACTACAGTGTTTGCCTCCTGGCTTTTCTATCAGAATAGTTGCTGAAGGAGTCAATAAATAAATAAATAAATAAATGAGGTATTAACATTTATACTCCTACAAGATCAGGTTTCCATGTGGAAAATGAAAAAAAAAAAAAAAAAATGAAGGTGTTTAGCGAGAAGGTGTTTAGGACCTGAAAGACAAGAAATGGTTCAGGTACACACTGCTGTTGCTGTTGCATGTGTCTGCACATTCCTCCATCCTCCCTTTCTAGTTTCAAACCAGACCGAGAGAGGGAGATATCTGGTAAAATCGTGTTCACTGCGTCACTAGCTGCTGTTATATTTGGGTTTTGCRTTATTAATTATATTAGTAATCAATTAGTAATCAGTAATCAGATTATTTCAGTAAACGGCTCTCCTGTAATGACACAGGGGAGAAATCTGTTTTGAGTCAGACCTATGAAATGTGAATGGCCCAGGAATAAGCACGATTCTCTTCTCAATACTCAGGCATAATAATGAGGTTGGTTTGGGAAAATATTCTCTCAAAATTCCCAAATTATTTTCAAAATTATTTCAGCCTCTAATTTGATGTCGTACATTTAAGAGTTTATCAGTTGTTGGGGATGTAAGTACTACATTTCTAAATCATACTGTAATTATTTCCCTTGATTATTTTAGAGTATCTTACCTTTTTACGACTGTCAGAGTGGATCCTTAAGCYGAGTTTTGATAGCAGGTACTTCTTCTATTGGCCATTTAAAGCCTTTGCTTAATAGTGACCAAAATTTCTGAAAATTAAGTTTGGTGAATGCAAGAAAATATTTTACATTGGGAGAGTAAATTAGTTGACTCTAGAATTTGCAAAGGGATTAGATTATTTCATCATTGAGATCACCRCAAGTATTATTTTGTACACGATAGAAATGAATGAAAACAAACCCTCAGAAACGACTTACATTTTACAAAATAGATAGTAGTCAAGCATTAGATAAATATAGCCTGTGTGGTCCTTACTTCATAAAGGAGACTCACTAGAATAAATAGAAATGAAGATTAGTCTTGCAAGACATCTGGAGGAATGTGGATTCTTGCTGTGCATTCAATGATTGTCTCCATCACTGTAAAAATAAATTCTTCAAAAGCTGTTTGGCTTTATTTTCTGAAAATCCCATTGTCTTCATCAGAAGCAAAATAGCACTCAAACAAATTCTCCAGCAGGCAAACAAGAATATTTTCTGTATTATTATATTGTTAATAAGAAGATACGGCAGTTATCAAAGAAAAGTTGTCACACTCAGGAAATCAGCTACATTTAAATATTTTTTATACTCTGGTTGTTATTTTTTATACTTTTTTCTATCTTATTTTTACCTTTTTTTACTCTTAATGTTCTTAATATTCACAAACACTWTGTGAGATTATTTATGTGTGTAGAGAGAAATGTTTTTCACTGTGAACAAACATAACGTGGATACAGTAGAAATCTCATACTCAGTTTTGGGAAGGGAAGATCACTTTGCTTTATTCTTTTCATGATGCAGTTATAGCTATATTTGGAATGGTATCCACCTTCTGACACTGGAAAACACTATTATCATGTAACTTAGGCTTATAAACAGACACAAAACCTTTTCTAAAGTAGGTTTTGCACAACAGAAAAGTTACGTCCTTCAGCTCAGGAAAAAAAAATCCTAGACATGTTGTCACTGCTGGTGTTATCTTCCCTCAAGAAATATATTTTTATTAGGCAATATTTATTCAGTAAAGTAAAACTGTAAATCAAATACATTGGCAGTTTCCCTTTAGAGATAAATATTGACAGCTAATAACTACCTAGCATCATAGGAAGCAGAACTGAAAGAGCAATAAGCAGATGAAATTGCACTAAGAAAAAAAAAACAATGTAAGAAGACAATGAACACACAAAGCTAATATTCACTGTAATAATTAACAAACATTGCAAAAATTGGAGAGCAAAGACCAGTACTGGTTGAATGAGATGATTCAGTATAAAACAAGTACAGATGTTTCAAGACTGACAATATCAAGTGCATCTTCAGTGAGAATAAGATYTATGCGTGTTTCCTGGAAATTTTCTCGTTATTTTTGGTTCAAATTGTTCTCTTGTGGGTCTGTTTTCATAACCATAATCTTATTAAGAGTTTGAAGTGCTTTTCWTTGAAAAACAATGATTTGAAACAGTATGAAATGATCTCCTAACCAAAAAATTTCTACATTTAAGGGTGTGCTGTCATTCCTCTCCATCGTTGCTTCAGAAGTGGGGACCATAACTTTGGTGGCTGGGGAAGGGAACGAAAGTGTAAAATACAATACAGCAAAACAAAAACCTCTAAGCTTTTTATCCTCTAACAGTTTCCTAATCCTCTATTTTTTCTTGTCTCCCCATACACAACGAACCTTGCAGACATGGGTTCTTCTCAGCTCGTTGCCTGAACAGCCGGTGACACTGTCTGCTCGTTTGAATTATCCGTAGAGGGTCTTTTTCACCCTCTGCCAATAATGCAGATTTTTTATCCTCCTCTCATTTCCCTTCCTACATTTCCTCTCCCTCTCCTCCCTCTAACATTTTTCATTTTGGAAATCCAGTGGGGACACTAGTGTGTGTGTCATACCAGTCCAACTTGGGGGCTGGAGTGGGAATTTTGTCTGGGCTGGAATTTGTCTAGTTGTGTATTCGGGAAGGTAGGTAGGTTTAGAAGCGGGTTTTAGGTCTTCTCTTCATTAGAAATGCAAAAGATTTTTAGCTGGAATAAAACTTTTCTGCCCAGGTCCCAGGTATCCTGAGACTGAGAGGAAGAAAGGGAAGACTTCTCACTCTCCAGACTTGCTGTCTCTCTCGCAAGGGGAGAGCAGTGGGATGCCAATCGTGATGCACAGCAATGCGGAGCAGTACAAGTGATACGCATACTTTGGAGAGTAAGGGCTGCTCTCTGTCAAGCAATTAATACTGTGCAAGTTATTGACTTCTTGTTCCCAGATATGCCCTTAGATAAAACTCTGGCTGTTTTTCTTCATCCTCATCTGCCCAAAATGCTGATATATTGCAGGTAAAACCGTACATGCAGCTTTTTTATACAAGCCAGTATTTTTCTTTGTGCAACGGTCATAGAACACACACTTCTGCAATGAATTGGTTTCTTTCCCATCTTATGCGTAATATTCCCTGAGCTGCATGCAAATTTTCAGTAACTRTAATTACTATCAGCAAAGGATAAAGCCACAGCTATCAGATCCCAGACTTTGTAGCCCACCATCACCTTCTTCCTCTATATTATTTAAAACCTACCACCCCTAAAGCACGATTGGAAGTCTAGTTTAATTAATCCTTTCTAAAAAGAAGCCATTGGTTTGCTCCAACTTGTTTTATACACTACAAAGAACAAACCTGAGGCCATACTCTCCTGGTTACCACAACATGATAGCATCCTTATACTGGGCCATCTGGCTATCTAATTGTATCTTGTAAGCATGAATCTAAATGAAATGCTTCTGTTTGTGGATAGCACACTTTGAACAATGAAAATACCAGATGATCATTCACCAAACTGATATTACATTAAAACTTTATAATAACAAACTCATGCTGACAAGCTCGGTCTTGTAACATTCTGTCATTCATCATAATTAGGACCTTGTGATAAATTTGATGTTCTTCTCTTTGTGTTTATATCCTTTTTAAATGTACTTGTTTTCCTTTTAAGATTTAGTTTTCTTTAGAGATCATTAGTCATTGTGTTCAGACAAGGCAAGCAAGAGACAAAAATAGCAAAAACATGTTAACTCTTCTATGGAATTTGTGAATGCAATGGACTGAGAGACCATCTCAAAGAAAAAGGTACACATTTCCCAGAAGGAAAAAAAGAATATATTTAAATCCTTTTAAGTTAATGTTGTAAAGGGCCGAWATCCTCTTCTTTGTAAAGAAATTGAGTAATTTGATAAATGAGTATTTGTGGAATATGAGAGAGATTCCATCTCACAAAAATGCATAAGACATTTTGATTTACATTCTCTCCTGCCAATCCACTTTGAATGCCTTCCTTGGAACCACTAGCATTAGTTACAGTGAGGTTAGGGGATGCTATTAAGTATGTCCTGGAAACCTTATCATTATCATCATCATTTATAGAAGGATAGCTCAGGAGCAGTAGTGCTGTTCATACATGTTTGTGGTAGCAATAACGCTGTTGATAATATTTTGAAGAYAAATTCTAAGCTATCAAATTTCAAAGAAAAGAAAAGAAAGAAAAGAAAATGAGACCAATAGAAAATTACAACATATATATATATGTATATATACAAGGTCTATAAAGGCTGAAGAATCTGGCTTGCTAGGGAGACACAAATCCTTAGTCTGTTGGGATCCAATCTTTGTAGACTCAATTTTCATGCTGGATTAACTCCTGATGATGACTTCAAAAGAGCCAGGTTTTCACCTCAAGTGTTCAAAGCGAAACTGAAAAGAAAAAAGCCTACTCATGACTCTCAAATCTGTTTTTGATGTGGGATATGCTGCACAGGATGCCTGGAACTCACTGAGCAGTTCTGAGCWTCCCTGATCCTCTAATCTGCATTGTTCAAGAAAAGGACTTTGAAATGCATTTTGTGGTGTAGATTATTATGTAAGCTTATATAAGTTTTTATATAATTTAACATGTAATAGTTTACTACTACTTCAGATTCTATACAATGGGAAGCTTTCAACCATAGGGTAATGTCTTATTTACAGCATCATGTAGACTGGTAAATATAAAGCAAATGTCTGATGCATATTGTATTTATTATTCAAGCGCATTCAGCTTTAGGGATAACTTAGGTACCTATAACAATACATTAGATTTTACTCTTAAATATCTCATTCCGTAGCTTTTGTATACTGAATCTTTCTGGTTTTTAAATTTTCTTGTCATGTTTAAAGCAACATATCAAGTTGAGCTTCATATTTAAGCCCAAACATGGAACAGGTGCATCTTTATGTTTTGACTAGGAAACATTAGGCTCCACTTCACAAGCTGACTAAAATCTTTTTAAAACAGAATGCTTGTTACAGGGGAGCAATTTACAACAACAACAACAAAATCATATTTCCTATCTTTCAGCAAAGTGTGGCTGGTAATGATCCTTCTAATGATAAGATGATAATTGTCATCTAATGTTATAATATCTTTGCTCGGAGGTGCTTTTTGTTTTCATTTTTTTATCACCCTTTCTGAAAGGCCACACAGCCTCTAAATTAGATGTTATACAAAGTTTGGATGAGCAGAATAGGAACGCTGCCTGGAGTCAACGCCAAGCCAGGCAACTCAAAGTTCATTTTATGTCAGCAGCATATCCTTGAGGATTCCAGCCAGAAATCAAGCGTATGCATATGGATGAAAGGTGATGATAACCTTGAAGATTAAACGAAGAAACATTTCAGAACACGACTCCACATTTTCTAATGAAATGACAAAGTTGTTTCCGCTTCAGGAAGTATTTTTGACAAGGCTCCGCATTTGAGGCTAATGTCTATGTCTAAAGGGCAAGAGTTATGGAGTAAGAGAAAAGTTGGTTCAGAAAATTAAAGACCAAATAAGGAAAAACAAATGAATAATTTTAAATGGATCCAAAGAATGGTAAATAATAATGTACCATAAAATAAAAACAACTAGTTTGCCATTTAAATGCTAATTTCACCTTTTTCTCCTAGGAATAAAGAAAATTCATAGGAACAAAATTAATATACCTAGATCAAGCACAATAACCAGTAGCTACCGGCAGGACATTTACAACTTTGCAACTAACTGGAACATTTCACAGGTATGTAATTTTACAACTCTTTCTGAGTTGAACTAAACTATATGACGCAGTTGCTGCCGTTACTGGTTTATTCAACTTTGTGCTCCTTGGGTGAAGCCAAGATGAGCAGGAGAGGAGCGAGGGAAAGGAGTGTGGACAGCACGTGCTTYGGACCCCCTTGGGCAAACCCCTAAAACGCCAGCCCCCGCTGCGGGCGTTGAGCTAACTCATCCTCACCAAAACGATGGTGCAGCTGGAAGATGTATCTCCCCTCCTAGGAAGAGATGGAGCGAAACCGGCTGGGTTTGGGGAACACCGAAAAAATGAAGCAAAGTATTAGTAAGATTTTTGTTGTGACAAAGCACTTTTCACATACTTATTATTAACTCTATTTTCAAGCCAGTATTAAATTTACCAGGCATATGCCCTATGCGTGAAGCAATTTTCCTCTCCTCTGTATAGGATTTACAGGAACACACGCTTTATCCGCAGCCGCTGACAGAGCTAAGTAAATGGACTCATTTGCTCCTCRGTGAGGGGGGTTATCCCGCCGCAAATTAACCATGGCACCGCTCGCCTTCCCTCTTCCCGGCTCCGAGCGTGTCCACAGCTACGTAAAGCCGCTTTCCCGCGCTGCCCGGCCGGGTGCCCTCTAGAAGGCACCTGCCGGGAGGTGTTGTGGAGATTTCGGCTACCGAGGGGTATAAGGGCTAGCATCCAAAGCTGGTTGATAAAAACGTCCCCATAAGAAATTGAAGCAACACCCTAAAATTTTCTTTTAACGGCGGCTCCAAGCCCGTTGTAATGCCTTTTAGTGAATCTTGTATAAGGATGCCGGAGCGCTCAAGGTAACAGCATCGCGTTTCCAGCGTATACAAAAATGAGTCTTAAATCCTCGCTGTGTCTTCGGGCTGTGATGCTGTGGTGTATGGCTTGCATGAGGAAGAGCTCATTATGCCTCGTGTGATCCCAAATGCCCAGCAGAGAGAACAGTCAAAATCATTTGTTCTCTTTAAAATAACTTATTCATAGGTAGGAATATGAAAATGTGCCCTTTATGAAGTTTATCTGTATCTATAGCAAACACAACTTAAATTAATTCTTCATCTTCGCGACTGGRAAAGTCTGACTAGGGCATTAGGGATTTTTTATTAACCTCCATTAATTCAGTAGTCCTACCACTTTGATAACAAATAAAAATAGATGGCTAAGAAGTTTTCCTTATTAAAAGGTGTGAGTGCAATTAAACATACCCTACATGTCTGCAGATATATTACACATTTTAATRTAACTCCAGGGTTAATAAGGAASTATGTGAAGTTTATTAGTCTRTTGACTAGTGATCATATACAGCATATCATTTCTGTGGTAAGAGTAACACACTACGTTCGTTCTTAATTTCCCTTGTAGTTTTGATTTTATTTTTGGCATTTCTACAAAATCCTGAGATATCCCACTGCAACTTAATTTTAACTGGATGAGTAAATAGTGTGATGAAAGTCTTTTGGGGGTAATACTTCATAACTTTCATTAAATTGCCTTAAAATCTGCAACTATTGTTAGATATTACTWTATGAAAAAAAGATTCATATCTTTGCATGTGTTACAAATCTCTGCAAAACCTTTGAATTTCTGCTCATTTTCAATTAAGACRGATCTAATTTGCTTTTAATTTATCTGTTTTCAGATGAGTGGCTCAACTGCTTAGAATCAGCCTGCTCAGTCCACTTTATTTTACAACAAAATCCTRGTCCAAATTTCTAGTAATTTTAAGTCTGTATACCTTCAGGATCAATCTGTATTCTGCACAAAAGAAATAAATTAGGGAAGTCTCAGATTTGACTATATAAACCTTTACAGCTGAGAAATAGCATATAAAAGATCTGTGGAGAAAATGTCAATCCAAACTATTTAGCATAAACATAACATAGTATTTAATATAAAACAGTGAATTAGGAAAAAAACGGAAAAAAGCATGAAAATACAGCTGATGATGTAAAGAAAATGGATACAGTGTGCTACTAGTGTTATGACACTGAAGAAAATATGCACACTGTGTTATACCATTTAAAAGCTAAGTCAAGATAAGCCTATTTTATGTGTCATTTAGAATGAATAGACTAAATTATGAATATACAGATCATATTTTTAAATTACTTCTAAAATAAAATGAATAATGCTTTTCCTCCCTGCAGGAACCRAACTCCTTTATTTGCACAGTAAAACCAGATACGAGTCAGTTAAAAAATAAAGCTCCTTAACTTAGATAAAAATTCAATAAAAAAAAWTCTTTCATGATGAAATATAGAGGAAGAATTATTTTAGTTGCTTTTGCTCATTGCAGAATGCCACATATAAGGGCACAATTTAATTTTGGGAAGAGACTTGTTAAATTCCAAAGCCTAAGGAGACCCCTTCAAGCACGAAGACACACAGATTTTAAGCTAAAGCACAACCTTTTCTTCTGAACCAAATTTCTACAGACATTCAATTTATGATAACTTCCTATCTCACGCACGCATATGTTTGTGCATATGTTTTAACAGACCACTGAAGCGGGCTGCATTTCTATAGGAAAACGGACCACKTTGTAAGAGTCATCAAGCAGGAGTCAGCCGAACCGCTTGTGGGTTGGAGGGCAGTAACCAGGGAACCCACATGGACATGTGCTGCCCCTCTTTGGCATCCTGGACATGGGCTACCCTACAGGCAATGGTCCCACCACCTATTCAAAAAAAAAAGGACAAGGGATCCTGGCGTCTGGTGGTTAGCGATGGACAGTGCGCTGCTGCTCATGGATGTTCATGGGTCTCTGCAGGCCTGAAGGTCTTTCTCAAAGCTAGCAAGGACTCAAAGAGCTACAACAGAGAAAACAGCCTTGTTGCTTTTTAACAGGCAAAAAGACTGTGGAAGGCATAAATATTGCTGCAATGATCCATTCATTCAGATCATCTGTGCTTATGTTGCAGCTTGGACCAGTCGAAAAGACTTAGCTGCAATACTYATCCTCTCCAAAGCAGAAGCAGCCAGGAAACTCCATAACTTTTAGAGTCAGGTCTAATTTATTTAAAATATTTTGTTTTTTAAAGAGAATCTAAACATATCAACTCATATTTTACAAATTGAATATACAAATGTTTCTGAAAAGGAAAATTGTATGTTTTAGGGTCACTGAGCTTTTTCCTTAAGTCTTTTTTTTTTCTTTTTCTTCATGGCCTTTTTATGCCCTTTTCTTTTTGACATTGGAAAAAGGAATAAAAAGAAAATAGCTCAAATCTAAAAATGTTAACATTGGATTTTCTTAAAATAATAATCCTGAAAAATATAACATGTTCTTTTCAATTCTCCTGTTTAAAAAAGAATAAGATCTTGTTTGAGAAATTGTAATCAAAAGTAGTAATAAAATCGCACATTGTTTAAATATGATTTCCCTAAGCAAGTGAGTTTTTTTCATAAGCATGTAAAATATAAGGCAATCTGTAAAATAATGTAGAAATTTCTCCTATCAGCCATAATGAAAAACTACATCTATTAGATTATTTCTAATTTAGTGAGAGGCATTAAGACACTAGRGTGATCAGAGAACTGAGACTAAAGAGCAAGCAGAATATACTGCAGCTAATGGGAAGTATGGCACCTATCACAGATGGTATTCATGCCCCACTGGAAAAGGGAGAAAAGTCTAATCATATCTTTATATTTRTATCTATATATTAGTCCACCAGAAGGCTAGTGGGACCTGATCAACTTTGATGGCATGTAACTCATTGGACCCTACATATTTTCATTAACTCTTGGCTATAAATGTTTTCTAGGTTGAAGAATTGCTGTTATAATCTGATACTGTCTTTACAGTCACATCTTATTTGCCAGGCCTGGACCCTTTAAAAATTGAATTACTGAATTGGTTATACCTCCAATGTATTGTAATAAAACTCTCCATTTCATAGTGGAAAGCTGTTTCCACCAGCTTTTATTGACTCACCATAAGCTCTCCGGCTTGGATGGGGGTCTCAGCCCCGGGGCAGACCTGGGGAGGGGGCCACTGGCTGCCTCCCCGGCAGCTGTGTCAACATCTGCATCCAGCAGYGGCACATCGCTGCCCGCCTCCGGAAGGGAAGCAGAGGGGTGTAAAATAGCTGCACATGTAATTACGATGATTATCAGTTAATAGAAAGGGAAAACTGAAGTTTTATATTTATTATGAGAGTTAAGATCATYCTCACAAATAGCTATTAATAATTATATGGTAGACGATAGTGCAGATCCTTGAAGGGCTTGGGGGTTTTTCTGGTTTGTATTACTTCCATCTTCTCATACACACTCTGGTAGAACTGAGTGAAATCTCACTGCACTGTGTGTGCTTAGGTTCAAACACAATTATCCAGTTTAAGAAGCATCTGTGAAATGATATTTTACACTTTTTTCTCTCATTAAAAAAAATAGTATGCTTATATGTTGGATCAGAAATTTCCAAAAAAGGAGAGTCTTGGTAYTACTAAGTCCTTGGTATTACTAAGTCGGTCTGGATACCTAGGGAATGTCCTAATGTCCTCATGTCCTAAGGGAATATGAAAAGGGTTGGACACTCAAGGTATTTACAGTCTATTTGGTTGCCAAATTAAGAAAGTACAGAGTAAATATAGAATGAAATAATTAGTGGTCCCTAGAGAAAAGCAAGTATGGTTGGATTTCCAAATTTAGATATGAAAGCCAGGTAAATCAAGTTCCAAATTTATGTTTCGTATTGTGTCAGGAAATATGAGCAATGGAATTTACTAAACTTTTTCCCTTAGTTTGTGTCATGGCATCTGTAGATAAATGTATATACAGATTCATGTAYGACATTGTTCATATCATAATACTAGAAACTGCATGACTCTAATATTTGTGTGCGCACGGCTATTGTATTTCTACATTAGTAAAACTAACATGATTTTATAAGGATATCTAGAGGATTTAGACCTCTGAAAACAAAATTACAGRCATCCAAACATTCCAGTCTCTCAGACAGCTTTGAAAATTGCACCTGAGCACTTTTCAGATATAGGTACTTRACATAGCTTAGATACATTAGGAAAAATAAGACTACTGTTGTAGTAAAACACCCCCCGCAGTACAACATTTTCAGTGGAGAAACRCAAAGTAGCAAAATGCTATTACTTAGCTTAGGACTTTCTTTTGTCATCTTTATGACAAAAAAATGACATATTCCTATTCCTGTCTGAAGTTCCATGGGATAGCTCTGAATTGTCACAGCCTCAACTTTAAGTCCCCTTAGAAGATTTCCAGCACTGCAGTGCTCCCTAGAGTTACACCGATGAACTAACTCAGTTCCAGCCCAAAACATGAGCCATAGCGCAAGGACATCCCAGAAAAAAACTGGAGTCTGTCAGCCTGGCTGGTTTCTCAGGCATCACGGGTAAAGATGAGTATCCAAGTAAAGAAGTGTTCCCTTCTAAAGAAAATGCGGTGCCATTAGATCATTTGTCCATTTTGTATTTACATGTTTCTAGCGTAACTATCTACCATGAAAACGTTGGTAGACTTCCTACACATCCTGTTCTCTCTCTTTTTTTGTGTCTTTCTGGCTCTTTTATAGTTRTCACCTTTTGTTTAGAGCAAAAATATATACAGTTCCCTCTCTTGTCTCAAGTAATTTCCGTTCCGCAGAGGTAAACACTATCAAGTGAAATACAGAGGTCTTTTTTGCTATGTATAAGGAATATTCACTACTAATGGAAGTTACCATTAAATTTCCTTAACTGTGGTTATGAGGACTTTCTTTTTACATCATTTCATCAATTCAGTATATCTTAATAGGAAAGAGAAAAAATTTAATTTCTCTCAGCACTGTGTTCTTGCATGGAAAACCATGAAGATATAAGAACATGATTTGGGGAATGAAATTCTGACTGCATTGCCTTTTTATCAATTTTGGTTAAAAACAGCATGGGAATACTTGTGAGGTGGGAACTGAGGTGAAGTAGAGGTTCAGCTGATAACCTTCTTGTAAAATATTACTTTCCACTTTCTGTGTAAAAAATACACTGCTTCGTTGGGATAATCAAAAATTTGTTCTATACTTCCAAGTCCCAGGCTATCCTTTTGACCTTATCCCATAAATTTTGCAAAAATATGGAGAAAACTGGCAGCAAATTTCAAGATTGAAACCATCTGAACATCTATATCTCAGATGCAACAGCAAAATCATTAGCAAAAGGACTCATCAAACAAATATTACTCTGCAATGCAAAGAGCAGCTAGCAAACAAAACTTTCACGTTTTGRCTATTCATTTCCATATACCACTGACGAAATGCCAAAAAAAATGCAAAAAAAAATTTATGATATCTAATGTGTATTACCGGACTTGCAAAAAAAAATTTGAGATTGCAGTAAATGTCTGCTTCAGAAAAATAATTTCTAATATAAAAATGAATTGATGATCTGCATTGCAAACACAGGGCAGCACTGTTAGAGTACAGTTTTAAGAAGATAGAATGCATTATGAAACCCCATAGTTAATAACAACCTGCCTTAACAGCAATTATATTCCTCAAGTTGCAACATAGCCCATTTTACACATCAGTGTATTGTAAGAGGAAGTGTACTGTAAGAAGCCTAAGGATATTCCACTTGGAAAGATAATCCAGTTGTGACTAAACCTCTTAACTATCTTTGGAAGTCTCACCTTTAATGTGTAATATGTCTGGAAACTTTGCATTTTAAATTTATAAATTCACTTTATGATCTTTTATCATTTCAAAATGTTATTTCTTCCTTTAAAAGAAGAAATAAAAAGTACTCTACCTGGGATTGTTCTCTCTCTCTCTCTCAGCTCTTGTCCTAGGTAAATTTTAGCTCCAGAAGAAGAAACCCCATCTCAACAATCCATAAAGAGATACATATTTTCATTTAGATTATAGCTCTTTATTCCAACATTCTGTTCCCAAGAGTTTTCTACCCTTTTCTTACAGCCAATCATCCTAAAATGATTATTGCAAATGCTTTCAGTGTCTTTGACCTCCAGAATAAAATTAAACTCCCTTGATGGTGGAATAYGATAAGACACTTGAGATGCCAGATTCTGAGTATATATTTTGAAACTCTTCAGATATCTTCTTAGCCCTCTTTGTTCATCCTACTTTTTAAACTTTCCCTTTTGCCCTTTAGATTTCCTCCGCAAAGCCCAAAAGTGTCACATTTATTCTTTAAACTGTTGATCTTTGTCCCCGAAGCTTTTCTTTTAATAACGGGTCCATTATCTCTCGCAGCAGACGCTGTGGGCGAGCAGTCAGCAGACTGACTAGAAGTATCTGAGATCGGGTTCGACTACTGTTTTAAGACTCAGTTTGAAGTGCTTAATCACATGCTTAAATCCTGCTGAAGTCACCTGTTTTTACTTCAGTTTAACTGGGTCCTGAGTAAAGCAGTTCATGTTAAAGGAAAAATAAGGACATGTTTTGTGTRAGCAGGCTTTGAATCCCCAAAGGGACAAACCTGCCCTCAGGGAGGGATCCAAATCATGAGATTCGTATTTGAAATCCAGAGCAAAAGACTCCTTTTGGCTTTTTCTTCCAGGTTAACATCAAGAATTGTGTTTGTGGAAATATCTTGGCCTGCTAAAGTTTATATTTGAAAAGCATGGCAGGACTTTATTAGGAAAGTCAACAGACTACAGAATGACAGAAATAACAAAAACACCAAGAGTCTGATAGAGAGAGTATTGAAGCAGACAATTTTTCTTCTAACCTACCACTCAAATTAGTAAAAATACTAAAACTTCTTTAACATACTCCTTATCTTTGAGCTATATATTTCAGAGATATGGAAAGGGCACCAGACTGACACACTAATTCTCAGAGAACCATGAATTATTGGTAAACTATAATAGTAAATGCACTTAAGTAGTATCATTATATAAATTATACTATTTGCTTATAAAAATTACTGTTATCAGATACTTCATGATTCACTTTGCAAGCAACTTTGAAAGACTGCCATGAATTCCTAGCCACCTTGTTGAATGCTTTGKTTTTATTCACTTGGCAGATAGCTGTTCAAATGTTCCAGTAAAAGGAAAGCAAGTAGGCCAAATGTTATTTAATATGGTTGGCCAGGTATATCGCAGGGTTTTTTTTTTTTTCCTTCCTCATAGAAGCATTTCAAGTACAAATAATTAATTAGTGGTTTACATAAGACAATTAGATATTGCAAAGCACCTCACTTGCTCCAAGATTGAAAGAAATTGAACTTGAAAAGGGCAAAGGGACAGTAAGAGCATACTAATACAAAAAAAAAAATAATTACAGATAGTTTTTAAACAGTTGTTGAGATCTAAGTTTTTTCTGGATGTGTATTCCATTAATATATTTTCTCTTCATTTATACAGCGTGTATTATCCATTGTAATTACTATTSCATTTATTTATTAATTTGTTGCAAGGGTTCAAGCACCTTTTGGTGCTCGAATAAAACAAAAACTAGCACTATTAGCTCTTTCTATGGAAGAGAAGCAGACAATGTCACACAATAAATGATGCTAAGCACATTTTCCTTTACTCTCACAGTCATTAAACCTCTCCTCCTTCCTTCTCTACATTTTGAATACTCATTTTTGCACCATGTTTCTTATTTTGACATGCTCATCCTACATCAATGATTTAATATAGACCCAGTGAAATAACTGTTCAGAATTGTGCTATATTAGTCAAATTGTTCAAATCAAAATAGACCCACAGATGCGGCCTTCAGGTAGGGTTATTTGTAATGTACCAGTTTATCCTACTGTTTATCTTTCCTTTTACTTTCTTTATCCACCATCCTCCAGTTTTCACCCTCCATTCAGTAAARGCTATGCTGTTGCCATCTAATGGGAGTTTGCTCAATTTTTTGTATTTTCCTGTAATACTAAATGTTTGGTAATAGTCGAGTTTTCCCTAGCATACATTGATTCTGGTTTTATACAGTAGGCTAGTGAGAATAACCAATCAATATTCTTTTCTGACTGTTCTTTAATACAGTCATAAAAAAAGGGGTTATGCCTTCTTTTGGTGTGCATGAACTTATTTGATTTATATCAACTTCAGCATCTGGGAAAAATCATGAGCCATTACCTGGGCAAGTATAGAATTTCTGTACAGAAACTGAAGGGGAGGAAATGGGAGGAAATTGTTTTTTTCCATCCTCCAAATAGTCGAAGAGCTGCACAGTGAATAAATACACTGCACTTACAAAGATATGGCAGCCTTCATGAGGCTTTCCGGATAACACATCGGATTAAAGGGAAAAAAAAGCCAGTCCCTTTGGATCCAAGCAACCAGTGATTCGCATCCATGTCTGCGTTAGTGTAAAAGCATTCTGAGAATATTACAGACAAAGCAGCATGGGTCTGAGTGGATTCTTCAGGTYCTGCTTTTCTGTCTGAAAAGTATCTCTCAGTCGACCCCTCCCATCCCCAGGAAGCTGCATACACTGCTGTGAACATCCTGCATGAAGCACGGTGAGAGACCGAGAGCATCTCCAAACGACAGCACCAAATGACTTTCCAGTTCAGTGAACTACGTTATGCAATACGCACAACATTTTTGGTAATAACTCTAACAAAAATTTTGAAATAAATATTTATTTCATATAYGCATTATATATATATATTATATATATAGTTTAATCCTTCCAGCAAAGGGTGCCTTGTTTCTCTGTAAAGTTATAAGAAACAGCGCTAGAACACAGCACTGTGCCTGAAAAATAATGAGAAAAGAGATATACTTTGCAAGAACTAGTTATGAGAAGTAATATATGAGAAGAATGTGAAAGCTGGGGAAGTCCTTACTACAGAATATAAATCTCTCTAACCATCTCCATTGACAGATTTCCTCCTCCACYACGTTTTTGAGCTAAACCACTTCTGCATGGCACAGAAGAATAGGTGTTTTGCCAATGCGAGGTATGAACAGAACTTAAAACTCACTTGCACAGAAAAGTTAAATTAGAATAATTGCTACATGGAACATTTCCTTGTCCTGATTTGGGATATTAGACATCCTCTTGAAACGTACTTCATTTTAAAAAAATATTTGGAAATCATTAAATAGACTTTTTTGAATAGTTATGTCCTTTCATTTCCACTGCTTATTCATCGAACCAATAATTTCATACATGTCCATTTCTGAAGCTGAGATTTCCACARAAAGGCAGGCAAAGAGGTCATATGGAGTATATTTTGCTGCTGATATGATGGCACCATTCTTACTGCCTCACAGTGTCACTCCCGTGAGAACATTGCAATTGGACATCTACGGATGATCTCACCGGTCACAGATTTATTAAAACTTGGAGCATTTTAATATACTTAAAATGTTGCTGCCTACAGTAAAAGATTTTATTCAAATGTAATTAACTGTAAAATCCCCAAATAACTTCCAAAAAAGAAAGAAAGATATTTTGACAACTGGTACTTACTATGCTCATGCAGAATTATTTGCTTAATTAGATACAAAGTTATATTAATGTCATTCTCTTRTACTATAGACAGCAGTATTTAAAATAAAGTTTTATATCTCAAATACAAGTACAAAACTCTCAGTTTCAAGAAATTGTGTTTATTTGTATGCTCTCATAGATCAATGAGTCTGAGAACATAAAATCAGGAAGCATTTTAATATCAGTATTAATGAGTATGACAAATATCATAATATTTAAGGAAAACATCTGATACTTAAAGTAAAGTTATAAAAAAAAGAAATCTATATCTGGTGAAGAATGGGKTTTTTTATTATATTTTCCACTAAAAGAGGTTAAGCCCTCACTACTTAAAGTAATTATCAATGTCATTCACATAAGTTAAAATTTTATGCGGTCTACAAAGTAGATTGTTTTTCAAACATGAATAAATAATAGGAAAGGAGGTAGGGAGCAAGAAGCTTTATTTTAATTTATGGTGGAATATTGTGCAATAAGAATAAAATGCAATTCTTTTAGGGAAGACTAGCTGAATTTAGTTGATTAGAATATTTGAAGAACACTTTTTAAGAAGTCCTTAGCTGATTGTTTCACACTGGCAAAATGCAACAGACTGTCAATACATAGTCATGAATGATTTCTTAGGGAAGGGAAATATAGCTGYGTATTAAAAATAATTCTGTATATTTGAAATGATAAATAAGATATTACAACTAAAAAGCATTTAACTCTTAATAAAATATAAACCTCAAATATTTTAAAAAAATAAAAAAGTTCTTGTAAGAGCCTTTGTCTTCCAGATAGCAAGTTATAGGCCAAAATTGAAAAGTCTGCATGTATGGTGGTATCTTTGCTGATCTCTGCTGATAGAAAATACTATTAATAGTGATTAAGAACACCTATTTTTTAAWGGAAGTCATGTTTTTGAAAAAACTTTCATTCATTTTATACCACATTAATCACAAACCTGATGTGGTACAGGAYGTAAAGGAATAGTACTGACTTGTGCAGCAACAGAATTGATTTGGGGCACAAAAACAGATCTCCAAGCTGGGAAACGTATCTCTCAGCCAGCAAGTTCACTTAAAAATAATTCCTTATTTCTCCCATCAACTCCTTCTTATGCAATTTACACATGAATATAGGTAATTTGCAAAATATGAAGTTTTTTTTTTTTCCTAAATCTTGTCGAAGCTGGTGAATGCAAATGCTGATGCTAAAACTTTGGCAATCTCCTGACATTAAGTAGGACTGCAAAGAAGAACAAAGAAATGTAAATGGGCGCATTATTTTGACTTCATTTATTAGAGTGTTTTGGAAGCGTTACAGGGGTTTTTTTCACCTGCTTTGAAGTTTCGGCTTTTGTTGCGAAGGTGGCTCGCACGCGGGGACCGTCCTCCCCTCCCCGCCTCCCCCCAGACACAGCCCCCATGCTGCGTCAGCAGCGCACGAACTGCACGCTTTTGAAGCTTCCTGCAATTAAGTTCACCTTGTTGCATTATAGGCAAACATGTTCAGACTTATTTYGTACACATTTGGGAAATAATAGCTTTCGGAGTCAACTGCATGAAGCAACTTGTGCTACTAAAATAAACAGCAATGAGGACTATATCTTATAACACTGTTACAAGCAGCAAATTCCCTCGACTCTTTGATATTTTTATCAGAAAGTAATGAACATTAATTTCCGTTGCTTTATATCAGAACTAACATGTTTACAATAATGTTTATGTTTATACTGTATTGCTCATGCATACACAAACACAGAAGATGGGATTCAGTGGAGTAAAAGGGTATTAGGTTCAGCGTAACACAGTGTAAATGTACACCTCACAYTGCTTCCACTGGTGTCTGAAGACGGCACATAACGTCTGCTTTTTACTGGAATTTAGGGCCTTGTTCTGCACTGCACTCGTGGCCAGCAACAGAGAGCTACCAGCCACCTCCAGGCAGCAAACGCAACAAAAATATTGAAGTCTATTTTCAGCCCCTCTGCAGGGCTTTGAGGGTGTAATCTCTCCRCCTCAGGAAGGAAAAACAATATATAACAATAATTGTTGTTATTTAGCCACGACTCAAATGAATCCTTCGTACCAGCTCCCTGCCCTCCCCAAAGTCCCTTTCCGTTATGCTACGATTCCATTAGTTTTTGCTAAACTATGCATTCTCCAGCTCCTGCTAGCTCATCTCCACTGCTCCGACTTCTTATTTTCCCCAATGCAAATCAGACGTATCGTGGTTTGCCACATCCTTAGACGACATTTTGTTATGGGACTATATTTCTGCTTCGTTAAAAGGACTATCCCACTGCAAGCCGAGAAAAGCCCAAACACATCTCTTTCTGGAAAACATCATTACCTCAACTGCTTCTACCGATCATTAGGACTAGCTGAAACGATTACTGTAAATGGGCTTCCAGCTACTAAGTTTTACGGGGAACGGCTGCGTTTCTTGGAGGAAAGAATTGTAGCTGAAGTCTTTCAGCTCGCAGCCACGTTCTTGGTTCTTAAAATATGAGAAGAAAGCTTTCATATGTCTGTGGAATTTCATTTGAAATGTCTGTGAAAGGCACATTTCTGTGTTCATTAAGGCTAGCCTTGGAACAGTGACTAACGGGAATGCTTAATATTAAGATCACCCTTTGGGGGACAGATTTACACTCCCAAGGCAAACCACTCAGGCATTTAAAACGTTTCAAAACCAGAGCACTGAAAGCTGCAGAATCTCAGCATCTGTGAAAATCTGACTCCGATTTGTACGGCAGCGCTCGCTTAAAACCACGGTCTTTTATTAAGGAAATAAAATTGGATTCCGACTCTTTCATGTTAAACTTGCATTAGAGGAATCTGGAAATCACACAAAGGCACTGAAAAAAAGAGAGAGAAGGATACAAATAAAATTGACAAGGTGAGAGGACAGAAACAGCTTTGAAGAAACAAATTGACAGGTTTAAATATAAACATACTGGGCAATGTTACTCCTGCCTGTTCTGTTTCTTTCATGGTCTTAGTCCGATACGTGCTCTCGTAGAGAGGGAATGCGTTGAACCTTTTCAATTCATTCACTTTTAATAATGGAAGTAATTTTCTCAGGTGGGCACTGAACAGTTGCAATTACAGTTTATTTTGCCGGAGAAATTCCTTTAAGACACTAATGGTAAAAGACACAGGATAAGCAATCACAGCACAGCACGGCTCCCAAGCTTGATACTAGCAGCTTTGCAGAAGACCCAGAGCACAGTGACGGTATTTCGCTGTTGAAATCTGAGGGTGTTCTGTTTCAGATGCGCTTGAACAGAAGGTGATGAAAAATAATAAAAATGCTCAAACCGTGGTCATGTAGTTAGTGCTATTCTCATCCACAAGATCCGTTGAAGCGCTGGCACACATTTAAAGTTGTCTTAGGGCTAGCAGAATCTACAAGAACCGTCTTCAGTGAAACCCGAAAGCTTTCACAGCTCACGTCTCATTCCCTCGCGCTCCACCGTGGCTTAAAAGACACCAGACTCACAGCACATCCAGTAATTAGGCTATTTATTTTAAGAGATCGCTCTTAAAGTCCCTCTTCTGCTTAACTTGGGAAAACTGCTTAAATGGCAAATCATACCTGACAGGCAAGTGCTACAGATAAGAAATATGAGCAAAAATGAACTGTTTATGCCCACACCCCCATCAGATATTTTCTTTTGGCCTGCTCACAGTGGCACATCTCTTCAGAAGTTTTTTTCTTTTTTTTTTCCCCCTTTTTTATTAATCAGCTTATTCTAACAAGAAAAATGTTTAAAACTCCTGGCAGGTGATTTTTCACCGCTGAAGCAGATCTTCAGAAGATTTCATGCTTACTTTTATACTTACTTAGGGTTTGTATTTTTCAAAATAATTTCTTTTCACAAATCTATTAAAAGGAAACTAGAAATACCATCCTAATGCGATAAGTGAATTGCACGGAAGACAAGGTAAATTAGCATTTGAGGAAATGTGAACAGAAGGAGGGTAATTTCTGCTATATAAGTAGTTCATGGGAGRCCACCTTATCTCTTCACTATTATTTGGCTTTGGTTTGGCTGAACTTCCAGAGCATCTTTATCACAAAGGAAATAATTTTGCCGTTACTAAAGGCCACGGGCTTTGTCCTGACCTGGCAGCTCAGGGTCTCGGGACTGGCCTGGGTCTGTCTTAGCCCAGGCCRATTTCGGCTTCGTCCTGGCCCGTGGGAGATTGTGAGTGGAATAAGCACAACAGCTACTCGCAAGAATAAACAAACAAATAAACAAATAAAGCGAGGCAGAGCTCAGAACCAAATACTTGAGAGGAGTCTGTCAAAATTAAAGCAGTATTCGACAATGAAAAGAAACGCATTCTCACCTACAGTTCCTAAATTAAAAATATTGTCAAAATTTGGCAGCAATATTTTTGGTAGCTGCAGTTGTAAAGTGGACGTTATTTTGTCTGCAGACAAAAAGCGTCATAAAGCAGTAGTCTCACTGCACTATGTCCTAGAAAATTTGCCTGTGTTTTCACTATTAAACCTTTTCAGCCAGAAAGTGATTTGGCTTTTGTACAAAATGTTCAACAGCAATATTGGGATGACTTTCCAAAAAGAAACARAATACTAACTTATAAGAATGTTCTTAGCTATAATAGTTATTTTTTTGCGTGAACGCAAATATCCTATCTGTGCTTCAGAGGGAGACATTTTGTGAGGAAATTTTCTTATTTTTCTTTTTCTTTTCTATCAGACTGAGCGACGTAGTTGAGGAAAGAGAYCGTAGATGAGCTGATGGGCACACAAGCCCTTCTTTAGGTCTAAAATAAAAGCAATAAACTCAAGGTTGAGAATAATTATGTTAATCACATAGGCAGTTTGAAAGAAGACGATGGCTGTTACCAGCAGAGCAGAGGGTGATGTCAGCAGGAGAAGCAGTAATAAGTTCAGCAGGTCTGGTGGGACMGAGAGGTCAGGCAGAGGCGCAGTCTGGAAAATCTCCGAGATACCTTGCAGCCAGTATCTCAGTGATTTTTAATGTCAAGTGCCGCAGCAAATGTTAGTTGCGAACATCCTCTTTTTTTTTGTAGTTATTCCTTGAGGATTGGGGCTGAAAGATCAGAAATGCAGTCTTCCCTTCTGAAAGCGTATTCTTCTGCCCGTAGCTGGCCCTGTTTTTCCTTCAGGAGTTATTCACGGAGGTTCACGCCAGGGGCTCTCCCGTTTTGTCCGCAGGGTCTCCACGAGGCGCAAGCATCCTTCTCGACAGCCTCGTTGCGAGGGACGCTTGATGATTTAATAATCGCGCGTTTTGGGTGTTTTCACCCGGCCCAGGCGGGTGTCCCCGGCACACGGTCGCATCTGAAGGCAGAGTTCAAACACGACCCTCCACGCCGGCTTGCGGCGCAGAGAGACGCGCGGCGCTTTCTTAGCGGGAAAGCGCGTTTCCATACCCGTGTAGGAGGGTCATTTCAGGTACCCGCCCGCTCTCGGAGGCGAAGCTGCTGGCCTTACGCAAGGCAGCCCGCGTTCTCCGGCGCTAACCAAAGAGCCCAGCGCTAACCCAGGAGCATCCCGGGGGCGGCCGCGGGCAGCGCAGTTGCCGGGCTGATGCCGGACGTCACGAAAAGCACCGACCTTTCCTGCTCAAAACGGCGTACGCGCTTAAGACAACGCTACTAAAATTTAAAATCACAAGTCTATTTCAGAATTTGATGAAACTGGTAGATAATTTTGCAATAAAATAGTGAAACAAAAATCCAACCCTCCGCCCTACTGTGTTTTAAAGATGGTTCAAAATGCTTTTTCATTTTGAACAGAGAACAGCAGCCTTCCTTTGAAAACTGTTAAAAAAACCCACCTCTTTCGAGAGTGTTTTGTTTTATCTCAGAATTCTGTTTCTTTAAAATCAGGGGATTCAAAGCTTATGCTCTCCCACTAGTATTAAAAAAAAAAAAAAAAAAAAAAAAAACACACCCTCAAAAAAAAAAAAAAAAAAAAAAAAAAAAAAAAAAAGCTCTCAGAAACTCTGCTAACAGATCTGTCAGTGACATATATGCAATCATCATCACACTATATTTAATCAGGATAGGATACAAGAGTCATAGTTGTTTCCATATGAGTTTCAGGCTAAATTACATTTTTGATTGAGCTACTTCTGTGGCAAATCTCCATCAGTAAGTCATATATTACATGTTGCATTATCATTTTTAGAAAAGCAGATGCTGCATTCAGTGCTATTACAGCTCTCCTTTAAACAGGTTTTGTAAGTATTCACTGCATAGTGGACAATATTAATTTTCTTTTTTAATGATGGAGGAACATTTAAATAGATCCTATTTAAAGTATTTAAAGTATTATGGTAACTGTTACTCTTTTTTAATAAATAGTTTTCTCAAATATACCTCTCTAAATACTGCACAAATATAGTTTTTTTTTTTTAAAAAAGACTTTCAATGGAGTCTATTCAAGACTCAAAACTATTTATCTGTCTTAGCTGAGAAGTAAGAAATCTGCTGAAATTAGAAGAAAGAAGACTGGATTACAAGTCTCTTTCCAAAAGAGTCAAATATGTATATATGGCAAAGTGTTTAAAGAAGCTGAACTTTATATTAAAGTAAGCAGTATCAGTACATTTACCATATAAATATACTGCTAAATCCACTCTTTGGTGAATGCTTACAGATTGAAAAAGATCCATATCAAGTTAATGAACTCTACTCTGCTGACTTCCAGAAAAGAATATAAAATAGAAGAATCTACATATATTATTTCAAACTGCTTATTAGATAGACAGACTTATCTACAATATATATATTAGGCACAAATTACATTAAACTAACATTTACAAAACTGCAAAGAAAAAGTTTCAGGAGTTAGAAAATGAAAAAAAAAATCAAAGTTGCTTGTGTAACCTCAGCTCACCCCTTCTGCTTACACAGTATTTTGTGATCTTTAGTTAAATGATCTTATGACACAGCAGATGTGGGAAGCCAACACAGAAGAGCAGTGCTGGGAAGCTAGGAGAAATATGTACTTGACGCAAGTACAAACTGGTGTCATAAACTGGCACAAGTATGATGCTGTAGTACAGYCCTAAAGCAAGCAGAAAATACTGCTGCTTCATTAAATCATAGACCTAGAAATCCAGATTTTGTGTTTTGTAATTCCCAAAGTGCAATTTAACGAGGTTCATTCCAACCTGCTCACTGTCATATATGATTCACTGCTATAGTCAATGTTGAATAAAACAAAAAAATGCCAGAATTATAGTGATAAATCAGTGCCTAAGAAGTATGGGGCTTAGAAACACACAGCAGAGGTTTCAGGGATTTGATAAATTCGCTTTGAAGATCAGGGCTACCAATTYGCTGAGATGGAAAGCTAATGTGACTGGGCAAAAGGGCCTTAAATTAGGAAGAAAGAATAAGGTGTTCAGCAAGGAGACAGGAAGAGGCGAGAAAAAAAGTGGCTAGTACACAAGAAAATCAGTAAGAAAGATGTATCAATAGAAAGGAGAATAGAGAGCACCAAACTGGGATTTAGAAAGCAGGTAATTTAGGATGTTACTAGAGAAAGGCAAGGGAGATAAAAGCAAAACAGAATGAAATAAAATAAAAGAAGTACACATGAGGCTGTAACATATCTCTGCTCCAGCGAATTGAGATGTTCTGTTTGGGAAAGTAGCACAAAACCAGAAAAATTTTCTGCAGGATAAAAATAAGTAATTAAAATGTCAGTAGAGGACTGTACGGCTTATGAGACAGAAGGAAGAGGAGCAGCTGTTACATGTGCACATTCAGAAAGTATTCCCTGCTCCAAGGTAACCATGAAAGCCAGCAAGAGAAAGGTTTTATAATATTTGGTTAAAGATTAAAAGGAGACAGAGAAAGACAGCTTTCTGTGAAGTTTACAAGCAAAATGTGTATGAAATTAAGTCCTGAAACAACACCACATACTGAAATTAGTTGAAGATTCATTAAAAGCCAAATCAGTCTCAGAGAAACTATCTTAAAAATATAGGTAYGCAGAGCAGAAACAATTCTTCTCACGCTCAGTAGGTAGGCTGCCTATACGCAGCACAGGGAAAGCCAGGATCCTAAGCGAGGGATTCACAAAACAAAGCGTGCCATATATTTTCTAAAATCAAGCCAGAACTGAAAAAAAAATARTGGTCTCTTTTAAGCAGTTACCTCTTTTCTGCTGAGATTGTCAGCCGGAGATCCACTTCCCACGAGCTCTGTGGAGAGAAGGTAAAGTAGCCGCAACACCAACAGAAATCTTAAATTCTTCCCCTCTGTGAGTTTGCGTCGACGAGGCTCAAGAAATACAGCTTCTGACTTAGTAACTAATATTATTCTATAGAAGACAAAATTTCTCTGAAAGAAAGCTTTCTGAGAATCCAAAATGAATAAAAAGCAAAAATAATAACCAAAGCCCTGGGCCGAGGGGATGCCTGACTTTTTCTTGACCTGCAGGTGTAGGGAATTCCAACAAGGTAGCAGCTCCAATTGCCTAATGCTGCTCTCTGCTTGGGATTTTAACTGCCACTCTGATTTCCTTTGCTATATAGGAAATGTAGGCATGCAAGACTGGGGTTTGGTTTCCACCCTGGAGACCAGACACCTGAAAATTATCCATTACGGCACTTACTTCATAAATACCACAATTCTACAATTTGCTAAATCTATCCCAAAGTCCTTGAGTATCTTCAGTTGTAAGTAATTCCAATCAATTCATCAAAAGACTCAACGTATTGCAGAAACTTCAGAGGAAAAGAAACAAAAGCTGTTTTTTTTTGAGATATAGAATATGTAAATCTACTAAACTTCCCACTGAAGTTACTCGAATTGAGCGAGACGGTATCCATGCACACAACAGAAGCAAAAAGGACTGCTGAGGTTTTCAATAGAGAAACACAACTATAATGCACAGAGCTAAGAAATGACAGGTCATTTGATGAATTCTTTTGGATTTCTTTTAATGTATTCCTCAGACTACTTTGATGACAAATCATTTATCTTGAGTACAACCACAGTGATCTGATGAAAATCATTCTACTAAGAATATATTCTAAGTAGGGGCTTTAAATAGAGACTGCTGTATCAAAAATACCTACGATATCATATGAAAACACTGTTGTCATAGAATCAGCAGCTTGACTGGTACTCCAAATTGAAAGCCTAGTTTCAAGCAGGAAAGGCACTATGACCAGTGTGGTGCACCAATTATAAATTCACTGTGCAGTTCCAGAACGAGTTTTATTTCTAGAGAAAGCATTGCAAAAAAAGGGGAAAAAAATGGAAGCACACATTATCTTAAATGCTAAATTCTTACACTGCTTCTGTAAGATACTGAAGTTAATCAGCTTAAAATAAATGATTGATATTTCCAGGTTCTACCAACATTTATCTATGTCACCTTTGTGACCTTTTCAAGTTTGAATAAAGAGATATCCATAAAGAAGGATCTTTCATTGAAATAATATCTGAACTTCGCTTTTCTTTCCCTGTCACTGACTAAAATTTTGAGAGTTATATTGTTTAGAAGTAGGGGATCACATACACCGAATCAACAACATGTTTTTAATGATGCTTTTGACGTAGGGCTCATCTAGATTGCCATATCTATAATTGGTATAAGCAAATTCTTTTCACAGATTTTACAGTTTGAGTATGTTCTGAAATAGAAAGAAATTCTTTAGATTGATTGGTACAGTCCTGCCATCTGCGAGATATGTAAGTGATACTTGAGTTACATATGCCTCCAAGACCTCTAAATTTCCAAAAATCTGCCCTTCCTAAAGTCAAGGTTCTCCTGAAGGATCAATTTTTAATTTTTTCATTCATAAATCTAAATAGCTTTTTAACACAGCTAAAATATTTTTCATCTACAAACATTTCCCAACAGACATCTATCTTTATTCCTCTGAAAAATATATATTTATTCTAGGCTTTGAAGCCTTACTGAACACAACTTGCAATCTGAGATTTCCTTGGYTCTATCTGCATTGTGCTCACATTTTCTCTCTTCTTTGCAGACATATTCTGAATTTTTAAGTTAATGGTTTAAATTAATATTTTTGAATTACATCTCTGTTTTGTGTCAGAATTCCCCTTTAAAATGCYGCTGCACAGTGGCCTGGTCATAGCYTTATGTGGACTGAGGAAAGGCTATGATTTGTAGCAGTTCCTCCTTATCATGACCTCCTTAATTRCATATAACAAGAGACACCAGTTACTTAATAGCCRTCAATCTCTTTATCCCGTTAAACTTTTGAGGTCTTATTTCAGAGTGGACAAGACGCCAGTTCAGACAGTTCGTTTTTRTTTCCATTTTTATTTTTAAACGTACCAAATATTTTCGAAAAACACAAAGCAGTCCGACATCCCATCAGCCTGGCCATGAGAAATATTATTGTGAGTTAGGTCTTGTGTGTAGTGACTGTGTAGAACTGACAGAATAGACACAAATGTTCATTGTTTGATATAAGACCCTCAGCAAACCCAGTCCGTCCATAAAAGAAGACCAATAATATTCTTATTGTTTGGAGGTGGGGGGTTCATACTYTGATACTGTTTCTGATAAAATAAGAAAAACAAAAATAGATGGGGTGCATATTCTTCCGCTGGATACATGRCTCTATCTCAACCAGCAATTTGACCACAGTCCAAGCACAGGCAGCGTGTTTCATCTGTTCCTACTCTCCTACCCGTTCTCCTTACTGCTGTCTATTCCCTTGCATATCTGAGGCTGAGCTTTCCAAGAACAGACTGCCGTGGAGCAGGMTATTTACCAAGTGTACTGTTTCTGCAAATGCCTCCTACGTGGAGAGTCGCACACTGAAGACTGAAAATTGGTGAAAATGACCTTACACAAATCAGCTTAGGCCTTCGCTAMCTTTAACCTATCCTTCAGAATTTCAGTGACTCATGTGGCTAGCTCTATTTTTCTTTCGGGGGGGGGGGGAGAGGAAGTGCTACATTTATGGGGACATTCAATAATTATTTCTTTCTGTTAGGCCTGAAGTTCTGTTATTAGTAGATCACATTTTCTTGAAATTTRTGTAACTGTAGAATTCACATTTTTTCTTGAGTTTCAGAATTGGGGGGGTAGGAGGAAGGCAAATCATCAGATCTTACTGRGGTTTTGAGTTTGTTTTTTTTTTCTCTGCAGAAATTGCTCRTGAAAGAAATTGGGATATATTGCCAGGCTTTTGGAGCTCCAGTCTTGATGTGTGGCTTTATAAAAATGGTAGTTTCTTAGTTCCCAGACCCACTCCCTGTGTGCATTGTCTTATATATTTCCTTAAGCTACTAATAACTTGGCACCATTTCTTATATATATAAATATGTTCAAAGCAGGTATAAGCAGTGTACTCAATGAGACTTTCTTATTATTTGTTTTCAGCAAAATTTCCTGTCACATTCTAATCTGTTACGTTTCTTTGATCTGCTGGATCAGGGACATGACTTATTACAGTGAAGAATATTTTGGTTTGCACTGCATTTACATTTTTACATTTACATATATTAGGAAGACATGCAAGAAACAAATATTTTAACTTTTTCACCAACTTTTAAAGTTCTTTTCTACTYGTTTTTGGTTGTGGCGCTAAGCATTAGTTAAATATTAAATACATTTAATAGCATCAAGCAAAGTGTAGGTCCAAATTTATGATTGATATCTTTCAGTGGCTATTAATATTTGATGTCCACCACAGTCTTTCTAACAGAAGTTAACAACTGCAATAAAAGTTACCATGAGGAGCCCAACCCTGATTGTGTAGCTTCTGTAAAGCCCAGCCCCATCACAGATTCAAGGAAAATAATAAAACCCTAAAAACACTGAAAACCTTGTGAAAGTTCCCTTTACAAATTATCTTCAAAGTCACAGTAAGGACACGATTATTTCAGTGTCCATTTTGAAGCAAAAGGCTCATCAATTTTGCCAGGACTTCAGTTCTGATACCCCATTTGTTATTAGTGAAGGATGGCTTAAATGTTTCAAAAAAGACACACAGCGTAAGAAAACATGTCAGATTCTAATGATTTCACTGCAGCTTGCAGGCAAAATAATCTCAAATTTAATGATAAAGAAATAATTGGTAGCAAAGCAAAATTAATGACTAAGAAGAAGCTGAGCTCATTGGTGACTCTAGCCCTCAAAATTCTGTGCTTATCTTCTGGAGTAAATTCATTTAATTTGCAAGTAAAAGAAAAGGAGAATTTGGCTACTTCAATATATCTRGTTTTACATGTCCAAACTTTTAAGAGCATGCACATCTTTTAAGGACCATCAGTTCAAGGATGCCAACACTGAAAGTTTTAAAAATTAGGAAGAAGCCTAGACTCCTGGAACACGATAAAACCCTTGAAATATTAATTTTTGTATACTTTCCTTTCCAACAAAATCTTGGAGTTGAAAGGATTCCTACTAGGATTTTTGTGTTTTGAGATGGTGCCAAGGGTGCAAAGAGACATTTTCGTGACAAAAAWTAGAAAATAAGATATGAATATTTTCCTACTAACACTTTCTCAGAAGTAAATTGTATGGATTAGTAACCATTTACCTTGTGAAAATAAATGAGTTTTAAATGTCGATCGACTGCACATCATTGGCTGATGCTATCAAATATATAGATTATCAAATGTTCTTTATTGTTTTCAGAGATGCAGAGTGAGACAACAAGGAGGAAGAGATCAAGCATCTGTCACAATTGGCGTAATAGTGTCCTATGTATTTGTCAGGAAAAATATAGATTCATAGGCTTCACTAAAGATCAGGTCAAAGTATTCCTATTATAGAGATAACAGTTAAGTGCAAGATAATTATAAGCAAAGCAGTAACATGGAGTCCTTTTGCTCAAAGGCAGATTTTAGACATACTCTCCATCTATATGTAAAACCGCTTGGCCAGGCTCAAATTCCTTTTTCAGATGGGTCAAGAGACCTGCGACCCTAAGATACCAACATAGGTTGGAAAGTATTTCAGTGCTAATGAGCAACCTATGCACGAACCTACTCAATTCATGGTCAATATATGTATTCAAAATAACTAAGAAGCTGCTGTATCCTATCTATTCATTACTGCCCCCTGGTTCTGTTATTGACCCCAAAGATGAAACTCAGAGGCTGACAGTGCTCCTATTAAGTTTCAGTGCAAGGCAAAAAGGTTTAGACAAGTCATTGTCTTGCATTGTCTGACTGCCATGGACCACAGCTTTGCTCTACTCCAATGACTGAATTAGAATACACAGACTTCAGGTCTGCATCAAAGCAAGCTTTATTATAATTGTGTAGAAGGTGACAATGAGGGTCATGGGACAGACGACTCACTGATCTCTTAATAAAAGATTTGTGTCCCAACTGTAGTTATGAGTAATATATTTTGAGTCATTTGTTAGAAGTGTGAAAAATGACAGTAACTTACTAATTAAAATAAGAAGCACAACACTGAAAGCACTCTAATGGTTTCCATTAATAAATATCTTGCATGGAATTACAGGTAGCTTCAGGGGCCACAGTAGAGAGAGTACACAGCCGTGTGTAGAAAAAGGAAAACATTTCTCATGTGCCTAAGAACTGAGAGTGGACTTTTGGGAATAAAGCATAAAACAAGCCTCCAACCAAACAATATTGGGAAAAAAAACCTCCAAGAATGGTATGTGTTAGTGTCTTGTTGCTCAGCTCTCCTTGCAAGAGAAGACAAAGTAATAATAACTGAGTATTGTTTTGATTCGACTCCGTAACAAACACTAGTAAATTGCATTATTACAATTTACAAATACAATGTATTACTACAAAGGTATTGTCCCAGTGATGTGACTCAGAGTGCTCAAGGAAATGATAATTTGTGACAGAACCTAATYTAGAGGGTATATCTGCAAACCACAGCATACTACAGGCTATCATTAACCGTGATCACTACAAGCTGCAGGTCAAGCAACACTCTGAAAGGAACTGGAAACACTTCTGTGGTTGGGTAGGTTTCAGTCCAAGCACAGAGAGACAGTAACTAGCAGGTGAAGATTCATGGAAGACCCAGAGCCGTGTCCATCTGAATGTCACAAAGTTCAAATCGAACCGAATGAAGATTTCTTCACCAAAATTGCTGAAGTGCTTTGATTTCCCTCCCTCCAGATTCGGTTTGTCACCTGCGTAAGACMCGACTGGCCTCAGGATGTGCCTTGAACTGCACGGACCTGCAGCCGACTTTCATACGTTCAGGGTCGCTACATCAACAGAGGTGCATGAAACTCAGGCCTAAAATAGCTATGCTGATAAGGCCTAAAAAAAAATAATCATGTTTCACTTTCCAAACAAAGTCCGAGAAAGCATATGTTTATTCCTTACAAATAATTTAGCAGACCGAAGCACCAGGGAGGAAGAAGTACTTTTCAAACCAAAAAATAACCTTGGGACAAGAACAGATGGGGATAATTGACTATAAGAAAAATGTTTCTAACTTTACRTCAGTAAAAGTTCTTTTTAGACAAGACTGAATAATATTCAGAGGAACTTTGATCTGTTTATGAAAAGGACAGTCTGATATTGCTGCCTGAGATAGCAGAACGGGGAACTTGATGACCCCTTGCAGTTCTATGAAGCTAGTGCTAAAATAAACCTACATTAAAGGCATTATAGAGATCACACATTTAAAAGTACCACAAACAAAAGTGAACTGTTAATGAGTTTATGCAATAAAATATTATCTGGAGATGTTCTTTAAGTACTGTATAATTCAGGATAAGTTGGCACTTTCATTATGAAATCCCTGCATTCAGCTTCACAATGAAAACCTTTAGTGCATTTTGTGTCAGCCAGATAAAACTCTTCTTTTTAACTTTGCCTAAAATATTGGGCCTAGCTGTTTCTGAGATATGCAGGTGCAGTATTATCCACAGTTTTGCTGGATATATGTTCACATAATCCCCAAATAACCACCCTTCTGAGAAAATTTTGTCTCTGATTATGTCGTTCATGAAGAAGTAACTGTGTGCTAGAAAACGCTGAATTAAAACACCCGATTTCCACTAAGATTGCTTAATGTGGCTGCCATTTTGCAACAATTCTTTATGCTGATTTAATTATTTCAGTGTTCTAAGTAATAGTTTCAAGCAGCAGATCCCTTGGAAACTAGCTGAAACTGAAAGAACTGTTAATTTATTTAGTTGGGTCTTTTCACAGTGCATTACTCATGGGTGTTGTAGAGGGTGTGAGGCTTAAAAATAAAAAGTATCTGTATGTGTATTTCAAGTGTTGACTAATCTTTAACACACTTTCAGCCCAAAGTTTATACCAGTAGTAAGCTGGAATCATAATTGCGTGCCCAAATCCATCTTCACAAGTATATTACATTTGTCMGCAGATGCAAAAGAAGCAGTAAAGTACCTAAAAGTGTCCAGGTTCTCTTCCATTGACTCATAAATGTTGGGTCTCCTATTGCATTTTCTGCAGWGCTGCTTCTTCTCCCCTTCTGGTTTTCAGTCTTGAGAAAAATTAAGGAAAAGATAATTTCTGGACCTTAAATTTCTTTTTAGAACTTCTCCATTTTGTCMATGAGCTGCATGAATTCTAGTATGGATGTTAAATATCAACCTACAGACAAGGAACTCTCCATATTAAATAGAAAATTGCTTAAGCTCAACTGTCTTTTGAAAAAGGTGGTTAAGATATACTCATATATCTTTGGGAATAACAGAAGCTCTGCTTCTGTAACTGAAAAGTAAACCTTGTTGGATAGCTAAAAATGGTGACCAGTATGACAGCAATAGCAACCAACTGGAAAACTACAGTTCTTGCTCCTTCAAAGATTTCACAGCCTCTTCTGAATGAAAGTCTCAGTCTCATCAAAAAGTGCTCTTATTTTTCAGGCATTTTTGAAAATGTTACCTGCATTATTCTTCAGACAAATTCCTACTTGAAATAACTGAGTCATCTCACACTTGGGCCCTCCAGCCTGCATTTTGTAATATTTTAAAGCAAATATGTATTAAAGAAAAGGTTCACTAAGCTATTTCCTTGGTAACATAATACCTAATGAATCTTTTCATATAATCATAGATATCTCTATAAATACATCCTGTGCAATAAACTATGATTGAAATTAAGTAAAATACACTCTTAAGGTTGATTTAATCTCTTTTACCAAATAACCATTAAAATGAAAATTCTCTCATAGGATACTCAAGTCAAAATGAGGAACATCATAATAAACATTGGGTAATAAAAATAAATTAAAAATCAAAGCTTTATGATATATTTTCCTATCAAACCGAAAGTGGCAAATTGAAAACAATAATGATACTCATCCACAGTTACAGTTCCAACAAAACATCTTGGAATTTGATTTACAATTAGTAGCATCTTGAAAATGGGCTATCATTTTACATTTAAAACTGCTGCCATTCRATCCATCAGCTATTAAAATCTTGATGTTGATTAATTACATTCTCTCACGCTGTTTCTCTCAACAAGGCTCCACAGCAACCAAAGCTATTTTATTCAGTATGCTACTAGAATGCTGGTAGGTCTAATGCCTCCCTCGTGGCCAATTCAGTCACTACCACTATCTTCACAAGCAGTAGGTATTTGGTGATTTCAGAAATTTTAGTTTCCTCACCAAGATATGATGTACCCCTTGATGGCTTTCAATGTTATATATACACGGCACAAGCTGCAGGAACCTGGAGAAGAGCAGACTGTTAGGAGCCGCTTTCCAGCAGCGATGGTCCTGCTTAAGAAGCCGTAGTGACTCAAATGTACGATTTAGTCTTCCTACGGAAGCATCGTTATCGAAAAAGGAGTCAGRCACTATAAGATCCATTTCAGCTCGTACCTCTTGTGCAAGAGAAAGGCATAAAGGTATTTAGCAGGTAGTAGTAGCTAGCCAACACAGCCTGGTCTATACAATTTCCCTATTAACTTTTCAGCTTTATTCTTGCTGCTCAGAGCTTGTCTCAGATTCTGAGCTATGAGGTTTTGTGACCCTTCCCAAACTGATTTTACAATGGCTAATGCTAAAACTATGTATTTTAAAACTGTGTATATTTATTTGCTCTGATGTCCACAGTCCCACTTGCTGCTAGTATCATCTTTTTTTTTTTTTTTTTTTTTTTGAAAGGCATGGAATATCTCAATCTATTTTTTCTTCATCTTTCATTTATCATATCACAAAATTTCCATTGGAACTTGGAGAATGGAAAAGAAAATAGAGAACCAAGACTATGGAAGTCTCCTGAAACTGTACCTGYTACTTCTGTTCAGACTATAAGTAATACAGTTGCTGCTAATTTGCARAAAGTTAGTTAACAGTGAGYGCATTTTTATTATATTTTTAAGCTGTGGACATATCTGAGAACATTAGCACTTTGGCTTGTGAGATTAGATGAAAACGTCTCCTTTGTTAAAATCTTCAACAATCTTTAGTGYATAAGAGCAACTGGGCACAAACACCAAAATTTAAATCATAAAAACATGAACAAAGTATTTATAAATGTCACTGTAGTTGCAAGCTATTTTATACCTTTATCCTTTAACTCACAGCAACAACTAAGTGCAAGTCTCTCTTCAGAAATACRCACAATTATTTAGATTAGACAAAATGCATTAGTTTCGCTTTATGGAACACTATAGAGAATACATTTGAAWTTGAATATTTAGATGCTGAGAATATTTTTAAATACAATAAAACAATGCATTTAAGGATAAGCAAAAATGTTAATCCATTTTAAGTATCTTTTTACTCATTCAAAGTGACTTTCCTTAGATTATAAAAAAAAATTAAAGTAGTAAACCAGCAAGTATATATTAGCCAAGGTCTTACTCAATCTCTGACAAATCTAGTCAAATCTAATTTTTTGCATTTATATTGCCACTGGATCAATTAATACAAAACAAACAGTGAAACAGCTGACTGTTGGCTCTGCAAAGAAATTCTACTTTTTTGGGGGGGGGGGAAGGAGGTGAGTCTGCTCCTAATCCTCAAGGAGTTTGGACCTCAAAGTCCAAACTTTAGTGCTTTTAAAGTGGTCCTTATAAAAACTTCTCCATAGGAATGATCCAGTTTTTTAAATGGTGACATAGAAAGCTATGACTAAACAAGCAAGAAAACAACTTTAGAGTTTAAATCAGCTATACCCTTTTGTTTGAAGTGACAACGCCTGGCATCAAACAGAAAAATTGTGCTGCTACAGCACAACAGACACACCAACAATATTTTCTTAMATTTTTTTCCTTATCATTATTACCTTTTCACATATAATTGGTTTCACACACATTTGAGGAGTCTAAGCTGAAAGCCATTTGTTTTCCCCCTAACCCGCCCAACTTTGCATCACCAAAAAAACTTTAAAACTTTCTTTTTGAAAGAAACAAAAGGAAAATGACTGATAGTTACTGAAAGAAAATAAAACTTGTAGCATGCCCATATAAATTATAGAGACTACATTTCAGTCTCTGGCATAATTCCCTGTAGAAAACAAGAGACTTGAGAGCCAGGGTGATGGAGAGAGAGAAGGAACGAGAAGAAAAGTAGAAAAGGAATCAAAGAAAATACAGAAATAGTCCTTTTTCTTTGTTTCTATTTTAATTAATAATTAATTAAAAGAATTCAGTCAACCAAAAAAAAGGAAGGAGATAACAGATAAGATAAGAAAGTAACATCAAAAATTAGATAAAAATTTAAAGAGAACACAGGAAACTAAAAATCCTCCATGCAGAACGAGCATGCAATGAGAGCTGTGGTGAAGTGCTCAAGCGCAAAGAGGTCGCCGCGGATGCTGGTGATCCTCTGAAAGGCAGCGACAGCGGTGGGGAGGGTGGTGCAGCATGAAGTAGCGTGCCCACCTGGGCGAGGACGTAAAGCAAGTGTCAGCAGAGCTGTGCGAGGTGTCGATCGCGGCCTCAGACACTAGCGAAAAGGCTCTGACAGTGCCTGATACTAAAGTTTCCCTCTCTTCAAGTATAGATTAAAGAATAAGCAGGGCTAAACCCACAAAGAGAGTAATATTTGATATGGGCAGTAATAGATGTATGCAATCATATATATCACATATATTTAGTACATTTATAATGTTTATGTTAGAGCTTTCTAATGTTCATGATACAGCATATATTCGTTATTTATACTTCCTATAAACTTTTACGATCCTCATGCAATTGGCTAACGCTGGGACTAACAAGGGAGAAGAAGATGATGTAAGTGTGAATTTCCTGCCTGAGGAAGGTCTAAATCTCAAGACTTCCAGGCAGCTATTCCAACATATATCAGTGTAAGCGCTGCTTCATGAGTAAGTCCTCACAGCAGGGGTTATTTTCTCAGGAACAGCATCKTATTCACATGACAACGTGGTTTCTGAGGAGCTCAGAGAACATTTGTCTACACTCATCTGTGGAGAAATGCTCAGAAATTACGCAGAGAATAGAGCAAATAAGGATTTTTCAAATGCTTCCAAAATGCAAATGAAGAAAAAAAAAAAAAAAAAAAGTAGCAGTGGGTGCTCTTACATATCAGCACAAAAAGAAAGAATCAACATTTTTTTTTCTGAATGAATACAGTCAGAATAATGGATGAGAGAAAAAAATAGCATTAAAGTGAAGCACAAAGGTCTCACACTTGTAAAACGAGCATTCCTTCCCCGCCCACACATCCCTCTCAGCCAAAAAGATACTCTCCAAATTATATACTGATGACACCGGTAACCAAAGCCACCTAATCATCCTTATGATTCCCTGTCATAGATTAAAAAGTTCCTATATGGCATATAACACTGCAGATTTGAGGTATCTATCAAGAATATTATTAAAGTAGAGGATGACAAATACAGTAAATGTCRTCTTATAACCCAGAAATTAGTGTTTCTGCTTTTCTGCCCATTTCTAATGTACAGTTTCATTTCAGTACATTCACTCCYTTTTTTTCTAGTTGGCATCTGTTTTTTTCATCCCTCTTCCTAGCTGTTTAATTTCTCTGAAAATAAAGACTTTTCTCCTCCTTAAAAAAAAAACAAGCAAACATTTGCCACTTATTACATTTCCTTAAACCTCATCATTCTTTTCCCTTTTTCTACTATTTTATCACCTAAATTACTTCCTCTTAAACCCTTCCTTCAGAAGTAATATTCCAAGTCTGATGATTTTGCAGAAAACATTACCTCTCATAATGGCATGTAGGAGTTCATTACTTCATCTCTCCCAGTTATATTATCCAGTTACAAGAAACAGTGACTTTTGATCTTGAAAACTTTTTCAGCCCTACAGGAGCTGATGAGCAAGAGGAGGGGTTGCTTTTTCTTTGCACTGAATCAGAGTAGATTTAGCATCAGCTTGACCTGGAGATTGAACTGAATCATTARGTAGAATTGAACACTTCTAAAAAGTATGTAAAACATTGCAGTGATACATAATGTAATGGACTCCTTCAAAAGCTSTTCTGTGCAGCTCTGTTTGTGTTAAGGAGGTTATTCATTTTGCCTCAGTCTTTCATTCTATTTGTTCTTTCTGAAAACTCCAGATAATTCATATACATTTTATGCAGAAATTTTCCTGCAGAATTCTTTGTAGCATAAAGACTYGTTTTCTTTCTTTTTGAAATCCATTAATTTCCAAGAATTGTTCTTTACTTCAGTTAATATGAGTAAAAGTATATCTTCAACATAAATATGAATATACTTTTATAGATGTCTGAAATAAATCTTTAAAACATTACTTACAAAGAGCAAAAAGCATGTTATATTCTATATAAGACACCAATTTACCTATCTAATCTTTGATTATTTCATTAGCCATTCATCCCTAACAGGAACTGTTCTTTTGACATGAAATATATGATTTATTTCAGAAAAAASCTTTTTGATTTATGAAAGTTGTATGTTATATGTATGTTAGAGATAAAAGAAAGTTACTGTTCATTGGAGGGTTTTTTTAATTAAGCAGAGAGCCGTAGAACATTGCTTGATGCTCTCAGCAACTTCGAAACAGTGTGTGTTACAGTGAGAAAGGGTGAAAGTCACAACTTTCTAATTAACGTGAGCTTTGGAGAAGGAAGAGGGCAGGGGTATCTTTTGTAAATTCTTTCTTTGAGTTGTTAGCTCTGATTTGGATGTCTTTAATGACTTCTTGGCTTGAGGGAGAGGGGACATAACATATTTTCTTACTATGTTCAGTCTTTCCTTAGTTTTTCTTTCAGGTGACATCCAGGATGATCACCAAAGCTCTACACATTTTTTTTTAAAATAGTTAGATTACATTAAATCTATTAAAGATTATTGACATAGCCTTGGATTTTAGGGAGTTTCTTTTTCACCCAGCTTTTATTGTAAATCTTGCTTCCGCTTTATTATGGCACTTTTTGTCTCCCTTACCTGAGTTTCTGATTCCTTCTGCATAAAGTCTTGATAGTACCTCCTTTCACGCAAGTTTTTTCCTAGAAAGTGCTACTGCCTGAGAAATTCATTTTTCTTTGCCAGCTTTCGTTTCTKCTGGGTGCTGCTCGGATGAAGAGTCAGCTGACCTTGAGCAACCAAATTGTGTTCAGGTTCTTCCAGGCCGGWATTGTCTTCTCTCCGCTGCCATACTTACCACGCACCACGGAAAAGCTAACCTGCTCCAGACTTCGGCTGTTGTCTGGAACAGGTAATACAGCATGAAGAGAGGCTGTGATATTAACTTCCAGACCCCAAAGAAGCACATACTGCTTTTGGAGGACATTAGTTTATCCAGCCATCAGCAGTTCTGTCTGAAAACACACGTGAGGACTGATAAGGCAGGTAGTTGACTGAGGCGGCTCCGTTGCATTAGTCTGCTGAAACTTAATCTGTTCTCAAAGGAGGGCTCCCGCAAGGCTTTGCTCTTTCATAACACAGTCTTCTCAAACAAGGAGGGCTAAAAAGCAGTGGTCAAGTGATTGCCTTCATGTATGAATCATGAGGGTCACCAACCTAAAATTCCAATTGTAAGGAAAACATTTTGTACAGAGCTGGTTTGTGTCAATCTTTATCAATGAAACTGGAACATAAGGAACTGGACTACCTGTTTCTTATTACGAGAACATATCATTTGAACTACATGTTTTCTTGCTTTTAGTTTATATAATTTTCATCTGTGAAGGACAGTGATTGTCTTCACTTCTTCAATGCTAATTGTTTGGGGGGGGGCACTAAGAGCTTTTTCTTTCTGAAATTGCTCACAAATAACCAAAGCATGATATCATCACCTTTCTATATCCTACTATCAGTCAGAGCAAACTGTACAATTAATGCATTTCTTGAGCTGGAGAAGTTAACCAGAGAGGCTCTCCTAGGGAAGTCTGGGACTTGCACCCTGTTCTCTCCCTCTGCCTCCTTCCCTCATGGAGAATAACTCAGCTCSTCTCCTTAACACGTGAGGGTGGCCCCTTTCCAGCACCATCTCTATTTTTCACATCTCCTGAAGTGAAAAGRTAGACGAATACACTAGTACAAGCAGAAACGTCTGAAGGAAAGCATAACTGTGTTTGTAACAGAGACCAGTAAATTTGCTATAACAAAGTAAGCCTACTCTGGCTGCCAAACACCTGGAAATACCTTTAAAATAGCCTTTTCACAAATTAGGTCTTTATGTACCCTACAGGGAGCCGCTTAATAGAGGTTTATATTTTTATAAATATACAAACCTCTCTGTATTATACTTTTAATAGAAGCCATTTGTTCACATTTATTTGCATATTCTAAATCAAACCAAGAGCTGAAATTTATTTGAGAGACTTTTTCCAGCTGTTTCTAATTACTCCTCTGAGCTAAAATCAATGTTACATGAACATTTTTTAGAGCAAATTTAAAATATAATTTTAGCCATTAACTTCAGGTTTCCCTCTTATTTTTTCTCTGTGCTTTCTTCTTTCCTTGAATCTGCCCCCATTTCTACCTCAAAAGTGAATATTCATGGAGACATTATTGATTAAATATATTGATAATAATATTGTTCAGATTAAGCAGTGATTAAGCATTGCCTTTCACAGCCAAATAGGATTGCAATCCATTTYTTGTTAATGCTTGCTGTCTCCTTGCAAACCTGTATTTCCAGCTGTGAAATAACAAACAATCAGTCTTCACCCCTTCTCTCCCTGAAGGGCCTCCCTGAATTTCCCAGAACTTTTGTCTGTGAAAATTAAATACTTTAAGCGTGTCTGCAGTGTCTTGTCTTATTTCAGATGCCTTTTTCTTTAAACAAATAACTGTGGACAATTGTAATGTCAAATGTAAGTATGGAGGGGAGAGGTAAGGGAACTAACGAAGAGGAGAGAGAGGTCTGCTGAAAAAGGAACCTAATATTCAATAATCTTCTGTCTTTTAAGGTAAAAGGCAAATCTTCCACACCAACATTAACACACAACACCTCTGCCTAACCTGAAAAGTGTGTTGATCTCATTTTTGCATATACTTACCCTGTTTTTCCCAATGGTTCAGAGCTGCTGGTCCAAGACRTCTTCCAGGATTGCTGGAGGAATTTCACCATATCACCTGTGAGATATAGTGAAATTATGTATCTTCCCATGTATTGTCCTCATACCCCTATTTCTCAATAACATAGTCTTAAATTTTAGAGCAGAGTGTCCTTTTATATCTGTGAGTGGAAAAATCAACTTTTTTTCTGTCTCATACATAAGTAGGTCTGCATGAAGCTGAAGTTGCATCTCTGCGGATTGTCCGTCCCTACAGAGCTAGCTGCAGAAATGAAATATGCATCAGTCAATTATAAGGATGTTTTTATCCCTTTTTAAGATTGTAGTTTTTTTAAAAAGCAAACAAAAAAAGGTCAGCATGAGGCTACGTAGCTCTTAAAGACACTTTGCTTTAGCATATGGAAATCAATGAGGTACTGTATCTACAGACTGACAAAGATATACCTGTACCTAACTTCACAAAAACAAGTTTTCTAGTACCCAACTTAGAAAGATAATAACATTTGCCATACTTTAGTTTTAAAATTACCCAATGACTTTTTTGTTGTATTTTCTAGGTGTAACAACAGTTAACTGACACACTTTGATACCTTGATTGAGGAGAGGAAACTGCTTTCATAAAATCCTCATATAATGAAGACCCTTTGCTAAAGACCTTGTCCTCAGTTTGCATTTGCAAAAGAAAAGACACCCATATATTATTTTGGGGACTTTGCAGCTGCATTTTAGGTACATTTTTTAGTAAGTAAAAACTATCTACAATGTAAGCAAGCTACCTGTAAATTTCCAATTTCCTCATTTTAGCTGTTGCTTAAGGTGGCTTTGGAGAATTAGCAGAAACCGCTGTCAGTGAGAGAAGCCAGTGGATTGCATAAATAAGCTTCAATTTTACTTGCAGAAGTTGAGAATAAAATCTGTTCCTTTCAAACGAATGATTCTTTTTTTCCCTCTCCTAAGATACAACCTTTGGCAGAGTCACCACTATGAATCCCGTGGTCCACAGGAAGGAGTGATCAGCTTTCTGTAGGTGCTAGGAGCATTGCCTTGCAGCCCCCACGTTATCAGCAGGCGCCCGTGTAGTCTGCTGCTGCAACCCTGCTAACCTGGTCTTGCATCGCTGCATCAGAGCAGCTGCCTGTGCCGGTGCAGCTGGAGACCAGCTGCATTTCCAGTGCTGTCACCAGGGGTCGGTAAGCAAACTTCCACCAGCCACGGTAACTCTSGTGCAATGTCCTTTTGCAATTTTAATTTTGCCTGATAAAAATAGTGAGAGAAAGATATTTGCATTAGAACATCAGCACGGAATAGCTATTAGGAAACTTAACTTTTGTGTGAAATCGGTACATATTGTCATATTTATAAAGATTAAACTATGATATTTGATCATTCTGTTAGTGGCTCTTGGAGAAGAAAGTGTCCTTTTTCTTTGTCATTTTTGGTTACTTATTTTGCATCCTCCCACGATAAAATTAAACTTATAATGACTTCTCAAAAGTGTACTTACTTCCTGACTTGAAAAATAAAAATCAAGATGAAAATGATTTTATGGAAAAGAAAAAATATGAAGTCTGACTTTAGCAGGTCTTTACAGGGAGGGGCTGTTGTATCAATTACTATAAGATATCTCTAAGGCTCTGAAGAAGGTCGTAAGGCTGAAAATAATTCTTTTTTTTTTTTTCTTTACAATATTTTAAACTCTGCAAACAGAAATGAGGACAAGRTATTTGCTCGTAGTGACCTGGAATTTAAATAGAAGGCACCGATACTATGTCATTTACTTTATAGCTTGTAGAGCAGCTATGATCTTGGTTTTTAAATGGGAGAAGCCTCCAGGTAGTTATCACAAGGAATTCTGAAACCAAAGGCACMATTAGGCATAGGGCCAACAGCCTGCAGCACGATTCGGTGAGGGGATCGCAGATTAGTATCTCTGATAAAAAGAACAAAAGCAGAACTAACCAGGCTGCGTATCAGCAAAGGAGTAACGAGCAGCGYGTCCCCGTCCCTCGTTTCTTCCCATAGCCGGACTTTTCCGGGCACAGCCAAGCTGAAAAACTTGGTATGTCAAATCTAACTCAAAACTTCAGCGGTAACCGCGCCTCGCAGCCACACCGCGACGTGCCGTTCAGAAGTTCAGTTTCGCCCCGGAGACCACAGAGGATCAGCAGGCGATTAAACCGCTCTCCGACGTACAAACAACTTGTTTCCTAAACACCAAGCGCGTTGGTAGTTTAAACCACCTCGGAGAAGCGAGGCCCCGCGCGCCTCGTCCGCAGCGGTCCGGAGAGCGGCCGAGCAGCTCGTGGCCGAGAAGAAGACCAGAAGAAGCCCGCTCCCCCCGGCTCTCCTCCAGCTGCTTGGAAACACGCGTCCGTGGCTCTGTGCACAGATATTATGTATGGCTTCATTTATGCATACGCAGAGACCTTGCAGCTGAACACGCTTTCTGAAAAAATAAAATCTGAGCAAGTGGAATCCTTCCCTAGTAAAGCTGATGGCAAATAACCTCAAAATTACGGCGAGGCTGGGACATATTGAGAAAGATTTCTGGACTTTCTTCCCAGATAAGCCAAGGAGAGGAGCTTTGGGGGCTGACATTTCTCCTAAATTCAATGGAAATGGAACAACAGTAAGTGAGGGAAAMCTGTCGTCCACCACCTCTTCGCCTACGCTGGCCCTTGGGATGGGAAAGGTGCCCCAAGGACAGGAAAACGTTTTGCTGCGCTGACTAGAAAATTTTTATATCTCACATGCAGCCAGCAAAAATTCTAAAAAATGTAATTATTCTTCCTTATTTAGCAGGAATATGCTAGCCAAAGYGCTGTAGAGCTCCATCCAAGTTACTTGCTTGGGTAAATGATCTAAACAGGATCTCTGCACTGCTGCTTTCCACGGCCTGAGCTAACTAGCTGAGACTGGGGCTGCTTCTCTCTCGCGGGGACAGAGGCACGGCGGGGGGACGTGCTCCCCGCCGCCCTCACGGTGCTGCCGGTCTCTGCCGCCCGCTCCAGGGAGCTCCGGGCCTCCATGCGTGGCTCTGTCGTTATCTATAGTATTATTATTATTCATGTTATTTGCATGCATTTATCTTTTATTATTATTATTATTAACAAACTCTTGACTCAATTTGTTAAACATTTCAGGATGATTGCAGCAGCGTGTGAATTTCTGTGGCACTCACAGCAGTACCCATGCCCACCACTTGCCTATTTCAGAAATTATCTTATTTCCATCTAAGAAAGAGAGAGCATTTTTAGATGTAATTAGATACTTGCAGGGATAAGTGGGGGAGGAAATCACCCTAAGCACTTGTTTTCATCTTAAGGCACATAAATACTTTTAAAATTCTTGGTCTGATGTTTCTATTCTAGTCAGTTTAAATTAGTTTTCAGCTAGTTTGAAAAAAAAAACGTATCTACATAGCTTTAAAATATGCCTTATCACCAAGTTTAAAAACAGCWGAACTTTATGATTTCTGATGAGTATACTGTAACTGTAGTTACAAGGAGCATTTCACCCTAAATGTAAATGTTTTATGTTTAAAGAAAAAAAGATCAGCAAAAATATATTCTGCCCTCAGATTTCAAATGAGCTTTGGCAGCCAACACACGCACGCCAAAGCGCACGTGGGGGACTCAGGCCTCGACAGAGGGAAGCGCTAACAGGATGCCCAGCCAAGCGGTATCTCCCATCTCTATTTTCAGTAGTGTTAGCATTTGCACCAGAATAATGATTATCTGCAATGCAACATGCTGTCCTTCTCCAAACTGCTCTTACCGCTCCCTTCTGTCACCATGTTTTCAAGGCAATGGTTAGGCAGACCATATTCTGCAGTTACCATTTATTCCAAAAATGAGTAATTTTGTTCTCACCTAGTGTTTATCCTACCTCCTTGCTGTGTTTGCCTATTGTCTGTTCTGTATAACCTTGAGAACAGGGACTATATTTTGCTATATGTTCCAAACACCTGGGAAGTAGTGATAGAGTCACCAGGTAYCACAAATATTAACCAAAACCAAMCAAACAAACAAAAGAAAAAGGAAATAAAATCCTGTTTATTTTTACATAGACGTACTCTCATGAACCAAGCAAATGACTTCCGTATTTACTCTAGATAATAATTTACTCCTGCAAATTTTGAAATTAAATCCATTGGTCTCTGTTTGGTAACTTCACCATATTAAAAAAATGACTCTCTAAGATAATTGTTAAGTGTCATGTTGAAAGTAATTCACTGAATTGCTCTCACTAAGTTTCATAGAAAYTCTAATGTTCAGTTGCAGCCAGGAACATAAATAACAGGAAAGAGTATATATCCAGCATATCCTGGACAATTGTTTTAAGGATAGATCCGCAAGAGCAATCTGGGCAAATGAAGAACTCTTCAGGTATATTTCTCAGATTCAACAATATCAAAGAAGCTAGTCCCTCATCAGCCCTTTGGCCATCTCTGTTTCCCCCATGAGTTGTACAAAAATGCACTTGATTTCAAGACTAGCATGTTCACAGCTCGGGGGGTTAATTCATCTCTCTATCACCTTTTCTCCAACCTAGTACAGATATATCTGATAGGAGTTCAGAAAACACTCTTATCAGGCCAAATTTCTTAACACGCATGCACACGCAAAAAAGCTGGCCTAAAATACCAGTTCAGAAGCACCCTTCTGATTCCTGCAGAATCAGACTGGAAATTTCTCCACATTTTGAAATATCTCACTCTGGGACAAGGGTTTCTAATTCTCAAGCCAATACTCCATATCCCAGTCCATGGGATGCTCTGACAAAACCGGATTTCTCTCAGCCTGAACATTTTGGGGATGGGAAATAGGTAAAAGAAGGGGAAATGTTCTCCATCCTTTTAAAAACAAGTCAGTGATGATTTTTTTTATGCATATTAGTGAAGCGCTAGAGAGCTATGTCAAATGTTTAGAGATAAAAATCTTCTCTGAATATGTATCTAAAAGCTTGCAAGATTTTTTGAATATTTTAACAATTTTCAGCAGTAACCCGTAAAGTGCTGAGCTGAAATTGTTCAAAAGGTAACTAATACTCAAACAACCCATGGAAACTGTATTTGTAATAGGCTGGCATCATGAAAAGAATTTCAGATAAAGAGAAACAGATGAAGAGAAATAGCAAAGAGAGCTCAGAAGAGCTGTCAAAGTCCCCCAGGACAGTTTTAGACAGAACTAGGACAGCATTCGCAAGGCAAGTTGTTGTTATGGACACTCAGCGCTGAGCCCTTGCTCGGTGTGAAGGATGAGGAAGCAGCCGGAGAGCAGCCTGGCTGCTAAGCTCTGATCAGAGTTAAATTCACATTTAATTTTCTTGTAACCTTTTGTTGCCAAATTTTAAAGCAATGCCACGGTCTCACCTCAGACCTAAAGTAAAGGTCCCACCTTCTGCAAAGCAGGTCCCTTCTGCACAGAGATGAGGCCACTATGCAGCTGCCCAGACTCAGTGAGGTGTTTCTGAGCTTATCTCAGCATCTCTGCTGTTGAGTCTGAACTATAAATTGCAGCACTGACTTGTACCCGATTTTCCTATGTTTGTGGTAAGTGCCATAGGCACTTTCTCTTCCTTTTCAGTCCTGTCCAGTCTGCATGGCCCAAAGATTAGTTTGATTAATCTTGATTRAAGATTAAAAAAGAATAGCTTCAGAAGGAATGATTGAGGCAGATGTTCCCAGAATACTACAGAGTATGGTGTTGGGATATTTACTGGAAGCAAAAAGCTTTTAATCTGTGAACCAATTAGGAYTGAAATTTCTGAAAATTCCAGTGGGACATTAGCTTAGGCATGTAGCCRATCCTTTTGGTGGCAGAAAGGTGCTTAATCTGCCATGAACCCRATGGACAATTTGTTGTTAAAACCTCTAGCGCAGTTAGTTGCGTTATGCTGAAAAGTTGGATTTTGAGTTTGCATTTCAGCATTTCCCAATGCGCTGGCTTTAGATAGCGTCTCAATAAGCTTGTTAGTGTCTTTGAATCACGTTCTTAGGCACCTCCACATGCATGACACAAGTTTACTTGGCATCTTGAGCATCCAWATTTCAACAGGCAACAACATGCCAGAGTTAAGGGACATACTGACTTTTGTAACTCCAGTTCTTTGCCATCTCTCAGTCACAGGTTTATTCTGACATAACAAATGTTTGTGATATAACAAATATTTTGAACAACCTGCAGAYCACATGTTATTGGCTGAGCACTCAGTTTAGCTAATGACTATATTCAAAGTTGTAGAGTCAATGTACCCTGGCCTTCTGCCAGAGGATAGGAGGAGGAGAAGGAGAATAAATATCCCCCTTAATACTTAGTAAGATTGAAAAGACACCATTATAAATGCACAGGGAAATACAGAACTCTAGGAACTACCAACCAATTAAAGCCCAGATACCGCCGTGTGTCTTATCTCTATCTCAATTCTTATCTTATAAAACCTTTGAATAGAAAAAGAAAGATCATTCTAAAGGCAGTAAGCGAAGTTTGAGTTAGATAACTGATCATAAAGTCTCCAAAGGCACCTGAGGCTCTTAGATGTAAGGATATAATTTAGAAGCTGATTATCTACCTCTGAGTACTTCAGCCACAAAACTCTTCACATTGCCCTAGGTGAGATAGAGATACCAAAAGCAAGCTAGTCACCTTACTGCAGTTCACCACAGAATTTCCTTTGGAGAAGGGAGTCTTGCAATGGCAACCTACTACGTAGCACAGATCCGTACGCAGGAACCCAACCTTTCAGTAGTGTCCAACCTGTTAGCCTTTAGTTCTCGAGTGAATTTGATAAAGTGAAGTGATATGCAACTCCTACTTTCACACACACACACAAAAAAAAAAAATAAAAAAAAGAACTTCAGTGATTTAGACCAGTGTTTACTATATTAGTTACAAACAGAGGCTCGTTGGCTAAAAGCCAGGTAGATACCTATAGCAACCACAGGCACAAAACATGTTTGTACCAAAATACTTCTCATTTTTAAAATCTGGCTCTAAAATTACTGTAAATTAACATGAGGCACAGAAATGTATCCAACTGCAACAATAATTCCCCTAAAACCTGAGCACATTGTACACTGTTGAGTTGCATAATCCTCTCTTTTCAGATGGTTTAATGCACCACTCAACAASGCGTTGCAGGCCATTACGAATTTGTATGTGTTTCATGCAGTGACTGTAGGTGCTGGGTTGGTCTCCATGTAAATCAGCCCAGCTGCAGACTTCTTAGGAGAAGATAACACAAGTCAGACYGTGATTTTCCTTGTATTAAGGAAAGAAAGGAGATGTAAAGATTTGTTAAAGTAATACTGTAGATTCTGTGCATTTTCTTTAACTGACTAGGTAAAGTTAACTGGCTGGTTTCAGTTAGAGAGTCTGAACAGACTGTAGTRCAATAACTTAAGTTTATTCATTTTTCAATATAGAGCTTCAGGATAGGGTCAAACTGCTTTATTCAAAACTGTATTTTAATTAAAGTAAGACAGAGGAGAAGACAATTTTATTTGTAACCAAATATTAGACGAGGTAATAARGCTTTCTGATCCAGATTCCAACTACATTTAGGCTGAATTTGTATTTGAAAGTAGAATTTGGGTTAAAGCACAAAAGCCAAAAATCTTTCAAGTTGTTTTCATGCAAATTTAGTCACTTTGAGGAACAAGCCCTACCTGTTCTCACAAGTTTTCAGGCTTTCTAAATGAAAATATCAATTTGRACACACTGAAAATAGAAGTGTGCTACAGAATCAAGACAAAAATCTTAATGCTAAGTTCAGGCATTGAAATGCTTGAAAATCTGAAATGCTGGTCAAGATTGGACATGAAATTTTGGCAACTTTCAACCATCTGGTAATACACAGCAATAAAAATTTACAGACATGAATTTACCAGAATAAAGTAATTAAACAAATGTATTAAGAAAGCTAATGAGCCAGAATCATGGTCTTGAAGAAGAAGGATATGCTGTTTTGGAGAATCTGTGCATGTAAAATTTTAAATTGGAATTCATAAAATCCACATATATTTTTATGGAGCAAAAGTTTTCATGGAGAGATCTAAAGTCTGTACTGTCTTATTGCCTCTCTCCTTGTAATATTACTTATTTCTTCTGAGCACAACACCTAGATYTTGTCTGAGTTTAGTTTTGGTGAGCGTTAACATAAACTGATTCTTCCGCGTAGGGTCAAAACTTAGTGTGTTATAAGTTGAAAATGAAACTCACTGAAACTGCTGGATTCAGCTGCATTCATCCCCCTTTAATTAAGATCACTGCAAGCAAGTGCAGGTATTCCCAAGCTGTCCCAGACTTGAGAGGCAAGTAACTAGGRTGGGAGACTCTAACTGGAAATTAGTCTGTGCATTCGGAAGATACGAGAGAAGAWACATGCGAAGAGGGAGAGCTCTGATGAAAGCAGAGGAGAGACCAAGCAGATAGAGAAAAGTGGTACCAAGGCAAACCCCGGCAGGACAACAGGAGAAGCCCGCAGCACGAGCTGGGGCTGCAAGCCAAGCAGCTCCTTCCYGCCTGGCTTCGGGGAGGTGACACCTCCCACATTCCTGAGAATGAATGGAAGTGCCCCAAAGGCCAGACCAGGGTCGCAAAGGACTACACAGCACCTTCAGTGCGGCCCACCTCAGAGGCTAGCAAGGAAGAGCCTGTGAAAAGTCTGGATGTTTTCAGTTATTCATATCCTCTTTCTCTCAAGTATATAAAAATACTGAAAAAAAGGCAAATATATATTTTTAGTCATCTTCTCACTGCATGCATGTACATATATAAAAATACATGTCACATTTACAGCATTTTTTAAGTAAGCCATAAAAATGGATGTACCATTCTTGCACCATTCCAGACCTTTCTGGAATTATATACAGCTTCACACACAGGCAGACTCAGACAGAGCTACTGACCCGAAGGGAGGATGTGGGCATGAGAGAGAGTCGTGTACTCAAAGCACACAGCTGGCCAAGCAAGGAGGAAAACTAAAAAGGGCTTGCTCTCGAGCACTTGTAATCAACATACAGGACATAAAGAGATGAAGGAAACTAAAACCTCACAAAAACTGAAGAAGAATAAACTGGCGTCATGTTCCGAAACTTCTACTTTTAATCTGTAAAAGGGAAACTTCTGGTAGACATCAGGTTATGTGTCCCCGGAATGAAGTGAGGATCTATAGTTTTTATGAAAGTAAAGCATTTCCCAGAGGGCATGCAGGAAAAAAGAAAAGACGTTTTGAATATAATATCTCTCTCTAGAGGAATCTCTCTCTGTGTCATGTCTCAGTTCATGACATTGCTGTAGACTTTGATGCTGCTTTGACAAATATTTTCTCTAAAGTAAACTATAAGCTGCTTTAGTCTGACCACTTTTTCACTTTCAGTTTATGTGGGAATTGCAATGAAATGACAATCTCCGCTTCCACCAGTCGTTCAGAGATCACAGAATAAAGGTTGTTTATTCTTATTAAACTGCTACCACTTTTTATTGAGGTTATCCAGGCTATTAGCATACAATACAATATCAGTTCAATGTGCTTTTAATTTTGAGCTGTAACACAAAAAAAGATGCAAGTTAGACACACTTAAAAGAAAGTTTAAGTTACTGGAATGTTTTAGCTTCCTTTTAAAAAAATGGTTATTTGTCATTCTGAGAAACTAAGGCAAGTGCTCTGATAGCCCCTCTTCATTCTCTCCATTTTAGAGTGGCCTGTAATTTTTAAGATGTTATTTTAAAACTTTGTCTCAAATTCTTGGCTTGAAACGTAACATGAAAAGCAAGCCATCTCTTCACATTGCTTTGAATTCTTTAAATATTCACCGCCCATGAGAACACAGTCAACGTTATGATAACCAAAGCTGCCAAGATAACATCAAGAATACCSATCCTGTACTTTTACCAGGATGCTAAGATATATAATACGCCAGTTTTAGGTATTTTGTGTTGAATGGCTATTTAAAATGTGGATTGAGAAAAGCACAAAGCAGGTGCTAATAACTGAGCTCCTTGAAAAGCCTTGTGGCACACAGCCAGGGTTCAAGCCCCTCAACCCTCCTTTAATGCTTTAGGTTGGTAGGAGGAATTATCTCGCTGTTCAGCCAACTCAGTCACTGAAGTCACTGAGAAGTTTTCACTTCTCACGGTCTACCATCTCTACCACCTCCTCCATTTTTCTCCTGCCAGTCAACTCCTGTCATTCCTTAAACTATAATGTAGTGAAAATTTACGCAGTGGTATCACTAAACACTTTATTTTCTTGCTCCTCTCTGTTTAACAAGGAATAATTCTGTATTTTTCTCTCTGGATGTTGGGCCTCTTCCATAAAAGGATTCCAAGTATTCAAGGCTCCATCTGAGCTGTAAAGTTTTCTCTAAAAGTTGCCCTGAAAACCTACATGTGTAATCATGCATTCCACTATTACACTTTCCAAGACATAAAAGTACATGCTTTCAGTCTTAATGCAAAGTTTAAATCTTTTTTCCAATAATATAAGTCTATGGGTTCTGGACTCTGCACTGCTCTGCACTATCATGACTATTTTAAAATCATGATGTTTCACCTACAGCAAGAGCTGTCAGTTTTCAAGGCTGAAACTCACTCATTTAGATCTTAAACAGCAACTGCTACATAAATTCATGGTTGCAGTCTATTAAGTGCCACAGTGGAAAAGATCCCCCATTTCTGCATTCAGAATTGTTTTGGCATTCATTAGATGAATTGGTATGGACAAATTAAATAGTTCCAGGAAAAGAAATTAAAAAAAAAATCCCTCAAAAAACTATGAGATATTTCTCCAAAGCAGTCTGCTAGAAATATTCTGTTTTATCACAACCTCATGAGTGAATATTAGCATCTTTTTTCTTTTCATTTARCAAGAAAGGTAAGAGAAGGGATACATAGGTGAGAAGGTAGAAAAGCAAGAAAATGTTATGTGGTTTCCAGCACAACACAAGAAAGTATTTGACTCAGAATAGCACTACTTCCCCAAAAGACTTTTCCTGACTAATTTTTTTTTTTTTTTGCCAAACCTCTATTCCTACCACACAGGAATTCAGGAAAACATTTTCAAGCCCAGCTTTGTTTCCTCAGAATTATATTTTGTGTATTCAGCTTGAGGGCCAAGAATTTGGTATTCTCCAATTCTCCAGTACTCTAATGGAACAAGTATAATGATACTAACAATAATGTCTAAAAAAACAGCCTAGTTCTTTTCTCCATGATGTAGTGTCAAACTTCCAGAGGATTTCTAAGAGCAATCGAAGTAAAGGCCACCAAACCAGAATGACACTTTCTCCCAGTGTTCCTTTTTTTAATACTAGTRAGGTTTTATCCCATTCATGAAGGACAATTACCTAGCTTTGCATCTGGTACATCAAATGAAAATTTGAATGTAGAAATATTCATGTGTATGAAACCAGGTGTATTAATGAGACACTAACTGATGATAATCTGTGCTGTGATAAGATATTTAAATAATAAGAACCAATTAGATGGTCATTTAATGAAGGATGCTAAGGACAAAATTGATATTCCACATCACTTGCAAAGTAGTTATTAGAGTAATGGGTCTTCAGATACATGGTCAGATTGTAATTTTAGACTATTTTCAATGATACAAGATGGACAAGACTTGGAGCAATTATGAATACCAGATCTTAAGCACTCTAATGAGTAATACAAGACCAGTTTATTTGATTGATGAAATGGAACATTTTGATGCAATTATGAATAAATTATCTTCTTCATACATAAAACCTAACAGTTACTTCATTGGGGGAAAAATAAAAGCAGAGAGGGACCAACATAGGGATCAACAGTGGAACCAGTCAGGAAACTTCTGGAGTCTTCTTCCTCTAGAAAATATCTGTTCACCAATAACTCTTAAAAAGGAAGTATAACATGCTGAATTCAACACTACTGTCAGAAAAAAATGGGGGGGGGAGGAAGCTTAAAAGTTATCAAAACTTTTTGAACAATTCCAAAATAAAACCAAGAACTCTGTATAAATTTCAAAGAAAGGCTATTTTAGCTCATGTTAGGATGGTCAAAAAGAAAGACTCAAAGTAAAACCATTTTTTATTTCTCAGACAGGAGTATATTTGACTACAAGTCTCCGATCAGGATGRACTTTTTAACTGCTCCTCCCTAAATCAGGAACTTTACTGTAGCAGGCAAGTAACGATTATCCTTTGCGGGTCTGGGGAAGTGAACGGCACGGTGTCCTTGCAATCAACAGCGCTGGCAGACCGAGAGCCAAGCCTCCTGTCCCCTCAGCAGTTCAGCTGGTGGATGTGATGGATTTCCTCACAGAGCTTGTTTAGACTGCCTACCTCCACGTGATGAGACACGAAGCTGCCGGAGGTAAATCTGAATATCCAAATATATGTAGAGAAGGGGGAGACTGGAGCATAACTCTAAGGTTATTCATCTTCTCCTCAAACGAAGCAAATCTATAAGCACCCTGGAGAGACTGGCATTACATGGCGTGTTCGATCAAGGGAGTGGGGCCAGGCTAGGAAGGACTAAGCCGGTACCAGGTTTTGCAGAGAAACCCCTACTGACAAATACTCCCTTGCCACTCCTTCTAGTAATAAGCAGCTGAGAACGACTTTGGAGAACCAGAAGAATCCCACTGTGGCACCACGTCCAGTTCGGTCCCCTGCTGTCCTCTGCCCCCGACGTACCAGTTTATTGTATGGTGCTGTGTGGCCTGCTGAAGATTTCCCTTTCTATTACCTTCACGACGAACGAGGCATCGGTGATTCATATTTTCAAAGGAGATAACAAGAGGTGTGGCAAGAGTTCATCTTTCATCCTTCTGTAGAGTACTAATTGATTGATTCTTARTGAGCATCACAGCGGCTATTTTAATGTACTGTTATGCTAGTGACTTATTGCCCCAAATATTTCTAGCATCTTTCTTACACTCTGTTCCCATAAACTTCCACACACATTAGTCCTATGTGCTGCACAGTGTACTTCAGTGCATAAACAAAACTTGAGTTTTAAGCCTATGTGTAGACTCCTAAATAAGGCACATTAAGAAAGAAAAAAATCCTTTTTTACATGTATTTTGGATATATTACTGAAGTGAATAATGCTCTATCTGTGGTGAAACTGGGGTCTAATTCCTATTCTAAGCCAATATCCTGAGTAGACTGGATGATATGCTTAATTATATCAAGCACATGCCAGACCTTCCTTTCTCTGGTATACTTTCTAAAAGCAGAATTTGAAAGGTGGAACTCTAAATCTGTTTTGAAATAATTATAACTACAAAAATATGTTAATGCAATCATAAGGTAACTGATAATCAAAACATGACCCAGAACGCTGACAAGGTATTTTTTCATTCTAATTATTCAAGAATGGCTAAAGGGATTTTCTTTAAAATACTCAAAACTTTAGACAAAAGCTCAGGAAGTTTTCACCTCAGGAAGATTAGTTAAGGTCATATCAAGCCTTTAGATGTTATAAGAGATAAAAATAATTGCTACCAGAGAACAACTGTTAATCATTGGTAAGAAAAGTGTTCGTCTGACATCTTTGAAAACTGAAACTATCTGCTTATCCGTAAGAAATGCACAACAGGGGCAGGAGCAATGTAAAATTCAGATCTCTTCACAATCATTATGACTAATTCTGATGAAGGATTATCCTGTGCTTGCATTTGTAGAAGTCTGTGATGCGCAGATTTTCACAAAAACCTCAAGTAAAAATATTGCACTTACAGCTGTTCATGTTAAATATGTCTAACTATCCATTTATTTAGGAATGGGAACATGATATAGATACACCCACTTCCGTGCACATAAGCAATGATACATAATGACTAACCCCAGCTTTACTTGTTTTTTGAACAACTCATTGAACCTTTACATACCAGTTTCTTCATTTCCAACTGCATGTTTTTTGCAGGGACTGGCATACAGAAAATTCTTATACTTGTTCAAATGCATGTTTTTTAAAGATTTTCCATGCATATTACCTAGACATTTGTGAGAGGAGGGAAATAGGAGGGGGAAGAAGAGGGTTTTGACAGTCCCCTTCCCTGAAGACTTTCACATTTTTAATTTTTTTAAGCTTTTCTTCTATTTAAGTTTTTAACAATTTTATTTCATTTTAAATTACAATAAATTTAAGAAGATTTCAGTACCTCAAACGTATTTAAATTTTAAATTACATTTATGTTTGCTAAGGGCAGAGGGAGGTAAGATGGCGAAGAGTACTTAGAGACATCTATATGTAGGTTCCTCCCTTTCTCAGGACTAAAGATGGTAACTAGCTACATTTTTGTGACAGGAAGGTTATGTCCAGGGTTAAGCAGGAAGATTGTGGAAGTAAACAGTTGTCCAAGTGCCTTCTGTCAATATACAAGTCAAATCACTGCCAAGAGCGCTTTGCCGTCACGGATTAATGGCCTTTGGGCAGTTGCCTGGGGACGAACAAAAGAGATGCCCATGTCGCCATTTGAAATATTTGGCAATAATTCCAAGTCAGTGCAATAATATCTGCTGGTGACAACAGAGAAAACCARTAGCTGCTGGCTCTGTTGCTGAAGTAGGCCCAGCACCACAGCCAAGAGCCAATTTTGTCCAGATCCAAGATGAGTATATTAAGTAGATACACTAGCTTAGCTTGTGGAGTTGCTTCAGCTCTGCTGGCATAAAGACTGGCCTGAGAACAGTAGATCACCTCCGGAAAAGCCTCTTGTTGTGTGAACTGCAAAKGTACACTAAAGCTATTAAAAATCCACTTCTAAAGGTAGCAGTGGCCCTTTGATACTACAGAGTCATTGCATACAAATGGAAACTTTTCCCACCCTTCTCCACCAGCCGTCTGATCTCACCCTCTCCCTAATGACATTTCCCCTCTCTCCTCTCTCCTCAGTTCAGTGGCGGTCAACCTCATAAAAGACAGATGTAGAAACCCGCAGCAGAACGCACTCACTTTTCATGCCGGTACAAGAAACCTTTTAAAGGTTTAGCTGCTGGCTGTAGACTCCACTGATAGAGATTTGTACTTTCATCTTTACAAATGAATACTAAACTTCAAGTACGCAAACAGGAACAGTGAACAGTTTTGTATTGTTGCTGAGGGACATCGGGGGACCTCTTCTAACTCCCACACACAGATCCTCCATCTGAGGGATTTACAAGCCTCTGCAGAAATTACACTCAATTGCAAAGTCTGAAATACCTTTTTCTTAAATCTTTCTTTTATCACAGTAATGTCAAAGGCAAACCAGAAGTTCTTTAATACATAAGGCTTCTCTGCTGACACCCCAACTAGCTTCTAAGAAAATCCTCTCTCAGTCCTCATTTGATGTGTTTTACATTACTTTAACTGCTTTAGTGTCCAGCACTCTGGTCATTAAAAGTACTTCTGATTTCTTTCCCATTCTGCTTTATTCTGTAGGATTTCCTCAGCCAGCCAGGCTCTGTGGCAGGTTACTGCATCTGTCACTAGGTCTTTTATTGGAAACCAGCAAGCACGTGGCCCCAGAACTAAACTAGTAAGAAATTCACTGACAAAGTCTTGCAGCATTGCAACTTGCAGGATAGCCCCTGTTTTTAATTTCATTTCTGCGAAGAGAAAGAAGTGAGGAAATGTCATTTATGAAGTTCAAAGGAYTGACACGGTAGACATGAATATCTGAAAAGTTCATCATTGTTGCTTTTCATAGATTCTGTGTGCTCAGGAGGAGTGAGAGGATTTCTTTGTAAAGAAAATTTGGAATTGTATAACACACAGGAGGAGAGAATTTTTAGAGGTTGGCTAAATGGCACTGATCTACATCTTATTTATAACAACACCAAAAAATCTATTTATGCTGCCATTCATCATTTACTATTAATTTAAGTTAAGAATATTTCAGTTTCAGTATTATAACTCTACATTTTCAGTGGTTTATTTRACAAGTAAAAAGGAAAAAGATGCAAACCTCCCAACTATTAAATGTCTTTCATGGGGAAAAAAAAAACTGTAACACAGCCCGGATAGGTTTCACAGTAATGTGTTTTCTTGTTGTCTTTTAATTTTACTCAAGAATCTAATAGTTTCTTACCTTCCRAACTCAATAACAAAAATCTCTTTGCTATAATTACAGGTTTATTGTGTCCTTAATGAAACAACCTATGCAGAATTTGACATTGCCTAATGATTTGCAGCCTTATCGTTTCAAGCGAAACCCAAGCAAGCAATAAATTCAGTGTTTATGAAATCTGGGATGTGTCACATGCCATTAAATGACACTGTTCACTATAATATTATTTTATCTTTATTTTGCTTAGGAACAGCAGGTGTGAAGCATAAAGCCGAGCTCCCCATTCTCATGCTGCAAAGTCCTGCTGATTGCAGGTGGAAAAGGAATGGAAGAAAAAATAACATGTACTACTCTGTGCCTATGCCACTTTTATCTGTAAATCACTACTACCTTCCTTCCTTCTGTTCCACTCCTCAGGTTTTAACCACTCATTTGGTACAGTTTGTGTACAAAAGCTTCTTTTCTCTTGTATTCCCTCATTCGTCTTTTGGCCACTTTTTTTCAGCTCCTGAAGTCAGAGCATTATCATAGTTTTGAGCTTCTCAATAGTAAGCAGAAGAAAACAAAATACACTTTTCTATGTTGGGAAATCGAGGAGGTGGAGGGAACAGATGCAGTAGCGAGATGTCAAACAGCCACTTTAGGGCTCTGCCTTCCTGGTTGTGTCAGATGCACTCTAGGGAAAGACTTCATACAAATAAGTGATCAGCTCATGCTGCAGGTCACTCACAAAAACTCAGAACTTTTCCAAGAAAAACTCACTTGAGAAAGGGCTGCTTTTATGAACACTCACTATTCATACATCAGAGACTTCCACAGGTAGGAAAAGCAAAAAGGAGGGACAACATATGCAACTGCGTCTCGTCCTCCCCCTCATGCCTATGAGAAACTAAACCAACTGGTTGCATTAAGGTTTAAGTAACCCAGCTATAGGACACCCACAGCTGCTGCAACAACACAGAAGCATCTTGTCAGTTGGTAACTACTGTGGGAAAATCCATCCGGCAGAGGCTGAAATTTCAGTCTTACACAACAAAGTAAGGTGAAGGAAAACTCACTTCTACATGAATACAGAAGCAACTGTATTTCCCCACAAAATACATATTTAGARCAGATGTTCAATATCAGTACTGGTAACAGGTCAATTTTATCTTTAATTTTAAGGCATTTAGGGTTTGCTTTAATGTAATTGTGATGAGAGATGGAGTATCACCAGCTGTAGAGCAGAAAAGATGAAAAYACTTCTTTTAAAAATGTCAGACAAGAGGAAATTGTTCAGATCATGTTTGGACTGCATTATATTAGCACAATGAAACCACAGGTTACTCACAGCACTAACCTCCGGAAGCTTATGTGAAAACAAATTATCYTCTGTGTTTAACTTCTATTTCTACATGGCTATGTAGCTACCACCTGAGATTCAACCTTATAATATGTTTCTTAAAACAAGTTTTTGCAGCTCAGATTTTTAAGAAGTAGGGATATACGTGTGTSTAYACACATGCGCGCRCGCGCACACACACACACACACAAGTACATACCTCTCTATATATTTTTAAATATAGGAAGAGCCAGCGCTCTGACAAATCTCTCTGGACTCAGAGTTATCATCACTGCTTTTTCTGGAGAGACTGATTGGTTCTCTGCTATTGGAGCTGTATAGTATTGTAACCCCTAAGAATAAAACTTGTATTAAATAGCAGTAAGTACATAACTAAAATTCCTATTTTCATTGTGCACAGAGTAAACAAACTCTAAAGAAATATTTATGTCAATGCATAGTTACATTGCAACATTTAATTTTATCTAATTTAAATATTACTAAAGAAATGAAATTCCTTCCTTAGCTGGTTTGTCACAAGTTTTTTTCTTCAACTGATGGCTTGAATGAGGCATCAAARCATCCTATGCAAATCTATATGAAACATCTTTGCACTGCTACCACCTCACARCAAAACAACAGAAACAAAAAAGAGGTGCATAGACACACAAACACCCGGAGGAAATCCCTGTTTGGTGCCACTTCCTTTTCAAAAAGTATTTGTTGTGTGTTATTGGCCCTTTTCTAGATCTAAAAGATACATAAAGGTAATTGTCAYAGAACATGAGGAATTTAATGAATAAATCCTCCATACTTTGAAGTGATTGTGCTCCCCATATTGTGAATAGTATTTYGTAACCACACTGTAATGAAATACTTTAAAGGATATGCTGCAATGTTTTTAGAATTCATTTTAATATAGTTTATTTACAAGCTTTAACAATTACAGAACAAATGTAAACTGTTATGCATATGTTGAGAAGTTATTTTGCTCAGTAGGAGAGGAATGAGGAAGGCTTGTGGGTTTTTTATTTTAAACTTTGTTTCCCTGATACAACAACAAGATCCACCATAACAGAAGTATTTAATGGCACTATTAGCTCAACCACCTAAAACCAGAATCTATATTAATTACATTCATTATACTTAATTGAACATAATCATCTAACCTAACAATTTCTTGTACACTAATTAATAAAACAGCATGTCTCCTGGATCAGAAATGCATTAATAAATTTCTTTTCAAAGTAAGATAGTTAGGGGACAGATAAAATTCATAACTTTCACCATTACTATATTTGGACAGACAGTTAAGAACTTTTTTTAATTACAGTGGGTTGTTCAGGTCAATGGGTCTCTTCATTTTAGTGAAGTTGAAGTTTCATGCAAATTTTGCCTAAYAGGCTGATTTTTTTTCTCTTCTGTGACATTTGAGGAGATGGTAAGAATTGGCAGGGTCATTTTCATAAAGACGTTGCAAGAAATAGCAGAACAGAAGTCTAAATAGTGCCATCCATACCATGAGCAATCATCAATAACTCTCTGTTTTCTATATAGTGGCTCTCAAATATGTTTCTCCTTAAGCAGACAAAGAGCAATGCTTTTATTGACAGATTAGAAGCCTGGAAAGATGAACCATGTCAGAAAATATMCTAAGTACTTTTTCTTTTCTGACACTGAGCTCATGGCATCTGATAAACTAACCATTTGGGCTCCTCCAGGATGGTGGCTAATTTGGCCTTGTTTCAGAGTGCAAAATGAACTAACGAGAGCAGTATGAAAAAGGAAAGTTTCGTGCCCAAATTAGCATGCACACTAAATAAAGCAGTCTACAGCTATGCACCTGAAAATTCCCACCTGACTGTTGTTTAATCCGCAAGAAATCTAAACTGTAAGTGCCTTACTCTTTGATAGTGAAAGGCCTTAGGCACCTGCCATTTTTTACATATGGCCAGAAGTGCCTCCCTCTTTCCAGATCTGAGCTGCCTGTCATCTGTTCCGCTTCAGTTTAGGCACGAACTAGGCCTAATTTCTCCCGCTCATTCTTGAGAAACCTGATCTGATAGATGTTTCACCCACTGTTTTCTCGTAATGAGGACCTAGGCAAACAAAAGCAAGGCAGGCTTCATCTAGACACTGTAGAATCAAGATTATCATCTGCTAGAGGAGACTGCAAGAAACATGACCCTCACTCTGGGAAGTCATCCCCAAAATTAAGCAATGGACATTTCTAAGGTAGAAATATTCTCCCACCCTCTTATTAAAGTTATTATCATGTCTAAAAATAATTAAAGAAGCAATGGGCTAAAGGGAGAAAGCTCTAACCACTTTGTCATTAGATAGCTATGTAAGCCTGTATTTTAAAGAATGTGTTTTGCTTCATATTGAATAAATAATTTCAATAAAATTAATAAGTGATCTTTGAAGAAGGAAATGGAGGATTCAGGCCTATACTTAATAATCAGGACACTTCCCTGGGAAGGGAGAGTAATGTGTGTTTGGCCCAATTAATYTTTGATGTTGCTTCACTGTTCAGAACAAAATTAAATGTGAGGGCTAAAAAATACCCTGGCCTCAACTCAGCAAAACAGTTCAGAGAACTCCTCTAAAGAAGGCAGAAAAAGGAACTCCCCTCGTGAAGAAGTTCATAGAGTCATTTCACATCCTACGCACGTGCGCTAACCAGTGAGCCGTAGCTGGGGAGCTGAGCAGGGGAGCAGGTGTGAAGTGGAAAGGCAGCAACACCGATGTTCTTCAACCGCTCAATCCAAAGGAAGRAAGAAAAGAAAAAGAGAGGGGAGAGAAAGAGAGGAAAACTGGAATAGGCATCAGTATTCAGAAAATAACTCTGGTCTGTGGATCACAAGGTACAAGGACATTTCCCAGGCAAACAGGTCAAAGTTTTAACCTTCCTGGAGTTTAAAGATCCTTTCCTACCCTTAGCATTTCCCTGCGGGAGAGGTCAGCAGCCTGCTCCCCGCGGCGTGTGCACCAGCCCAGTGCTGCTTTCAGAGACTTTCCATGCGCACCCCACCAGGAAGCCCAGATGCTGAACGGGCTTCCAACTTTCACATTGGAAACTGGCTGCGTGAACCAGCAGCTGTTCAAACCATATCAGAAAATAACCTTTCCACATTTGCAACCGCCCTCTGAAATGGGCTTGAAGGCTTATTTGAGAGATACCATTTCTCTGTGTGACAATCGAATGCACTCTCCATTGCTTCAGTATAATAGCTATGACTCAAGTTCCCCCTGGAAACCTATACAAGCTACGCATTTGAAAGAATAAATAGGTCCACATGGTTTCATAAAAACTATGTTAGTACAAAATGGTAGGATTGGTCATGGCAGAGGTAGGAACAAAGTTCAGTGGTTCTGTTTCCCAGCTTGGAATTGATTTAGCCAAATTATGCATCTTTGAAGRTTTTTTTCCTTCTTCCTTAATGAGAGTGACTGAGCAAAAGTGGTATTTTGTTCACATCCAGATAACGAGAAGATTTGATATTAGCATCATTTCAAAAAACCTCATCTGTTCCAGCTTCCTTTAAATTCCAACAACTCATTTTAGCTCAACAAACTTTTGTATTGCACAAGTCATTCAATATGCTAATATACTATATCCTTCTTGAAAAAAGATAATATTCTTCTCATGTGTTTGCATCCTCCTTCTGCCCCCTTTTCTCCCTCAAGTCATTTCTTTAGCAGATCTCTTCAGGCTTCTCTACAGCTTTTACAGCAAATAATTGGTGGGAATAATTTTACCAAAYTCTGGTCTAGGCTATCAGCTAGAATCCTGGACTTGTCTGTGCGCTAAACACCTGGTCGTACGTACAGCAGAAACCGATAAAATGCAGACAAGCTCTTGCTTTTTTGAAAATTCTCTTGCCCAAATTTACAGAGAGGAAGCACACGTGTATGTGTAAACAGGTAGATTTACCTCCTGTGTTCTAAATCTGAATAAATCTGACTTCAGATCCAACACATACAACTCTTTCCCTTTCCTCTGCCTCCTCAACATGCAGACATTTTGCGTTTCTGTCCAAGATAAAAATTTGAGTCTCTCTCACTGTTTGAGCTAGAAATCTTGCAGAGACAAAGGATCAGTTTTCAGAATATACTGGCTCCAAATTACACCCTATTCTGAACTAAAATTCTGAAGCCAGATCAGGATCTTACTGTCATTTTCTTAGCCTGTAATTACTAATATTATTTTAGTGCCTTATTAATATGCATAATAGTGCCACAAACTAAATTACTATAGTTTCGATTAAATTAACTTTCAGACCAAAGAAAACAAACAGTGTAAGACACAYGCATTTCCTAGGTGCAGACAGACATGTCACAGCCTGCAATTTTCAACTTCATAGGCATAAATAGATCAAGTTTGACTACCCAGTTATTAAAAAAGTGATTACAGCTTTTAATGCATTATGCAACTTCAGAAAAAAATCATTTATTAGTATATATGAATCACTGCTTCAGGAGCTCCTATTCTTTCCCATTACACTTGCTTCAAGTTACATCCAGCTGTGTGTGTGTTCAGTCTTGCCTTTCGAGCATTAAGTCTTTGGGGGAAAACTCTGTTATCTGTTTGACGCTAGCACTGCCCGGCATTGCATGATCTGCAGCTTTACGCAATATGAATATTAAGAATCTCTTCCTGCAAGTGATTTCAGTGTAATTTTGGCTTTATTAAAAACGTTAAGTCCTGTTATCAAGCCTCACCTGATGTGCTGGATCTCAATAATGCAATGGGCTTTATTTAGAAGGATGTTTAACAGGAATCTGAGGATGGAGGTATATTCCTGCCCCGAACAAAAGTTAACATCTTTGTGATTCGAGCAGTTCCAGCTCCACAGGCATTATTATTAGCCAGTTCTCTTTCTGTCATTTACTTATTTACTAGTGTGGTGCTCTGTCTTTTTTATCAAGTGGGTAGAGGGGAGATGAAGGAAGGAGAATAGGAAGAAGGAAAAAAGAAAAATGCATTTTAATTTTTATCTCTTTGGAAATGTTTGTGGAAATCGAAGTTGCTGGGGAGACTTGAGGATGGCGTGGGCTGTGTTTGTTGCAAAGAGCAGAACTGGGATATGTTGAAACGTGCTTAGCTGGTTACAGGTGTTAATATAAGATGTGGCTATTGTACATACTCTGAAATCAAGAAAAAGTTTAATTTAGGGTTGAGGAGGAGCTGAGAGTAGAAAAACATGTTTCCCGGCATTGTTTCTCAGCAGCCCAGAAGAAAATTTTAGACTGTGACCCAAATCAGTTTTGCTTCCTGCCCCACAACCTCTAAACAAACAAAACCCTCTCAAGCCTGACTCGCCCTGTTTGAAAGCGCTCTTTAAAAGATGCTTGTATTCAAGTGTGGCACCATTAATTTTTCGAGAGTGCACTGTCAGCGTGCAGAGCTCTCGCGTGTGTGTTACATGGAACAGAATTTGCCTGTAGCACTTCTCCCTTTCTGACAAGTAGAAAAGTAATCATCAAACTAGTTGATGCAGAAGCCTGAGGCTATGGTAACTAGTTAACCGAATTTACATTTTTTTTGCCAGTGTATATAGTTGGTTTATTTTTTATGATTAAACTGCCTTCCTTTTAACTGACTGTCAGCCTGGAAGTGTTATATGAGAATTCCTTTTATGTAATAAAATGCCACCAAAAAWWWTTTTTTGAAACGTACAGATTTCTTCTCTCAGAAGACGTCATTGCATATGAAAAAAGTATTCATAAAAAGAGCTCAATTAGAGGGAAAAAATAGGTTGCGGATTTTTTAAAATGTTCCAAACTATAATTTTCCYATTTCTTTCTTTTCCTCTTCTTTTTCATGGAGCCTAAGAGCAGGCACAGTGGGTTAGTCATAAGTCCATCCCTCCAGTCTCATCCCTAGCYGTGGCCAGTCCCCACCATGATCCACAGCTGTAGCAGAAGTTTGTGCTCCCAGCACCAGTTTCTGGCCCCCCTCTTCTCCCCTCTAAGGAGGAGAAGACCAGGACCACCTTGCAGCATTTCAGTCCCTTTGCAATGGCTGGGAGACCAACCCCCACACTGCCCCACTGCAGTGGGCCCCGATGACACACCATGAGCCCCCGTGCCCCCGCTCTTTGCCCTCAGTGCAGTAGGATGAACTCTTTGCAAAGTCAGCTTTTTCCCCTCTCCTTTCAGTTCTCCTCTCCGTCCTGACATCTCTTTATTTGGCAGACCATCCACATTACCTCGTCTGTCATCTCTTTCTGGGCTGAGGAGCTTTGTGTTTCAATGTTTGGTTGTTCCTTAGCAGGACCTATTCCAGAGCTTTAGACATAACCGTTGTCCTTCTCTGAACCCCTCCCAGTGCACTATATCCTTTTTGAAATGACAGGAACCAGTGCTACATATGGTTTGCGACAAGTTGTGTGCGAAACATGGAGTAATACATGATGTTCTGTTTTGTTCTCTATTCCTTTCCTAACAATGTTAAAAATTTTCTTTCTTTTCGAATCATTTCTGAGTCGAGGTTTTCAAGGAACTATTTATCATAAACTTTGAAACTCACTCCTTCGTGATAATGATGCTTCAACCTCAGCGATAGCATAAGCATGCAGAGAAAGGACAGCAGCAGGGCAGTAGGAGAGAAATCTTTAAAGACTTATTTTGAGAGTTATACCCCAGGGCTGGCTTCTCAGTTTATAAAAGTATACATTAAGAATTCAAAATTTGTTTTCATTCTCTATGAACACAAAAGCAAGACTTAAAAAACTGTCAGCAAAAAAGGAAGAGTAATGAAGCAAGTCAAGAAAGAAAAATAAGAATACAACATCAAGAGTGGCTAGYACAGCTCAGAGTAGCTCAGAAACCACTGAAAGCTAAGGGCTCTTAYGTCTCCTGCATCCCAGATGAGTGCCTTAACGGAGCCATCCTCTTCCCATCCCCACAAATCCCATCTGCTTTGGAGGGCTTAAAAATAAATGAGAACTGCCATCTAACGCTTTCTGCAGCACCTCTGTCRTACAGTGAGAGGCAACAGCCTATGTATGCATTTTTTGTGGGCTAATCTGCTCTCACTCTGTCCATGCACTGCACTTGGGCGCAAGCCAGCAGGATTTCCAAAATCTRGGTAGTGATAGCTGGTGAATTGCTCCTCTTGAGTGTTAAAGGCTTGCTCTCAGCCGGATTTCAGGTCTCCATGCAGCACCGCATTCACTGCGTTGTAACAGCTTCCCATTCATCGCTCCCAGCAGAGCAAGCCGTGTGCTCAAGCCTGCTAGTGGAGGACCACAAAGAAAGACCGTGAGAATATGTATGGGTTTTCCAAAAGAGAAGTGCTGCTTGCTAATGGACTGAGCGGGGCTGGATTCTCACCCCTGCTTGCTCTTTGCCTTTGGGCAAGTCATCKTAAGTTTTTACTGAATTAAATTAATTATTAGCACAGGGATGAGATAAAGGGAAGGAGTGACTTGCCTCTTCTCCTTCATCGGCAGCTTAGCTTCCAAAAAAGCTGACATCTATGTCACAGCTCCATAACCCCGTGAGGTACATGAGAGTAGCAGTGCACAGACCAAGCTATCTTGCTATAAGATCCCGTTAGCATCCCCAAAAAGCTTATGTAAGACCAAAGCAACTTGAAAAGTGCAGGAAAATTGAAAATCTAACTCTTTTACTTAGTGAGAAAGCTCATTTAGATTCATGGGGTTTTGCATCTTGTGTTCAGTGTGAAATCGTCAAATGAAAGCACTGAGGGGTCTCACAGCTTTGATGYTTGGGATGCTTTCTGTCAATGAAAGGCAGATAGTCCTCTCCCAGTCCCCTCCAGAGGGACTGAATGAATAAACAGGAGGACTTTTGGAGAGGCATGGTGGCTACAAGTGTAAGAGACAACACAGCACTTGCTTGCTTGCCCGCAAGCAAGATGTTATGTAGAGCAAGACTCTACTCAGAGCTAAGGGRGAAGAGGAGTTCGTTCTGGAACAGCAACACCCATCGTTGTTACAGACACTGCTGAGTCGGTCACTGCTGAGGAGAGATTTTGTGTATTCACTGAGCAACAGAGGAAATGGATACAGTCTTGGGGAGGATGCCTCACTACATGATGATGAGATTTCTTCTGCAAACAGAGACAGGTTGTGTTTACCGTGAGATCATTACTTGCATCTAAATCATACGGATCCCAGATGACACTAATGAACAGATACCCTGCTCAGGAGCTGCCTGTCCTATTGCTGGCTTTGTTTGTTGGTTTCTAAAGTTTTGTAGCAATAGAAGCCGGATGATAACAAGTTGCTTATCAACAAGAATCATCTCTTAACTTCTAGGTTTGTCCCAGCAAATTGCAACTCTTTATAAATGACTTAAGCACTTTTTCACAATTTAAAGTGTGCGCATTAATTCAGAACTTCCCAAATTACCATCATAGCTAATTCACTATATGAGATAACATACCTGTCATGTAAATACAGAAGAAAGATTGACACCAGGCAAATCTTGGGGAAAAAATAATACAAGGACTCAAAGACTGCATTCCTGATGAATCCTCAGATGAATATTCAGACAACCTCRCTGTGCCAGAAAATAACATGGGGGTATCCAGAGTCTGACACAGAAACAATCATGCAAACGCTTTGTCTGATGTATTCATTTTTCTTGGATTTTTAAGAGGAGATGACAGAGAAGGTTGTCTTTCAGGTTGTTGACAGATTTTAAGATGAACATCACAGGAAAGTTAGAAACCACTACTTGAAAAGAAACAAGAATTTTTTAAAAGAAGTATCTAAAGGAAGGTGAAGGTCTTGAGATTGTGCTTCTTGGTTGTTTACCAAGGGAAAAATCTATACTAAATTAATGGAATCACCAATGCCTGGCATGGATAATTTCCAACATTTTCTACCCTTTAGAGAAGCAGAAAACATGAGGCAGTCTCGTTTTTTCTATCACTTGAAGTAATTTAGCCCACATACTTTGGTATTGCTTTGTTGCCCAAGCAGCATCAGAACTAGTTATTTCCACATTTGATAAGTTGACAGTTTTGGAAGAGGGAGAATCCCTGACTCCTCCTTTGGCCATATTGTAAGGAAATGACTTGGGCATTTGCTGCACGGCAGGGGATGCTCTCTATCGGTAGGAATTCAGCGGATAGGAAAGCTACATTTTGGAACTGTGCGTCTGGAGTTTCAATTCTGTTTCCTAGCGCAGGTCATACCGAGGCAGACCTCTTATTGTAACTCGTTCCACACTGTTGGAACTGCTACTGCAAGTATATTTGCTCACATACATTATTAATAATCAGCCTCATGTGTCATCCCCTTTCTAACCTTCAGTCTAGCTATTTGAATTTCATTAGGCTATAGCTAGAGCTGGTTGAAACTCCATGCTGAAAACAGACAATTCGCAACAATTCTCATTCCTCCTCAGTAAGGATTTACATTACACTGTAAGATATGAAATTTACTAACTTAGGGCTTTAAATAGGGGGGGAAAGCAAAATTATATCTCCAGTAAGGACAAAGTGTAATCTTCCTCAAATACTGTTTTCTTCTCATATTATTCTAGAATGTATTTTRTAAAAATTGGTGCATTCCTTCAGAGCATTGCACTTGCAATGAAATGTAGTTTTCCCCATACAAAGACACTCCTTTAGGAAACATTCTGATAGTTACAATAGTAAGAATTCGCAATAAATAAGAGTTTTACAAATTGAGAAAAAAGCTGGGGATGAGAGGTATGTAGGATGTCCAACAAAGATGATCATTTCTTATTCTTCTCTTCCAAGGAATTTGAGACATGCAAGATTAAAGTACCCCTGCGGTATGCAGTAAAGTGACTGAATAACACTTCTTCCAAAGAGAAGAAGTCATATCAAGATTTTTAAAAAGTCTCAAAGCAATGCCTCAGCCACCGCTTAAAAATCTGAAATTTGAATCTTCTAAAACTAGATTCATCTTAAGAAAAGCATTTTAGGATTTTTTCCCCAGAAAAAAAAACCAAAGCTTAAAAAAAAAAAAAAAAAAAAAAAAAGAGAGAAAGGAAAAAAAACTCATATCAAATTTGTATATATAAATACGGCGGTTCCATACTCCCAGTCATATAAGCAACTAAGCGTAGCAGAGGATTTTTTCAGCCCAGAACCTGTTTTTCTCTTACCATAGCTTCACTCTCTAAAAGGTCCTTAGTTGACAGTAGCAAATTACATCATTAAAATTTTTGAAAAACGTCCTTAGATATTAGAAAAAAACAGAGTGGTTAGTCTTTCTGTTAATCATAAAGCCTCTTTATATTTGATTTTAATGACACAGTAATTCTCCTGTATGTTTTTTAGTGGCTGTTTGCTTTCCTTTTTATCATTCACATTCATGTACTGTCTGGTACACTAGCTGTCCTTGACATTCTTTTATTAGGTTTACAAATAATCATCAATTTGTTTTGTGTTCTGCCTCCTCTTTCAGTGATATATAGGCATGTCATTGCCTTTCTAAAGTGTATTCATTATTTTTGTTCTTCTTCAAAAAATCTCACTACTTTTCACTCAGGGTTCAAAGCAATTTGCACGGTGCACACATAACGGTATATACTGTTTAGTGTACCTTCACCAAAGTTTGTGTTATCTATTCTTTAGATTTCACAATTAATGGGCTTGTAATCTGAAGTGTCTTTCACTGTATGACTGATCTTTCTCTTGGTGTGGTTGAAAGGCATTTCACTCTAATGAATGGAATATTAAACTCAGTCTTGATTGCTGTTCCTCATACTATTCCAGACCTCTCTCTTTCACTTTTCTATCTCCATTTTCCTTCCCACCATAGAGAAGGCAAGACAGTCATAAAAACAAGGGAGTTTCTAGAAGGGACRGTCTCTTATTCTGGTTTTGTACTGTACCTGACACAGTGAATTACTGAATTAGCTAAGGTCTACAGACACTATTAATATTAGCCTTCTTTTTTTCCATTTTTATTCCATAGTTTATTTCTATTAGTTTAGTTAAAGTTTTGAAAAAGTTTGGAAAACTAAGTTTGAGGTGAAGTTCTTTGATAAGTTACTCTTGAAACAAAGAGGCTGCACAGCTTCGCAGTTTGAACTCAGCATTAACACCAAGAAATGCAGTGTTAGTAATGACAATAATTTTACAGACCTGTGAAACATATTAGAGAATGGTAATGCCCATTTGATGCATGAAGTGTCATTAAAACGCTCTGTTAAAATAATCGTCAGCTGTGCGTTTCTTCTAACAAGCCAGCGCAGGTGCATGACAGTGGACAGCTTGCTCTAGTGTYTTTGCACTCCACTTCAGCCAATTTACTTTATCAACAGAGAAACATACTGGCAAGTGACCTAAACTTTAAGACACTAAATAAAAAACATTAACCTTTTCATGATACTTTCTTATTTCAGTATTTTTACTAACCTAATTTATATAGYATTGTTTCTTCTTATTGCTTTAAAAATGCACAGGCATTCTGGATAATGAATAAAAASATGAAAAATATACTCCTAAAAAAGTTAAACATCAAACCATTTAAAATTTTACTCATATTTGGGGGAGCTGRATGACATACTTCCAAAATTAATTAAAGTTTCATAGCCAAATGAAGACATCACTAKGACATCATTCTCTTACTAAATCACCAAGAAAGCTCTTGAAGTAATAGTGCAGGAAGAACAAAGTAATGAACTTGTAGCCATTCTCAGTGGAGGTTGAAGATTTAAGAAATTCTGGAATCAAAGAACCATTTGTTCATAGCATCAGTTGGACTTGTAATTATGAAAGAGAACTAAAAAGACACAAATGTAATTGGTGGGACTAATAGGGCCCATYCCTTCTAAAAGAAGAACACTGTGTGTTTTCTGTGGCTCACAAAATTAAARGGTGATTATGGAATTACTCAATATTTTAAAGCATCTTTTAGAAAGCATCAATGGAAAGAAACCGTAAGATTTTTGATAGAAAGTGCTGTAGAGGACGATTTGTCCAAAGCTAGGTCCCATGAAAATCTTCACGTGTCAACCTCATGATGTAATCTCACCAAGATCTGTCCAATATTTGGGGTCACTTGTCACATAGGAAGTTGTCACAGGCATATAGAAAAATTATCCTGAAGAACAAAGGACACTGACCAGAACTAAACAGTTTAGATGATATTCTGAAAATCAGCAGTCAGACACATTATATATCCATGGTATAACCCAGCAYCTTTCCTGGGCTATCAGCTTGATGCTGGAGTCAAACAAGTAATTATCCAGTCACCTTTTAGGATAGGTATCTTTAGTATAGATTCTGGAAAATCAATTGCTATAGCATAAGACCAGGAGTAAAAATAATTTTTTAAAGTTGTTTTAATTGAGAAGAGAAAATCTGAAACCAAGCTACAGAGCRGACTGTCTTTTCACTTATAGTAGCTTTAAAACAGCAGAAGTAAGATGACTTTGGCAAATGCATGTCAAAGAGAACATGATTAAAGTAAGATTAACCTGAGCTATACTGGAGACGGTATCCAAATCTCCCTTCATGCTCTACCTTAAAAAAAAATGGTAACAAAAGTCAGTTGTGTCTTATGTGTTGTATTTTTTCCCTCACCCACACTAAAGTAGCACTAACAGAAAGTAATGTGCTTCATTATGTCAGTAGATCTCCATCATCAGCTATTTATTCAGTCAAAGAAATCATTAGATTTTATATTCAACCAAAGGCATGATCTCCAGCCTATGCCAGCAACATTGTGCAGACCCGATCTGTGCTGAATATTGTATTTCTCTTAATATTACGTAGTAAGGGGTCAGCCTTTATGTTACTCTGAAAATCTACGTTGCTCTGTACCTTGTGTTGATGTCTCCACATGAGCTAAGCAGATGTAAAATGTAATTGCGTCAAAAAAGATTGCATTTCACACCCACTTTGTGAAAAGGATTATGGAATATTTAAGGCAGCTGGAGAATCAGGCCTATTCCAATACAATCCCATTAAAGGGAGCCCTGTGCTGTCCTCCATGTGATTTCGTAAAACTGTAAAATCAAAATTAGGGATCTCAGAGCTAAATGGGATTTATTTTTAGCGTGTGTTTCAACCACTATCACAGTGGAGCTGAATAAACTGCAACTTTCYTTTTTTTCCTAGAAACAAATTGTTTAAAAGTGTTAGCTACTACAGTTTCTTAGAAGAGTTGTCTTCCAGTGATAGATTTCTTTCCCCCCTTGTATACTGTATTTGTTYGAGTGACAGTGAGAACATGCAGTAGCCTGTAGGATATCCAAAACATTTTATTATGGAATTTTATCTGCAATGTGCTTGTCAACATTCTCCTAATAGGTCTCTGTATTTAGAGGTTCATAATTCCAGTGAAAATTCCATCTAAATTGGAGCCTGGCAAACAGAGTTGCCACACAAGAGAGCTCTTTTATGGGAGCCTTGCAAGATGTAAGGCAATGCAAGTTGTTATAAAGGAGAGACAACACATGTTTTTAAAGAAAAAAAATCTGGTCCATTATATTAGGAATGCATACACATAGCTTATTACAGAAATGACATTAAAACTGAAGAGTGACTATACGCATTGTATCAATATATATATTCATGGAAATTCTGTAAGCTTTGGAACCAGAATGCTTTTCTTAAGAAATAAAAGATATACCCAAAGGATATTTCACCCTTTCTGAAAGACTAAGTTATTAGTGTAAGCTTTAAGAGAAAATCGAAAGATTTTTTTGAAAGGTAAATTATCACACATCCCTTCCTTTCCTTAAATTAGCAAATTTATAACTATCTGTACTCATGTCAATAATGCAAATAACACATGCAAATTGCATGTAAACAAAACATACTCAAGAATTATATCGGTAAATTTAATGAAAATTTGAAATTAAGTTTAAAAAGTGGACTCGATCCACTGAAAATTCATGAGCCGAAGAAAAACAAATTCATTAAATACGTTTTCTATAGATTCCAAGAAAATGAATTACAGACCAAAATACAGTAGTTCTGTGCATTAACAGAATCAACCTCTGTTGAATAAGACTAATATGAACATGAAAAATGGAAGCCAACGCGTAACAAGTTGCAGCTACTTTATATCATTGTTTTTGTGCAAGTCCAAGTCCAGTAAGACTTGACTGTCCCAACGCAGGCGGTGGCGAAAAACAAACGGCTTTCTCGCAGTGTTTCCCTGGAGTCCAAACCTGTTAACTGCCTGCACATCAATAGTCTTTTGCGACAGCCGTTTTAAATCTCAAGGCTAAGACACATTCTCAAATGAAGTGCATCATCAAGTACCAAATAATTTAAAAGGTCACTAAGAAAGTTATGCTCGAGTTGTCTTATAACAAATAAGCAAACCAAACAAGCAATAGCTCACATGCTTCCCTTTTCTGCCTCAGTTAGCACCATTCCTCCTTCCACACACTGGGGTTTGAAACCTCAGGTAATAAAAGCTGTCATGTGTTTATTAAAGGTCATGAACACACAGCACCTGAATGATCTCAACACCCCTGCTACAACTCCTGAGCTGTATAAAACAGCCAGGCTTGTCTTTCTGAGAACATCAGTAGTACACACATCTTGTAACACACATGTGACTTTGGCAATAGCAATATTCGCATCCTTTCTAAATGTTTTAGGGGAAAAAAAAAACAATGTGGGATTCAGGTCTCTTCCACATTCATGGGCTTCCATCACATCTGACGGAGGAAGACCTCAAGCATCATGCTCTATGTTATTTACGTATCTTTAAGTATAACCCATGCCAGCTTTGTGAATCTAATTCAAATATGTTGTGATGCATGACTAACGTTAATCAACTTATAAATCTTGGTGTAGAAGTTTAACTTAAGGAAATGCAGTAATTTAATCCGTGCTACACASCGCAGTTATATTTTGTTCATCACTAAACATAACATTGTATCATTAAGCACATTGGACTCCACATAGGGCAGTCTAGCAGTGAACGCTAAAGCCTTCCGCAGACATCGTTTAACCCAGCAACCCCAGGCTTCGCTGGAAAAAGCATGCGATCTGAGAACAGGGCTAAATCCAAAGATCGCGCAAGTCTGGAAATATTTCACGTCTCGGTGACCAAACGCAACAAGCTCCCATTRATAGCAAAACCGTGTCACCGACGATACTAATTGCTCATAGCAAGACATACTCCATAAAAGGGAAGAGTGTCTTGCCAGGTACGTATTACTGTGCTACGAGTGCATAAACGCAGCACAAATACTGGCTAATTTACTCTTCCACTAGACTCCTTTTAGTCTCAGTGGAGTCACTGCGGCAAAACACTGGTGAGGCAGCGAGAGCCTTTGCTCCCGGATGTTTTACCGTTTCGACGCGCGTAGGTACCTACGGAAACAGCCAGCTCTTGGGCAGGGAAGCCCCTCCCGCGCTTCCRAACACACAAACCAGGCAATTGCAGTCCAAATATTTATCTATTTTATCTATCTAGTTATATTAACAACTCTCCAAATATTTGGGCTGCAATTTAAAAGAGAAGAAGGTGAAACAGAAATTGAAGAAATTAATAAGAATTAAACAGTTGTGAAAGTCTGTAGCATGGCAGTAAGGTTTGGCAATAACTATTTTACTTAAATTGTACACATTCAGAACAACTCTCTCCGCAGTTTAACATTTTCCCTGCTTATCAGCAAGTAATATTCTGAAATAATCTAGGCCCAGCTAATCATGGCACTATCTACTCTTCCTAAGATGCAAGTTTACAAAATATTCTGACAGCCTCCAACTCAACTGAAATTTTACAATTAATGTAAGGTAGAGGGAGGAGATAGACACAATACCAAGGATGTAATTTCATTCAGTTTAATACGATCGATATGAGCTATCATTAAAAACGCAAAGTCTTCAGGAATTTAAAAGACCAATATTGAACATCTGCATCCTTTTTTTCGGAAGCAGTACCATTCACAAAGCTACATTCTTAGCAGATACTGAAAATGTCTTCAAACCCGTTCTCACCGCTGAAAAAGAGATCGCTATCTGCCATTGTGATAGAAAACGTGGAATATCAGTTTTATTCCTAAGAAAACTTCATCTTTATCTAGTGACTAAATTTGTCTGAAATAGAGATGAATAAACAGACTCATGGCAAAATGGCAAACCACTGGAAAATGTAGATCCAAACTCTAAATTCCTTGTCAAAACTGGAAGTTGTAAAAGCTGGAGCTCCCAGATGAGTCTGCCCTACACTGTGGTATTTGCAGATACCTGCACCCTGTCACTGTGGCCTCTGTGTCATCCTTGGCTTCCATAAACCCTGTACGTTAATTCTGAACRATTACTGAAACAGCTCCAGCGCAATTTAAAGCTTAGCAAGTCTTTTAAATACTTTTCAAATATGCATAACTAAATTAGAATTTTCTATTCTGATTCAGTGGCCTTGTCATGGGGATATGCAAGTGCACTACAGAGGAATCATGATTCAGATGATCACAATTCCTCCCACATTTCTCCCATGATCTGAAGGACAGAGAATTGTTTCACCTGAAAAGTTTTTTTTAACTGCTTTTGTGAAATCTGTTATTTTTAAAGGCTCAGCTTTTCAAGGCATGCTAGCTGAAAAAAAAWKKTTTTTTTTTTTTATTTGTTTGAAGTGAGTGTCTAGGCTTCTTTGTATGGAAACACACTTGATGATATCAACTGTGGATTAAAAAATAAGCCTCAAAGAATTTTTTTAAATCTCATATTTTAAAGCTTCTTCCTCTCTGCCATTTTTCAGATAGGAGTTTCAACTCACTATATGCCTAATAAGGACTAGTGTCAAGTCTTTTACCAATTCCTGCTAGTCTCTTATTTTTTTTCAAGAGATATTCAGGGTGTGAGCTCCTTCCTTATGTGACTTTATAATGATGAACTAATTTTAATGAAGAGGGAATGAAGGTCCCTGCCCTTTTGGCTCAGATCAAACTCCAGGCCTTGAGTGAAGAAAATTGTTCATACGATGCTTCCCTGRCACGTGAATAGGGACAGAGTGATTTAGACCCTGGGAAGAGAGTAACAAATATGCAGCTTTCCATGGAACTCACTGATCATTAATTAATTCTGGTTACTTTATAGCTCTGAAGGACTGAGATACACAGAGGAAAATAATTTGAACATTACTTCTGAGAARAGATGTTTGCTGCTTCCACATTACAAGACAACATAATGCATTAGTTGCACATCTAATCTGGTGACAAAAGTTGTCATCATCCACCCATGATAGCWGAAGCTCTGAACATTAAGATCTGTACAGAAGGACAACAAATTTTTGGAAGATAYTAACAAGCAGTTTTCACAGAAAGGAGGCGTTACTAAACATACTACTGACTTTGAAAGAATGTCTATAGTAGTGCAGATATCTCTAATGAAAAAAAAAACATGATCAACTCATGATTTCAATAGTATAAAGGGCTTTTTATTTTTTTTTCCAATGTCCATGTCACAGTGCACATATCATTGGAAAAATCATGTCATTTGGAAGAAAGAGCACCCATTTTTGGATTTTCTCAACTTGCAAAGTTTCTCTTGGCATGTAGGACCTGGTGGATCTGTCCACTAGGGAATTGGTTTAGATGATCATCTTCAGTGTTGTAGATCTGTTTGAATGACATACTGTCCACTCTTGACAGCAGAGGAGCCTGCAAGGCCTTGCAGTCRCATGCCTTTCTTCTCTCCCAGGCAGATTAGGAGATGCAACACTTATCCTGCAGCTACTGCATGCAGGGTACGGTGAGCTGCTTAGGGATACATGTGGAATTTGTCATAGGGTAGTATTAATCAGAAAGTCTAGATAAGATTTTTGTTGAATCTTCCTCCACAGTCTGCATTGTAAACTGTATTCAGCTTTTCCGTCTGCCTTATCATGCATTACTCCCTGGCCTACATCCTCAGACCTATTTCTCTAGAAAGCTGTACCTCCAAATTATGCTTTGCCTGAATTAAGGCAATGTCTATAATGAATATTCATGGAAAATGTATACCATTTTTAACAGTTTTGGACATGTTTTCCTGTTAATGTRCTTATACATTAAGGGCAGAGTTCATTATCATATTACTCTATATTATTAGGTTTCCTTTCTTTTAGGCTTCTAGTGCAGTGTGCTGATTAATTACATACTCAATACCTGGGTCTTAGTCAGTGTTATTCTAGGTCAGTCAACCTAATTAAAAACTGCATCATCCTTCTTTCTAGAGTAAATATGAAAACAAGCAATATAACCTGGTAGGTACTTGATTAATAACTTGCCAACCTTTTAAGTTCAAGGAATTAAAGTCATAGACTTTAGAACACACTATTAGTTAAAAAAAAAAAAAAAAAAAAAAAAAAAAAAAAAAAAAAAAAAAAAAAAAAAAAAAAAAAAAAAAAAAAAAAAGTGAATTTGCCATCAGCTATGCTACTTCTCTTTCTCTTGTGCCTCAAAGGAAAAAAAGTGAATATTTTGTCATTTATCAATCGAGACTCTATATAGGCATTATACACCTATTACATATATAATAGACTAGGTACTCAAAGAGGGATGATAAAACAAAAATACATTTTAAAAATCACCACCAATTAGGTACCTCTTCAGAGATACCCAGTAGGAAATGCCAAGATGATAACATCTGAGATTCTGCCCCTCGCATGAGGGACTCTTAAGCAAGGCGTTAAGAAATGCCTCCATCCCKTCAAGATTCAGACTGTAGAATTAACCCTTGGGGACAAATGATCAGAAGTATATTTTTTCCTTCTTTAAAAATCAGTGGGAAAWTTTCTTCTAAACCTAATTTATAAGGTTGTTATTTGACTGAAGGACTCAAACCCTCATCTCTCCAATGCATAGCTTTAAACTWCCTGGGCATGACAGAGGTTTGTGGTTTGGGTTTGCTTTTTTTTTTCCTGCTTCTGTTAACATTATGCTACTGATTAGTTGTAATAGAAAAATTCAAATGGATGACATAACTGCTCTGGTGTCTTCACCACAGTAAACTGAGCATAGCAGATGTATATGGTATATTTGGGTGATGGAAAATATATCTCTGAGACTCCTGAGTCTCAGAGACTCTTTCCTTCCTCTTTCCTCAGTGTTTTACATAGAGTCTAATGCAATAGGTATCCTTCTGCTTTAGGAAAGTTTCACAAAACATTGCCTATATCTACTTTGTGAGTGGTAACTAAATCAGTATATGCAAAGAGCGTGATGAATAATTCAAGGCATTTTCATATCACAGTACAATGTGTGAGGGAGCTAGATGCTCAGCTCAGCTAGTTAGGCTGAACATGTTTAAGACATATAGAAGCTGAACTTCTCGACATTCAAGTCAGAAATGGAGTGCTGAACAAGATTAAACACATCAGGTTCAGGAAATCTTAAGCAGAGTGATTTTAAATTGCAATTATTTCTAAGTCAATGCTACAGTCATCTACATCTAGTTTAGAAACCTACATGAAAAGGAAAATGTGTTTTGAATGGTTGTTTTAACCTCAGCTGCAACCCTACACAATACATTTGTTTAGTTCTTACAAGAGGGCAGTGATTTACAAGGTAACAAGAGATTTTGCTTATATAATACATATTTTCAGTTTGTTTGTGAACATTCATGAGCTGCTTGTTATGATCATTTCAAGAAGTATTAAATGCTTGGAAAATATTACATATTTATGTATCAAGACAAGCCCTAACGTGAGACGATTTTTCCAAAGAGAACCATAMAATAGAAGGCCATTCAGGTAAAAACAAAAATAGTAACTGTGTATCTCATCACCTACTCTTTTCTGAGAGTGTTAACAGTARGGTATGGAGAAAGAAAAAGCTACAGAAGCACATATATAGCTTTAAAATATACAAAAGAAGGCATTTCTTTAATGAAAAATCTGAGTTGTTGTTCCTTATTTCAGATACATGTATGTTACAGTTATTCATCTAATCCTGCAATTATTATTTTCTAGGATACATTGTAAAGCCTTTCAAGAACCTGAATAATTCCTAATACTGGGAAGCAATATTATAACAGGATTTGCTGAAGTTTGTCAGCAAGGCAGGCAGCTCTATGTCTGAAGTAATATTGTATAACAGATCACATAGGGCAGGCTCATTAGATTTTTATCGTTTGAAGATCTAATAAGGAATCAGTAAGTACCTAGCTGGGAAACAAAAAACATATAGTAATTAATGTACTATAGTATGCACGTATTGATTTTCACATGGACTATATTTTAGTGGTAATAATGTCTGGCACCAGAATACAAATCAATAGGAGACATGGCTGTGCTGTTGGCTTTAAAAAAAATCTGAGGAAAACAATCTTGTGTTTAACTGGCATCACCAGAATTCCACATCCCAATTTTGCTKTTATTGTGCTTGCTGTTATTTAAAATAACAGAACTGCCCTTGCAACTTATTCTGCCAAATAAATGCCCAGTCTTCCTGCCACTTCTGTTCYTCTCAAAAAAATACATCATCAAATTTGGGGAAAAGCAAAACATTTTTGATATCAGATGGAAATGGGATTAGGTCTTCTCCATGTAAATACGCAAAATATTAATAGTTTGCTCTGAAGGTTCAAGACCTTGTTTAAACCTTGGACCATCTTCAGGGGGAAGGGGAGTAACTTGTTGGGAACAAGTTCTGTCTTTGCTCRTTGTTTTTTGGCAATTGCTCTGGTGCAGACCAGTAACATTACCCAAGGCGACCTGCWATGGTCCCACATCGCAAAAAGCTGTGCTGGAGCAACGGGCAGGCGGTAACCCAAGGCAGCGGGGCGGGATGGGAAAGGCCCCTCCTGGGACCTCTATATAACTGTGTTACGTGTGCGCAGCCTCAGCCTGCAGGAAACCAGGGGCTGCTACAGCTCGTTCAGAGACTTAAATTCACAGTTCCTAGACCACAAGTTCACAGAACCCCATGGAGGTGAGAGACGGGGAGAAAACCTTACACTGACCGGTGCTGCAAGGTCTGGAAACCCAAGGATATCTCRGCACATATGGATGTTTTGCCTTATGACGTTATTCAACTTAGGACTTTGGCTCAGAACAGCCTCCAAAGCAGTCAATATTGCGATACACTCAAATTATCCAGGCAGAAAAAAGAATATTTTTAATTAAGATTTCTGTTACTGATATGCAACACACATTTAAAATGAAAAACGTCCTAAAATGGCAAAATTAGCCTTTAAAAAAAATCATGTATTTTTTTAAATCCCTCTAGGCAATCCCTCTCTCAAGCACCTACAGTCCTTTCTATTTCCAAGGCAGTACCAGACCTGCTTCTAGTGCCTTCTCCTATTAGTAAKATACAGTCAAGTAAACCTGGCAAARGCAACTGTTAAAATCTATTGTCATTATTATATGACTTACAGTCTACAAAATGAAGCTGGTGAAAGCAATATATTTTCACTGCTTCAATTGTGGCTGGTACTTCAATATTTCTAGAAYAAAGACAATAAACAGGATTGCCATGTATGTTTATATTACTAAAAATAATCTAAAAATTAAATCAGCACAATAACTTCTAACAGTAAAGCATGTATACATCCTCTATAAAGGTTGTTGCTAATGCACAGAAAAATAAAAACTTTCTTTGTTCTAGAATGTCTTCACAAGGGCCAGCTGGAGCTCTTACATAATAACAGATCTTAGTTTAAGGGCTACTAGAGACATACAGATCCTATTTTATCTCAAAAGCTGTTGCAAACATGCARTTGCGGGGGAGGAGAGGAGAAAACTGCTCCTGTGATTTTATCTTGTATTTTTTTCTGAAATWTATTATTGAAATCAGCACTATTCAGCCCTATTTCCACAGCTCAGTGCAATTTGAGTGTTTTGCTGCATAACAACAGACTTAAGCACAGAAAGATACACTTAAGCAGTTTGTTAAGTCAGGGAACAAATCCTAGGAAATACTCTTAATTTTCACTTCTACYTTAGTACAGTGGGGACTCAAAGCATTCAGCAACTTTCAGCATTTGACCTGCTATTTTTAACCAAGAGAACATGTGACCTAGTGCAGCACCATTAGCTTTCTTAAATTGATTGGTCTGTCTCTCCACTGGTGATAAATATACTATCCTAATACCATTTACATAAAAATCTGGAACCAAGACAGCACGAGGCTCAAACACAGAACAGCAAATCTGTGTTTGAGTGACCTTTACGTCTAATGTGCCCACAAAAGCCTGCTAACAAATAAAAGCTTTCTCAGGGCTGACACAAGTTTAGAAAGGATGAATCAAGACACAGGGGAAAAAAAAAGGAGTAGCATATGGTGAAAAACAAAACAGCCGTTTTTAAAAGACAGGTTAGTTAAAGAGAATCCGGTATTATGCCGGCTCTGTGATCTGCTGGGTTTAGCATTCAAGCAGTTGAGACACTAGTCATTTACATTTCAAAGGAAAACTGAAGCTTGCTGATGATCTTGCAGGGAGGATGGCTGAGACTGCCTAATTCTGCATGACTCACATCTGCAACGGAGGCAAAGAAAGCCCCCGCCGAGCCCCCCGCTCCTCACGGCGYCCTTCCCGTGAGGTGAGTGCCACCCTTGCCACCATGAGCGGTCGCAGTGACCGGCCACCTCCTGACCCAAAGATGCAGGAAGCCTGCTTCAGGACCGCAAGGTTGCTGGTATGCTACCTCCTAACGGTATCAACACGTSCAGCGGAAGTGAGACCAGAAAACACACGTAAACCATGGTAGGATGCGCACCTGCAGATGAAGGAAGGTAGAAGAAAAGTGAAACGATCCCACTGGGCACCTGTTGACTTTGCAGATCATTTTCTATAGATGCCATCAGCAGAATGAAACAGAAACTAATGGGCCTTCAGCTCAATTTTCCTCTGCGCTCTTTCGAATTTGGGTCTACCTACAGCAACAGATGTTGACACGCCTTCTGACTTTGTGTAGCGTGGAGCCGCTCAAAGGAAGAGCTGAGTGCCATGAAATCTCACCAACTTTACCTTAACGCCTTCCAAATCACAGCTTATGAACAGAAAACCTGCCAAACGGGCCCCAGCTTTGGTTGTTTCACGGAGGAGGAGCGACACATACAGAAAAAGCACTTGGACATTCTCTTTTTATTGAGTTTTGAATGGGGACCCAGTTCACAATTTTCTTCTTAGATATAGCTCACAAAAACAGCTTAGTGTACACTTGAGAAAAAAATTGCTTTGGTTTAGTTTCATGGCAGACTTCTCCCTTGCTCACTCGTTAGAACTAGATCACATGAAATTAGATCTCAAAGGTTTTCTAAAAGAATAAACGTATGTCTGACTTAGTCTCCTCAGAAGTGTGTTTGCTTCTGTCAGACAGTACTGCACCACACACCCGTATGCGGAGAAAGAAGGGGACTCATTTGTTTTTCCCTCTTTTTACTCCAAAGGTATCAATTTATAATTAACATTTCCTAGCTGAAGWACCTGCTTCCCTGTAGACTTAGAAATAATAGATAAATTAATAAAGTAGAAGAACACAAACTGTCTTCCTCAACAATTGAGAGTTTTGAAAGAATGTGTTTATTTTGATGTTCAGGGTCTTTTCCAGCCACTGACAGCATGTGACCAGGCTGCAGAAACTTCAGAGTTCTATTAAAGTAAATCGGGCACAACACTTGCATCTGGTTTTTGCATTGCAATTAAGTCCCTGTCTAAAACAGAGTGCAAGTGGGGTGTCTTATCTTCCCTGATTCAGAAAGTGCCTCTAAGTCAATAACAAGCTTTTGTTCTTAGTGACCTCCATATCCACTCGACAGAGGCAAACAGGATAACTTTAAATATTTTTGTTTTGTCTTTCTCCAGCCTCACTGCATCTAAAACAACTGTCTGTCTGAAAGACCATCTAAATATAGTATTTAGTTATCATAGAATTAAATAAACACTCAACATTTAATACCTATGTGGGAATAACAAAAACACTGTTCATTTTTTTCTCTCCTGTACATCTCCCTCTTCTTTCACAAGAATATCTTGCTTGATTCCCAAAGTACTGCTCACATTCTAAAAAATGACCTTTATTTCAACAGCTCTGGTGGTTCCAGTGCTTGCAGAAACAAACATTTTCTTCCTGGCTCAATAGCGACTGTTTTAATATTCTCTTCAGACTCTCCCTTCATTGCAATCCTAATAAACACATTCAGATTTACGATGAAGAGAGATCCTACCAGACAAATGGCAGCAAGGTTACAAGCTCGAGCTGGTGACCTTCTGAGAGCTTGTTTTTCAGTGATGCCTGATGGGGTGAACGTTCCCCTGATGTTATTCATTGAAATAGGAACTCCAAATATTCTCCTTTTCTCAACAATGTCATTTTACCTTGACAACATATCATCACTAACTTTCTTCTGTTTATCTCCTAGGTCAGARAAGAAAGGTGAACAATTCATCACTCATGAATCCCCAATTTTAATGCAAATATTAACTGAAATTCAATTTCCATTGAATATATATTTTGAATATAATATACACATACACAACCATTAAGGCACAAAGGCTAAACATATTTGTCAGAGATCAAATCTGAGCTGGGAAGTAGATACAACATTTTTTCAACTATATACAATATAAACCAGTAGAGACTTATACTTACAAAATTCTTGATTTTCTAAGCCATTTAACCATTTAAAGAAAAAAAAAGAAAGCTTAGTAGGATCTACACTTCCTGTAATTTGCTTGACTTTAGCTTGCAAGAGAGGTAGTTCATGCAGGTTCATTTATTCTGAATACTGCAAACTTGTAATGATTTCTTGCCTGCTTTCTTTTCAGAGGGAGRATTTACAATTTGGATTATGCCCCACAGAACTATGCATAAAGGTGTCTTTCCATGTGCTAATTTCCCTCTTTCTGCACCCCAGATTTCCCCTCTGAGGTATTGTCCACACCACAAAGAGGACCTGCCCACACTGAGGAAGGTGATGCCATCACTTCAGATACATCTTTTTTTCTCATTTAGCTATTACTGCCATCCAAACATGAAAGCCATCTACAAGACTTCGAGTATTTCTCTTCTTTGCCTCAAAAGTGGACAGATTCAGGCCATACCTTACATTCTAAAARGGCATCTTCAATTTCCCAGGAAAAATTTGGAAATCCAGCTTGCTTCAGCAAGAGAAGTACAGGGTACGTCCCCAAGCAAATTAATAACACACCAAGATCAGCAAAATAAGGTCACAGTATCTTTGGYGTGGTTGTGAATAGGATGCTCACAGCTAGCCTAGATTCTTGTGTTAATACCTTCTTTGAAGGTATACTTTCAATTAACTGCGGTAGAGAAGTGAGTATGCCAGGAACGGAGAACAAGCCTCACATTCCTCTGGCCACTGTAACGTGGCTAGAAAAGCAGAGTTTGGCTTTGTAGCATCCTTTAAGGAATTCCTCCCCAGCCCACTGAAAGAAGCTCAGCCTGGGATGGAGAGTGGATTGCAGGAAGTGATGTGTCTTACAGTTCTCCACTAAAGCAACCCAGTATCACCAAAGAACTTGCCAAGCTTGTCTCACAGCAAAGGGGACTGCAAAATGACCAAAGAAATATTGCACAGGGACACTCGCACACTTTGTCCTGCTCTAGATTATCCCAGAGGCATTATAGTGCAGGCTCACCTAATACAGGTCTGCACTTKTATATCTCCCAGTAGACGTGCATATACATATCTTCCGTTATGTTCTAGTAAATAACTTTAATGTTTTAAATGATCTTTTATAATACAATATATCCACATTATTAGCATATTTCTCAACAAGGATTTTTTTCTTTTAATGTTAATATATTTTAAAAGATGTTGATGAAAGACTAATCAGCTGCTTCCTGACTGAAACTAGRTACACTTCAACCTGTACTACTATAAAGGTATTTCTTCAAAACATTAAAATTCAGYGCATCTTTATTTGTTAGTACTTCTGTTGATATTCTTTTAACCCTACTTTTATCAGCTTACATTGCYCCTGTACATTGAGCTTCTCTCGAGCTGATGCAGTTAAGATAATGCAGTACTTTTGCCAACAGTTATGTTGCACATAAAGGAGCCTGTAACTTAGGAATGGAAAAAAATATATCCAGGATATTCCAATAATGCAGTGAAAATGCATGGACTGGGAAACAGTAAATGTCAGTGAGAGTTCAGAGTTAGTGTCTCAAGAGTGTAAACAGAGAACAGAAAGTCATTAAAAAAAAAAGAGAGAGAGAGAGAGACTACAAAACAAGCATTTAGGCAGAGATGCTTCTCAATCAAATGGGGTTAGGYAGTTCGCCTTACAATCTGAGCTTCTTCATCCAAATACTGCTTTCCCCAAACCACTGTCATTTAAAGAGGATGAGAATGACAAATCTACTATRTTTTTTAAAAGATTCTTCTCTTTCAAAAACCAAAGCGATTTAGTTGTCTGAAACTGTACCGTTTAAAGCCTTATCTCTATATAATTAAGAACAACTCTTCATAAAACAAGTCTTTAATTTTTAAATGAAATGAGAAGTATTTAGTACTGTTCTGAACAAGCAGCTCTTGCCAAGTGGCTGTCAGATCAGAACGCTATGCAGTAAACTTGATAGAAAACCCAGTACAGTAACAAGAAACCAACCTAAACTTTAGTACTAGACTAAACGAAATGCTGCCAGAAAGAATCACACAATAAGCGCACATTCGAACACAGTTTTTAGGATTCCTGTTCATACATATGTAGAATCTCACAAGTAAGATCAGGCACTCTATTGCTTCAAGTGCCCCTCAAATTTAGGTTTACGAGTTATCCTTAGGCAATATTTAATAGGTAAATCTGTATCTTTAAAACATGGAAAAATAATTAGTAAATTTTAGGTAGAAATAAGGAAGAAAAAAAAATACATTCCCCCCAAATACTTGAGAACAAGAAGACTACAGAAGCATGCTGGTCATGCTACACAGTTACTCTAATCTGCATGATTAGAGTTTTTTAAACAAGATCTAAGTAGTTTTTCATTTATGATTCAGAGGCCATCTACATTGCACTTATTCTACTTCCCTTTTCCACTTGGCCCTCACCCTGCAGTTGTGATCTACAATATACATATATTATATTGATGTGAAAGCAGTTAAATTACTAGGATTAGTCATGCTGATGTATATTCTGTTTTACAGTATGTCTGTGTTTGGCATATGCAGTGATCTTGCATTGAGGTAATTATTTTAATGCAAATATCTTAGCCTGGACATGCTATAAACTGAGAAGAAAAATATAAACATTTCAGTGATTAGAAAAACAAAACATGTGAAAGGTGGGGCATTAAACTTAAGAGGAACGGAGAAGGAAATCAAATTAGCTTAAGGCCTTAGCTACACCCTGGAATGAAATGGTGCTCGTTGTTGCAAATACAAAGCAGACTCTGACAAGTCTAATTAATGAATAGAATTCTTGTGTCTTTTACAATAGACCTTTAAACCATTCCTGCTCAGCAGGCACAAAATGACTTCACTGGGGGGTACAGGGGCTATTGAGCTGAAATAGCAGCTGTTTTGCTCAGCTCACTTGGCATCCAGAATTCAAGGGAGTTTCATGCTCATGCATCCCCCTCCCCTTTGAGATTTAATCATACTGTTCAAACAAAAATACACAAAATAAWTGATATTTCTATGTATGCTGTTCAACAAAATTTTGAAGATATTATGGTGGGTTCAGTGTCTACTTTCCCCTCCCTGATCTTGTCCAGGTACATATCAGCGAAGTGTGACCTTGGCATGTTCACAAGTTCCCATCTTCATAGCTATCAGAATGGAGGTCTATAAAGAMGACATTTAACGTTCAGGTTCCTTTACTCTTATAAAAGATTTTCTGAACCCTGTAGAAAGTGCTAAACTGAGGTCATTTAAAGTTTATTAAAGCATCTGTGTGTTCCAGCATGGAGTTCACAAATCATGAATGCAACATTATTCAGCCAATTTAACAAGATTAGCCAGCCTGCTTTTTCCACTTTCTGTCATTTCTCCTTCTATAACAAGCTAGCTTGTAGCTAAAGGAAGCCAAGTTCTTTTAAAGCTTTATTCTTTCACAGCTAGTAAAGTACAGCATTTACAATTGGGAGCTATCATGTCAGAAGCACAGTAGTTTCTCACGGGTCATTCAAAGTGTGCTACACAAACCAGAAAACAAGAAAATAAAAAGGAGTCCRGGAAGAAAGGAGACTAATTAACAGTTCTAAATTTTAGTTAAACTCTGTTCAACCTTCCACTTCTCAGATCCAACTAGGCAGCTAATAAGCCTTGTGGAATTCTAGCTCTTAATTAACACACAGTTATTTCTCCAGAAGGATTAGAAGTTCCACCAAATGTTCAAGAAGTCAGTTTCCACAGCTCAAATTAGATTACTGCCTACATTTAGGAGCAAGGGTTACTGTTCCCTACTCTGGTTGCTCTATTTGTAACAGGTCTTTCCCCCACAAGCACACCCCTTCAACTGTGATCACATCTTGAGAGATGAAGGGCTGCTGCCTTTTCTCTGTACAAAGCTTTCCTTTCTGTGGTCATGTAACATTCCTGGCCAATTATTTAGTCACTTGACACAAAAAGATGACAGCAGTTAATGTAAGCATCCTAAGTACACATTAACCGTTGGAAAGGAGGAGAGAAACCTGTGCCATGTGAAAAATCACCTTTCTGAAGACCAACCCAACGTTTTATTTGCCAAGGCCTGAGTTTCTCTACCCTCTAAGAACGACCTGGTCACCACAAGCAAAAAGCAAAGCAAAACCAGGTGCACTGGAAGCTAACACCAGTTGCTTCTATTCATGTGGATGATGTGCTCTAATGATTATTATATGCTATGTAAATGGCATTCCTCCCAAACTAGTCCACCTACTTCACTGTCAGTTAGTCTCCCTTTGACTTCTAGCTAAACACTTTTCTGAGCTTTTCCTTCATGATTACGTGGGGAAGGATAGAGTGTTTTTTCTTGCCTCCATGCTTAAAGATCCAAATGTACACAGCTAGGTTCATCTCACGGTATGGTGCCCTCAGAGGCTGTAGGCACCCCTCAGTCTYCTAATGTAAACTCAGTGAAGCTCTGCTTCTGCCACTGACTTGGTTGCACACGCTGACTTTGTGATAACCATGTCAAACCACATCAGACCATGGCCCACCGTATCTATGTGGGACAATATCTATGCATCTTCCACCCTATGGAACAGTGCTGTCTGCAAAAGGCAAACGAGGAGAAAAAGTAGGAGAGAAAGACACACACGAGACCTGTGCTGCAGACCTTACCTGGTTCTCACAGAGCAAGGTCCACTCAGCATCGTTCATCTGTGCCAGCCATAGCATCCTCCTAGTATTCAACACAAGCTTCAGAGTGCATCACAGATGACAGGGACTGTGGATACTTTTTACATGTTCACAGTAATAATGAAAGACGTAAGAAAAGAGCTTCAAGAAAAAAAAATACCACCTAGACCAATTCATCATTTAAAAACTGCAATAAAAGTACGATGCAACTCATGTCTGCAAAACCTGGCCGTAGCTTTCCTTTGCACTCCTGCCCGTGACCCTGCTAAGTCTCTCCCCTAAGGCCTCTAGAGCTTTCTGACTGTACACCAGCCATTCTGGGTATACTTTCAGCCAGCTGAAAATCCATGACGTTGAAGTTTGGGGTTTTGGGGAACCCAGGAAGGCAGCCAACCAGGATTTCTGGCTGCTTAGTACATAGTAACAGTGCTCAGTAACATAGAAAGACAAGTCCATAGGCTGAAGATCTCCCTTCAAAACTGTCAGTCCAGTTCCTGAGAGCCTTATCTCCCCTGGGCATCRCGCTTGTCTTGGCATTCCTAATGGTCAAGCCCATAACCTGCCACAAGGATTTGTGTGCCAGTTCTGACACAGCTTCTGCTGCTTGGCCATCTGCCACAAATGCAAAACAGATGGATCAATCCAAACCATCAGCTAGAGGAAATATATGGATCAGGTCACTCACTTCCAAGCTCTCCAAATTCTGCRGAGTATAAGCCTCCTCATTATTTATTATACTATTCTTCCAGCAAGTCCATATTTTGACACGTTTATCACATTCTTTCTACAAAAGGCATGTGCCAACTTCCTTTCGTGATTTGTGTGTGAAGGAGTTCCCTGGGCAGCACAGCAGTTCAGAAAACAGTCAATAAAGAGTCAAGGGAGGCTGCAGCTGGATTAAGTTTAGCAGTCTCTGCATTTAGGTAGCCTACCTGTTTAGCGCTAGAGGGGAACAAAGAGAGAAGCTAGCATGAAAAGATAGCATGTAAAATCTTGCCATTTTCTATACATAGGCTCTTTCGCCTGTGCTTGGTATTCCTAGGCTGTCCAGAAGAGAGATATTTTACTGGCTATTCTAATTTGCCAAGTGCCAAGGTGGAGTCAAGGTCCACCTCCCCAGCAGCCATTTTCTAGGAGAGGTTTGGATCAGTTGCAATGGCTGTGCTCCCTACTGAGGTCTTGCCTGTGGCTACAGGGACCCTTGGAGAGCCAGCCACGTACATGTGCTGTCAGCACCCTGATCTAGGAGAGGCCACAGCCATCCTGCTTAAGCAGGGGCAGGAGGGGGRCTGCCCTGAAGAGGAACTTGCTTCACCCTGGCCTTCATGAGACATTGTCAGTGCAGAGGGAAGAAAACACAGAAAGACTCACTCTTCACAAAAAAAGACTCGCTCTTCACATGACAGTTCTGTAGGTTTAGCGAGCATCAGCCCCTGGGGCTTGTCCTTGGAAAGGTCTGTTTTCTCCTCCTCCACCTTCTGCTCAACTTCTGCGGCCAGCTGTGAGGACCAAAATGACGGATAGCTAGCAAGTGCCGATCCGATTACTGGGCCTGGACTGAGCGAGGTTGCACATTTCCCAGAGGCTGGTAATCCTCTGGCTGATGTAGGATCCAGACAACCTGCCAGTGGGATGCTTGCGAGTGGCAGGCTGCTGGCTGGTRGAGAAGCAATCCCACCCGTGCTGTATCCCTCTCCTGTGCTGCAACCCTCATTCTCCTAGGAGCTTGGCTGCCTGTGTAGCAGCCATCCAAGACCTCACTCTGGCACCACGCAGCTGCGCAACCTTGGCTCAGGCTGCTAAGTTAAATCACCAAGTTGTGAGAAAGAGCTGCGAGGAAGTTTGCAGAGAAACAAGAAAGGTAAAAATCACAGACAGAAGTAGGGTTGTCGGGCCGGGGTTGTGAGCAGTTCAAGGATTCAAGAGACAAAACATCAATGTGGAAAAGTAAATAATCCAAAAAAGGAGGGGGGGGGAGGGAAAAAAAAAGAAAAAGAAAAAAAATGTGAATCCAGTCAGGCCAGCAAGAAACAGCTGGTTAAGTTATCAGAGCTGAAGGAGCTGGTGAACAACAGCAACTCAGTAACACTGACGACAACAAGGAGCTATGGAGGACAACCTTTGCCATCCTGTYCAATACTTGCCCAGCCAGCAAAGATGCCTCAAGCACCTCACCAGCAGTAGTGAGCACACTAACAGCTTGTGAAACCCTCGTTGTCTTTTGTGTGTGTTGGTCAACAAATAATTGCTTTATACTTTTAGGGTGAGCATATCCCGCTTGCAGAGTGTCTTTGCACCTCACTAAAGATACCCAAACAAACTGGCCCTGAAGAGAAGTGATAATCACTTACCTGCAGCCTGCTGGTTAAAGAGGCCACCTGCCCCAACGCTGCTATTGGGTTTGGCCATGAGCTTCTCACTGTCTTCCAGCAGAAAACTTCCGCATCGTTCACGTACGTGAGGCACACCTGGAAGGTCCAGGAGGGTTTCAGCTATTTTCACCTTTAGCCAGCCCCCAGCTACGTTTTCCCTAGCATTTCTGCCTGTGTGGAAGCAGGCTGTGAGGTTCCTCCACAACTCAGCTGTCTGCCCAAATGCTGATGCTATCGCAGTGCAGGCCAGTGAAGTAAATGAAAGTCCTGTCTGGGGGCTTTGGTTGCCTTGCAGTGCAAGCTGAGCCTCTAGAAGAAGGTGGRTGCAGATGACAGGAACCTCACACAGCAACAGCACAGAGAGACCGAAGAACTCCCCACTAGCCTGGGTGCAGTCCCAGATCCCTGCACAGAAACTTCTGCAGGACAGCTGACCTTAATTCTGCCATCAGAGGTGCTCTTAATAAAAAGAATAGCAATATGTGAGCTGCTGGCTAATTTATATATATATAATTTTTTTAAAGGCATATTAACTATTTTTTTTTAAAAAAAAGTTAACATTGGCCAGTACCATTATTTAACTATATATGCTTTTAAAATACTGTTCTTGAAAACTTACTAAATTTCTATAGCACCTTGTGGGTACCTTCCCATTAGCATCGCTCTGACTTTTATAAAGGTGTGATTTATGGTCCCATTCTGCAGTCGCCCATCTGAGGAATTTTGAGTTTGCTGAGACAAGTGGCATGAGTAGATGTTACTCGTGCACATTACTGGTTACCAAGTCAGGCAATTAATTACAGGCTCTTTTCCTCATTTCTTTCATACCATAGTCAGGCACCATACTAATATCCAGTACTGGATTTAATAAGTTTTCTATTACCTTCCAGGGTTAATAACGAACACAGGAAGGRCAAGATCAGAATCACTGTATTAACTACCGTTAAATAGAATATCTAAGCATAGAGTGAATGAAAAGCTAAGTATATATATAAAAAAAGTTATGTTTGCTTACCTATCTCATTCAAGTTCTAACTTTAACATTAAACCTTGGATTTTAAAACTAGTAGGATAGCAACATGTGAACGAAACTGAATTTGACTGTTTCATGCAACTGCAGAAACTAACTATAATTGTGAAAACCACAAGACAACTTCATTTCAGAATTTTAAATGAATATTTTGGAATTAACTTTTTGGATTAATGAAAAAAGTTATCTGAATCAATTATTTTAAATACTGAATTCTCTGAAGAATTTGACATACACCAGTTTAAACACTGAATGTTAACTATGTTTTAAAATAGTTAAATTTTACTACACTTCTGTGTAATTAAAACGTGTAGTTATTAAATCTGAGGCACATATTATGTCTGGTCTAGCACAWGGAAGTAGGTTAAGAAGGTTTGAGGCAGGCTGGCCAGCTCTAGGCACTTAATTTAGGTGCTCAGGTACAGAAGCAGCCTCTTCAGAATCTGTCAAGTCAGCAAAGAGAGACAGATTCCCCAAACTGCCTCAGACTGAAGTCATGTCTGCAAACGATCAAATGGTAGCCAAATCATGTTTTGGGGGGAGGGGAAAAAAAATGAGAGAGAGAGAACGTGCCCTTTTTTTAAGATGGAATAAAGCGTATGGAAGCAAAACGGGAAGGGAGTAAGGATGCACGAGGGATCGAGGAAGCCAAAGCAAGGGGGAGAAGAGGAATCGGTACGAAGCAAAGCCGAGATACGTCACCTTGGGAAGGGGCAGAGAAAGGGTTAAAGCAAACTGCTAATYCATAGAGAGGCAATAGAGGCAGAAGGGTCCAGCGAAGATGTCCACGCTGAGGTCAAGGGGCTCGTTGGACACGCTGGTAAGAAGGTCAGGGGCTAGTACCTACCAAAGCCTTGCCCCACTGYGGGCTCAGGAGACCGATAAAAGCATGAACTCGCAGGTCCCACGGGGTAGCCACAGCCCAAACCTTGGCAATTTCTTCATTTCCACATGGCTCTTCCCCATTCTCTTTTCCACTAAAACTTGATGGTGAAAGGAGAGGCACCACATGAACACTAATTAACCTCAAAAGGCACAAGCCCACACAGTCCTGCCCTGAAAGACTTTATTTATGGCTGACCCCAGCTTGGGAAGACCCATTACCCTCTCGTGTTACTGYGACAGACTCTGCTCCTAGTAATCTGCAGCTGCTCCACTTTTGAAAGTAATCCTGCTGTTCCTAATTAGAGCCACACACCAACCCCATAATTACTACTAGTTAGCATTTATTAGCAGTTCAAGATACAAGGCAGTCCATGTGCCTAGAAAGTGAGGCCTCTTAAAGCAGGCCTCTTCGGAAAAAAAAAAAATGAAGTAACGCAGCTGAGAAACATAATGAGACCTTGCTTGCAGCTTGGTAATCTGCTTTTTCAGGTTGGATCCACAGGTGAAATAAACAGAGCACTAAGATAAATTTTCCAAGACTAGCAATCTAGATGGTCCTTGAATGCTAAACATCTTTTAAAATGCACAATTAAAATGAAATAGTTTCATAACTAGCACAGTTTATCTTCCCACATAAATGAGAGCAAAATTACTTTCAAATAGCTCACAAGCAGATTTTTCCCCCTTCAGAATCAAAAAGGGATGAAGACTTTTAAAAGACACAAAAGGATTGACAGCGAACACCTGCAAGTATCTGTAGCCACATATATTTCTCATTTACATCTTTATTTTCCCCCCTCCTTCAAAGTAATTAAAGCCTTCGTTTTGCTAGAAGGCCTGCAGGGAATCAGCATGGGGGAAGTTATTCTGGGTGGTGACTAGGTCCTGAAAGGAACCAGCTTCCTCYGGGTCCTCTCAGTCCACCTCTCCCTCCATTGCACTACCTACCTTGCAAGGCTCCTGGAAAGCCTTTCTTTGTGTGTTGTCCCAGCAGGCGATAGCAATGCGTGCAAATGCAATTTTCCTTGTTTTACATCAGTAGATTATATCCAGCTTTGTGTCTCTGTTCTCTGTTGACTCACTTTACTTTGTTCCACCCTTACTGACCTGGCCCTATTTTGTTGAAGAGTCAAACTTACTTTAGGTAAGCGCAGCTAGATTTGGGATGTTGATAACTTTATTCTTCCACATCCTCAATTAATCTGTTCTTGGATTGTCAGTAGTAATAATTCTCCAAGAATTACTGATTAAGTCATACAGGTAAAATTGTTTTCTAAAACCTTTTGCTTTCATCTGAGGACTTTGACTGTGTTTCTATCATTACAGCTCGTTACCCATCAGCATCATCATATCCAAGAATAAGGATTAGGTTTTTGCTAGACCATTCACAAGGCTATAAACATCGTAGTAGGATTACAACTCCATACTCTATTTCTTACTTGCTAGAGCTTCCCTTACCTAATTTTCCCTCTGGAATTTTTACAAATATATATTTCATTACCTTTTTGTGATATTTTCTGTGGTTCCTTGTCATCTTCRTTATTACTATTGAAACTAGTCACTGTCTTTCCCCTCCTTCTTCATAAAAACCTTAAATTCCCCAACACCTCAAGAAAACATTTAAGAGCTTTCACTTTTGCTTTGTATCAGATAGGATAAAGCTCTACAGTTTTCTGTTTTGCTTAATCTTAACTAAACCTCTGGCCCACATATTAATGATGCCTATTACCTCAGCAGCAGTGTTTGCTTTTGACTTATCTAGAAATAATCRTCTTCCTATGTGTTTTGCGCTAAAGGAAGTTGTCTTTAAAGATCAGCAACTTTGCTCTTCAAACACTTAATCGGTRAATACCATGCAGAGGTGTAATCTGCTCTCATACAGCTTTCAGTGTAACAGTGCAGGCTGATGCATTTTATACTACCTATGCACCAGAAGGCTATTTAAGACCACTTGACTATGATAGGACATAAATATTCAGATTACAAAATAAATAAGTGAATTAAGAAGATTAGAAAAGGAAAAAAAAATCAATAAAGGGGAAAAATAATCCTAAGGTAAAGCCAGCCAGTTAAACTGTATTCTTGCTATAGAGTCACCATTGGCTGAGCCCTGCAGTTTCCAGATGTTCATTACAGGATATGCCTGGACAAATCTTCTTTCATGAAAGCTCTTTGACACAGAGATGTTAAACTTTAAGTACTTTAATACAAAGACAGGCTTTTTAAAGCGGATTTACTTGAACTTTTTATATACAGAAACAGCTGGAAAGGGGATAGAATGACAAAGAAGTAAAACAATACTTACAGACAATCAGTTAGTAAATCTCCATCTTGTTTAAACACAAAAGCAAACTCCGTAGGCTGTCAGCACCACACACACAATAGTCCTATTAAACCCAGCACTTTCTTGAAGATTGAGGGCCTGATCAAAAGAACAGTGAATTTGCTGGAAATCTTGCCATTCACTCAAACAGCTTTGGATCTGGTCCATAGTGACTCTGTAGTGACCACAGGCTTCTAACAACTCGGTTTAAAGCTCTAAGAAAACAACTCTGCCTATAACCTTCATTAAAAAAAGGGGGGGGGGGAAGAAAAGGAAACGAAAAAGTAAACATGCTTTCTTTCTACTTTACTTTCTGCAGCTTTTAAAACGGAAACTKCCAGCATTTTGCTCCACAATGTAATCCAATTCATTTGGGCTGAGGAAGAGAAAGCAAAATAAAATGAGACATAGAAGCGTAGTTCTTTAYTCTAAGATGTATCACCATTCACAGTGAAACTGATTGCTATTTTATCCAGCAGTCTGATTTTGAACCAAAATTTATTTCTCAWATTCCATGGAGTGGGACAACTTTTTCCTTTTAAAATATGCGCTGCATATCGCTGATTCTGGTGTCCCGATTCTGTTTTTCCTGCAGGTAACAACGACCTATTGACTCTTCCTGAGAATCTCAGGTGTTCAGTAAATGCATGGTCAGACTTCTGCAACTCTACTTCCATTTGTACTTCCATGTCGGTGTGTACATGTATATATATTAGGGAGCGAGGTAGAAAAATGTATATAGCATCAAATGATAAAAATAAGGTATATTGTACCAAAACATTTTAACTAAAACATATACAAGTTGGATACCAAGCATTCTTTATTTCAGGCAAAGCTCCTACTATTTGTAGTGCATTTCTGGCCAGAGAGAGTAAGTTCCTACTGTTCCTGAAAGAGAAAAAAAAACATGATTAAAGAACTGATGTCACTAGCTGACAAACACACATAAATKTGCAGGTCAAATGAAGTCTTATCTACAAGCACAATCTCATCATCTCTAGTAAAAATCAGCGTCAAAAATACCCCAGTGATTTAAATGGGAGTAGAACAGACATCTAAGTTATGTTGGCCTTTCAGACAGAAAAGTTAAACCATTTTGTTGATTTTTTTCTACCACTCTCACAAACTGAAGACTTTAATTGCCTAATGTCACATCTGGTGACCAGATGCTACAGAGGAAACCGCTACTCTAATTCTATAGGTACTCAGACTAGGTTTTTTAGATCATTAACATATGATTATAATCTTCTATACATGACTGCATGGATAATATATTTGATATCTGATCATCCAGCACTAACAAGGTGGATCCAATTCAAGTTAATCATAGAATCACATTTCCAAAAAATAAATGAAGCGATATTGAACATAAAATTCCAAGTCAAGACAGGTGATAACTATCCAGCATCCAGTTATATTGACGTGTACAAACAGTAAACCCTGCCGCAACAAAATTAACTTATTTAAATATTTTTAAAATGACAGAACAAGCCAAATGTGTTTCTATCAGGCTGTATTTTGGCCACAACCACAGCATTTTTGATGTAGCACTGAAGCTCTAACACTGATTTTTTGGTACTGCCAAACCATACTAAGTTTCTGTAATAAACTTCTGCTGCTAGGATGCCCAGAGCAGACATTTCTTCTTGGGTCTCATTTCACTGGGAGCACTTAYGGAGAATGCTTCTCAGATAGGCTTATGCATAGGAATGAAGTCCGGTTCCTGCATAGGACCTCCTCACTCATGCATCTTAAGAAGTTCTTCATAAGGGAGGAATAGCACTATCCCCATTATACACATGTAAAGACTGAGGTGCAGATAGGTAAAGCAGTTCTTCCAAATCACTGACAAAAGCAATGGTCCAAACCTCAGTCTTTCAACTTCAGCAGTACATCAAATACCTATTTTGGCCATTCCCTAAAAATACATGAATTCTGCAAACTGTTTTATTATAGCAGCAACTTCTAGAACTTTCTAAAGTCAGATTATTAGCAGAGAGGTCACTTCAGCAGAAAAAAAGGGGGAAAAAAGGTTAGATCCCTATTTTTTTCTAGCCACATTTCTTGTGTTTTTTCAGAGTAGAATAACAATCAGGTATTATCCTTCCTCCTGCCACAGAGACCACTACACAAGGAGGTTAGGAATATTTACTACCTGTTGAAAATTCTAAAAAGAGGCATTAAAACTTATCAGTTTTATACATACTATTCTGTAGATAAAGAACTTCRGTGATGCTAAAATTTTCTGAATTCTGGTCAAGGATTTTCAGTTAATATTCTTGAATATTACCTCGTAAGCTGATTGTTATATTGCAAAATCAATGCATACAATTATTTTTTGGTGTTCCTGTCTTGGTCTACAATGAGAATAGCATTTCTGAAGCTACCTATTGGCATTTTGGTGATCCCAAAGGGCTATTTCCTCCTTCCTAATTGTGCCTTGGCTCCTTTCCGTGCCGAGCCAAGCGTAGCAAAGGGTCAAAAGTATATGTATACGTGAGGGCCTTGGCTCGCGTGCCGAGCTCTGCCAGGGCGGCGCGTCCCGGCCAGCCGGCCGGCTGCGGGGGTAACGCTTTGCAGTCTTGGGTGGCGGGGTTGATCGGCCTCCCCCGAGCTTAGAGCTGCTTTCAGTGAAAAGAGCTTGTTTCCCGCGAGAGGCAGGATCAATTTTGCATTGGCCGCCTCGGCTGCATCCGCATCCCCCCCACGCACATATTGCAGTACTGTCGTTTCCTTTCAGGCTCAACATCAAGGTTCATGTAACTGCATACAAGCATAGGTACATAATTGTATATGCATGTGTTACTTCAAAAGGAGTTGCATAGTAAAGCCTGCAAAATGAGAAAAYACCAGTGATTCAGCTGCTCGTTGTGGGCACGTTATGAGAAAATCACATATGAGTGCAGGCTTCTGCAACGTGTATCGTGCAAACTTCCAGTAAAATTGTGCTCCTGAGTTCTCCCCATCACACCCCAAGCACTTTACATGTTCTCATCAATTCATGGCAAAATACAYGTGGCAATACTGTTGTACCCCCTCTTAAATCTAAGGACCTGAGGAACGCACGTTACGTATGTTAACACGATAACATATGGCATTCAACATATTTAAGTACAAGATCCTTCCTTCCCTTCCTGGTTTTACCGGCCTCGTGCAGTGTTCGCCGTAACACAGGCTGAAGTCCTGCAGGTACTGARCAGCTCTGGTTGAACATCGTCAGCGCGGTTCATCGTGTACGCCGATCAAACAGAAAAGGCTTTCTTGGGAAAGACCTTGTCCCAGAACAAAAATCTGGTRCTATTAGAGCCCCTCACTCCAACCAGAAAATTGCAGGACTTACTGGGGACAGAGGAGGATCATTTAATGCAAGGTTGTCAAAAAACATAGACATGTTAGAAGCAACAACATCAGTTAACTTTTAAATCTAACATTTATTAAGTCTGATTTTGCAACTTTCATACTCGGTTAATGATTTCTGCGAAGTTTTGCTGAGTGAGGCGTATCATCTCTGTGCCTCATAGCTGCGAGATCGTGCTGGTAAGAGCAACCTTGCAGGTGCGTGAGGAACCGGCTGCCGGGCTGGCACAGCCCCCAGAGAGCCCCAATTTAGCATGGACAGAGCAACTCGACTGTTGAGACAATCTTGCGTTTTGATTTCTTAATTGAAAAACTGTAATTGTAGCAACACCAAGCCCCGGCTTGCATAGTGAACAGAGTGTGGACCATTGAGATCTACAGCTCAGATTGCTGCTACTTCACCTAATTAAGTAACAGCCAGCAGTTGTGAGCTTTTTCTGCATGCGTACATGAAGCCTGCTGATAAAAGGGAAAGAGGGAGCACTGAGGTAGCTTTTTTGTAGGACTGCAGAAATTTAGGAAGCTGCTGAGATGTCTGGTAGTGTATTTATTTGTGAGGTTATAGGCTGATTAGGTGTATATATTTGGAATTCTTTCTCATTTTTTCCTCTTACTGTTTTGCTGCACTTACACATTTTTAGTTTTTTTCTCTATACTTTTGTTCTTGTGACCTTCTTTTCCTGCTGTTATGCATGTTCTGTGTGCATGCTCTTCTTTTTCTCCTTTCTCCCGCAGCACTGTGTTCACTAAGTGCATGGATAATACAGGTTAGAACTTATATTCAGTTCCACAGGGGCCTGCAAACCCTAGAAACAATTATTCTGAGGAAAAAGGTGTTCACCCTCCACAGCAACTGTGTAGCTCATTTGAACTTGTTTAGCTGTTGTCATGCCATCTTGTCACTAAGCAGAAATTGCAAGGGGATATGCCTAATGTAGGTTCTTCAAGGACCCAAATTACAAGTTTCTAAGAGCATGTAAGCTGATGCTCTTCAAGGACTTACTGCTTTGGTATATCTTCCTGAGAACGGCAAAAAGCACTTTTGAGACCTCCATCTGCTGTCTGCTAAAGTCACACCTCCAAAATGTGGAGGTGGTAAAATTTCTGAATTGAGTGTTGTAATATTTTTAGCATAGACAAAATACCTTATTTTCCTTGATTATTGCCCCATAAATAACTAAACCACCTTCCAGCAGGAACTTTCTCAAATATTCAAATTGAGATGAGTAACACTACAGAAAAGCTGATACTTGCTGATTCAAGCTTGAAGGGGAAGAAGACAAGTGCTGGAGTGCATGGTCTTATCATGGGAAGATTCAAACAGGTAAATGCACTCTGAACTATTGGCAATGAAAGTAGCTCCACCTAGAATAATTATAAAAATTCAGATGTATGCTCTCTTCCCAAGTGACTATATAATTATAATTCTAACATCATTGTCCTCATCTTACTCCTTTCACTTTCTAGCTAGTACTATTGACACCTGCAATATAGTTAATGAGATTACTTGTATGATAGAACTAGGCTGAAGATTAAATACGTGGAAAACATGCCCAAGACTACAAATTCTTCTGAGCAAAGATTCTGGGTATTTGTTGTTGTTCTGTCAAGCACTGCACGTAAGGTGTTACAAGAATAAAACAACTAATTTCAAGTTGAACCTCAAAACAAGCTATGCTTTAGTTCAAGGCTTGAACTTGCTGCTGAAAAGAAAAATCAACAAAACTTTCTTTATCATGACTAACTACATCTACCTATAGTGTTGATTGCATACTAAGAAGCTTCACAGCATCTCAAGCAACTGGAGTTTTCCACTGCAGTTTTGTCCTCATTTGCACTAGTAATCATTCAAGCTTAGCAGCATTTGTTAAATTCAGATACAGTTCAACTGTATTTTAAATAAGTTCAAAGAAGTGGGTGCAGTTGGCTGAACCATATCATAAAAAAAAAAAAAGGAAAATAAAATCGTGGCTTGATGATGCCTGTCTTGATAAATGTGAAAATAYTCTTGCTTCTCAGCTGATGAAGTACAAGTTTTCTAATTAGTTAGATCTTTCTGAAAATTCTACTTACATAAGTAATTTGCCTTACTAAAAAGCATTTTGTGAAGAAATATCTTGTACTAGGTAAGTGTCATACAGAGATGTCACCTGTCTTCTACAAGTAAACAGATGAACTAAAAAGAATATGTATTTTATTTTGGCTGATGACTGTGTGTAAAGTGATTTTCACTGGTATAGACTGCATCTGTAATGCCACCATAAACAAGTTCAATTTTGCCACATTTGCCACTAATTAATKAATAAAGATTACAAAGCATGAGGCAAGCTTATAGGAATCTGACCCAATGTACTCTGGTTAGCATTAGCSAGACATGCAGAAGTGAGGAGGGGTTTTCTGAGTGACCTGGAACTTGGGTGCTCTGATGTGGGCACTTTTAAAAAAGCCTGGTTGCTAGAAAATCCTGATAACTGTGGAAAATTAGAGCTTTTGTAATTCAGGCAGACATAAAAAGACTTGAACTGGCTAAAATCAGAAGTCATCAAAATAGGCTGCAATTATTTTTTTATATGTATAAACATTATGATAGAATCTGCCTGAAAGTTGGAGAAAGTGGCATAACAGCAATGGACTGCATCCTACTTTCCTTATACTGCATAGCTTCTCACTGCTTGAGGTGTCTTGATGAAATCTATGCTAATATTTAGAGGACAAGGAAAAGGAGATATAAACTGGCCTTAACAATTCCCTAAAGGGTTGTTATCTGCAGCGTGCCCACTGTAATTATTATTTAGAAAGACTCCCCGTGCCTTTTGGAGAGGCTCCATCATATTTGATCACCAGCACAGTACAGGGCACATAACAAAGTAATACTTTATTTTCATTTATTAAAACAGTTGCCTAAGGTCATAAATACAAGGAGTTGTTTTTATCACCTGGAACCCTCCCATAAGTATGAGGGTGGTGAYTAACACCGTATCTCCAATTCTGCTTGCATTCGCAAGCTCGCTGCAGATGCTTGGCTTTTGGTGGTGGTGTGAAAGCAGCAGAAGCTGTCTTGATCGCTGGTGACCTCTGCGAGAGCTTCGGTGGCTGCAGTATTGATCTGACCCACGGAGCGCTCCTCAGGCAAGCGCAAAGGCGAGCTTTTTTTTATTATTTTTTATTATTATTATTGATTAGCCGAATGGTTTGGTCTGGTCTTCCCTCTTTGTGTCCTCATTGGCAGTTAAGGAAGAAACCCGCTGAGGGAGTGGTGGCGATGAACCTTTTCCTCTGACACAAATAACCTTAATCAGGCCTCTTAGTTAATTCCTGAAATTGTTCTGTATCGACCTATGTTTGAAGCGGGATTTTCACCCAATGAGTAAAACATACCCATCTTCCTGGTAGCAAAGCGGGCTTTTTTCTAATGGCGACATCTTTCAGTTCTTATTTACAATCCTAATCACATCATTGATTCCCATAATCTTTCCTGCGCTAAGAGCTGTTATTAATTCTCTCGGAAGAAGACCTGGGTGGGTTTTGTTTTTGTTTTTAAACCTAGACAATTAAGATTAAACCAAGTAATGACGATCTAAGGCTTTCCAAGAGGAGGAGAGGGGAAGTGGGGGAAGAGGGGGAACCAAATGCAAAATCTAAGCACGTTTTAAAAATCTAAACAACAAAGAGGCTGGCCAAGACTGACACCTAAAACAGAACCAGAAAATCATTTTGGCAATCGTACTAAACAATTGGTATTAGCTTTCTACCCCCATGACTACAGTTGTCGAGGTTTGGAAAACGATTGTTCAGTCCAAAACACAGCATTTGGGGGCATCTTTGACTTCTGTGACTCCCTTTGTGTTTGAACAATGGAAATGCTTCATTTGGGTAATGAGAAATGAAGTCTGTCCTCACCCCTCGCCGGTAATCGCTGAATTAGCCCCCAAATGAATATGTTAATCCTCTGCCTCCAAGTTCCCCGGCTCTGTTCTGAAGCTGTCCGTGGTTAGGGCTGGTCTTGCTTGCCCTTGTTACTAATGAGTGATAGTTTACCCTAAGAACCTTTGAAAAAACTGGGAATATTCATAGTTTACGTCACTGTTCTGTGGGCTGTAGGGCAAAGTGAGAGTGTGGACACCCTGCGCTCAGGAGCCTCCTCGGTGCGCTGCAATGCAGGCTGCACCTGGGGCTCAGCCACCTCCCCGTCCGACAGCTCTCCCTCCCTTTACACACACGTACTCACAGGGGTTTGGGGTTTTTTTGTCCTGGTTCTCTCTTCTAGTGTGCGTGAGTCAAATGCAAAGTCTTTTCTCTTTAGGAAAATCAGTGACTTTCAGTAGACAGAAGTAGGAGGAAAGTTCTAGCCGAGCAAGAATATTATTTATCGTATGTTGCTCTTGCTGGAAAATGCCCATTTTGGTGGTCATGGTATTTAGGGTGCCAAGGAGGCGTGTGAGGACTTTGGCAGGGAGGAAAGGTTTGACTTACCAAGGTGCTACTCCTGTCCGCCTGGCGGATTTGTCGAACCTGATGCCATCTATTTACATTTCTAAATCGCAGCATGGAGCAAAATGCAGCGATATGAAAGATTAGTCTTCATTTGGTGAAGCAGCTGCCAAATTGAATGATGACAGATGGAAAAACTATGAGCCGCCGTGTCAGGGGTCTGACGATCGCCCCCCGCTTTAGCAGTAAGTAAATATATAAACCTCAGCTGCTGCCTGCAAGAGATACGCGTCCAGTTTAAAGATAGCCCCTGGACTTTTTATTTAATCAATACCCCCTATCGAAGAAAGCAGCGTACGGCATCAGAACTGAAACAGTATTATTAGAAAGTGATATAGTGCACATTAGGATGTATAATTCATGTCGCCTTCATTTGCTCAGACCGTCGTGAAAATCCATAAATCATCTTCTCGTTCCTGTGCTGCCTGAGCGCAATTTGTCACCTTGCATTAGCGGCTGCCGCGCACAGAGCTCGCGGCGGCGGCTCCAGCGCCGCGGCGGCCCCGCGCGACCGCGGACCCCGCGCGGC
>NW_028185217.1:653124-711106 GCF_003343005.1 Rhea americana | reverse complement strand
AGGGAGCGCGGGCGTGAGGCCGAGCCCGCTGCGGCTGCGGCGCCGTTCGCGCGGCCTCCCCCGCTCGCAGCTTCGCCGCCGCTGGAGCCGGATGAGCCATTTTTGCCGGCAGCGCGGCATTTTAGCGGCTCGAAGGCGGGACCCGCGCACCGGGGAGCGACCGGGGCGGGGGGGGGGAGGGCGGGAGCAGGCTGCGGCGAGCGGCGGGGTGGCCGGACGGATGCAAATATGCATAAAGACGGAGATGGTTTTGGTGTACGGACAAGTTCAGAAATGGGGAGTCCTGTGTTTCTGCAGCAGAAGATGGATCTGCGTGTATACTTTGTCGAAACATACCAAAGGGAGCCGCTGTTCAGTCAGTGATCAAAGGTGGGGTCACGAATCACTCATCTTTAAAGCAGAACCTACGCCTACCTCCTACGTGATGTTCCTAAGAAACAGTAAAACAGCGTTGTGTAAAAATGCAAAAGTTGTATTTCATCCTATGTGCTCATTTGCCCCCGCCCCGTTCTGGAAAGTTATGGACGCAGACCTGTAAAAAGTCCATAGCATAGTATGGGATACGAATATGACTGGGTTAGATCCGAGAAAAACCGTCTCAAATTTTCGAATTCTAATTTCTCATTTCGAAGCTTCCTAACCAGTGCCAGCGTAGGTGCACGTTCAAAATGCCTTGATTATAAATGTGTCGAGCACCTAAGGTGCTATAGACGCTATGGTAGAATTCACTTTACTTAGCACAGACCTGCCTTTTCACTGTCCAGGGGAAAGGGGGGAGGGAAATGTCCTATTGCATTATGAGGCAGGAGGCTTTCCAACGTGTCTTACTGAAATGTGCCAGATTAGGAGTTGCAAAACAGTGTCTCAGTGACTGATACCAATGCCTCCTCTAAACCCTCAGCGTAGAATAACAGCTGCTGAACGTTTATCAATGTTACCTACGTTGACAGCGTGGAAAACACCAATGCAGCAAGCAATGATATTTTGTATGAGAGCATTTCACTTGAAAATAAACAAATCGATGGCTGTGACCTTCTACAGATTCCTCCTCCCTCCTCCTCATCCCCCCGCCCCGTGATGCGCGTCCCTTCCCCCTTCCGCCACGCTGAGGACTCCGTGACAGAATATACGACCAGTTTCCTTTTCGGCTCATACCTGTTACATTAGTGGAAATTCAAAGAGTGTAAATCAGAGGGGAAATGCGGCACAGACTTTTGATACTTTAAATTGGCTGGGGCTGGAAACAACGTACTGGCATACAGTGGAAATTTGCACTTTCTCCACAGCCAAACAAATTTGCTAAGGCAGCCCAAGAGAGAGAGGGGGGAAAAAATCAAGTTTCCTTTGTTTATGCTTTTTCTAAAAACGTCCGTTGCGCTGTGGAGCCAGGTATCGGGTAGGAAACTTCGTAGTGGTGGAAATTCCCTCTCCAAGGAGACGATTGTTTATCATTACCCGCGTGCGCGCTGATGACGAGAGGTGCTCTCCCTCCCCAGCCGCGGCGGTGGCGGCGGGAGAACAGTCCCCGTCGGAGGCAGGGAGGCAGGCAGGGAGGCAGGCAGGAGGCATCCCCAGCAGCGCCGCGGGAGCTGCAGGACTCGCCGCGCGCCGCCGCGCGCCAGCCCGGCCCCAGCGCCGGCCACCGGCCGCTCGCCCCTCTGTGATGCGGGCTGCTTGACGTGCGCCGTGGCCAATCGGGTGCCGCCCCTGGGGGCGTTGCTGCCAGCTGATTGGTTGGCAGGAGCAGAGCGCTGCGCAAAAACAGAAAAGCCGAGCGCTCGCCGCTCAGAAACTGCCGGCAGAGATCAGAGGAGCCGGGGCTGGAACAGGAGCCGCGATCGCAGCCGGGACGGGAGGAGCGCGGCGGCGGCAGCAGCAGCAGCAGCGAGCAGAGACAGACAGACAGACAGACAGACAGAGAGCCAGAGAGAGGGGTTAGACGCAAAAGCAGCGAGGGAGGAAAAAACAAAACTGATCAGCACATCCACAAAAAGCAGAGTGATGATGATGATGAACGTAATAATAGCAATAACAGAAGAAAATGAAAATAATAGAAGAGAGAAAATCTAAGATCCTTAAATAAAAGGAGGAAATCCCAGAGAAATCAGAGAATGAAAGTTTCGGGTAGCACAGCTGCTTTCTGTCTTTTTTGATATGAAATCTTTCTGCGGCTTATATGTATTTTCTTAATTTTGCGGTTTTCTGCTCTTTTCTTGCATCTAAAGAGGGCATGTCCACCGGCTTTTCCAGCAACATCTACCCCTCCAGCTCCCACCAGGAAGACAACCCGAGGACAATCTTGAAATATAAAAATTTCCTCCTTGGGATTTGCTGCCGCTGCTGCCTCCGCCGCCACTGCTGCTGCCGCGGTGCAGTGCCAAGACTCTCGGAATAAATAAAAGCGGGCTACTGTGTATCTATAGATACATCCAGCTAATAGCTATTATTAGTTGGCCATTTATTTCGAAGATCACAGATGAAGTGGAGACGCCTGTCTTCTTCATTTGGTCAGCGTGTGAAACAATAATACTCGTAACAAAAAGGAGGGAGATGGGGGAGGGAAAGAAAATCCTAACATGAATCAGAAGAAATAATACCTAGCGCACACCCCCGCAGTCAAAACCCCTTCGCCTTCCCCCTCCCCCGATCCCTCTCTATCCGCACACTCGCAGCCGCGCACACACACATACACACACGCAGGCACGCACACACTGTACTGTGTGTATTTTCGGAGGAGGAGGTGGTGGTGGCTTTTGGAAGAGGAGGAGGAGGTGGTGTTGGGAAGGGGGGATCTCTTTCCCCATTTGGAGATGATTGTGCTATTCCTCTTTGCCTTGYTCTGGATGGTGGAGGGGGCCCTTTGCCAGCTCCATTACACCGTGCAGGAAGAGCAGGAGCATGGCACGTTCGTGGGGAATATCGCCGAGGACCTGGGCTTGGACATTACAAAACTTTCGGCTCGCCGCTTCCAGACAGTGCCCAACTCCCGCAGCCCTTACCTGGAGCTCAACCTGGAGACTGGGGTGCTGTACGTGAACGAGAAGATCGACCGTGAGCAGATCTGCAAACAGAGCCCCTCCTGCCTGCTGCACCTGGAGGTCTTCCTGGAGAACCCCCTGGAGCTGTTCCGGGTGGAGATCGAGGTGCTGGATATCAACGACAACCCGCCCTCCTTCCCGGAGCCCGACCTGACGGTGGAGATCTCGGAGAGCGCCACGCCGGGCACCCGCTTCCCCCTGGAGAGCGCCTTCGACCCCGACGTGGGCACCAACTCGCTGCGCACCTACGAGATCACCCCCAACAGCTACTTCTCCCTCGACGTGCAGACGCAGGGCGACGGCAACCGCTTCGCCGAGCTGGTGCTCGACAAGCCGCTGGACCGGGAGCAGCAGGCGGTGCACCGCTACGTGCTGACCGCGGTGGACGGCGGGCAGCCCCAGCAGCGCACCGGCACCGCCCTGCTCACCATCAGGGTGCTGGACTCCAACGACAACGTCCCCGCCTTCGAGCAGCCCGTCTACACCGTGTCGCTGCCGGAGAACTCGCCGCCCGGCACCCTGGTGCTGCAGCTCAACGCCACCGACCCCGATGAGGGCCAAAACGGCGAGGTCATCTACTCCTTCAGCAGCCACATCTCGGCCCGCGCCCGRGAGCTCTTCGGCATCGCGCCGCGCACGGGGCGGCTGGAGGTGAGCGGCGAGCTGGACTACGAGGAGAGCAGCGTGTACCAGGTGTACGTGCAAGCCAAGGACCTGGGGCCCAACGCCGTGCCGGCGCACTGCAAGGTGCTGGTGCGGGTGCTGGACGCCAACGACAACGCGCCCGAGATCAGCTTCTCCACCGTGAAGGAGGCGGTGAGCGAGGCGGCGGCGCCGGGCACCGTGGTGGCCCTCTTCAGCGTCTCGGACCGCGACTCGGAGGAGAACGGGCAGGTGCAGTGCGAGCTGCTGCAGGGCGACGCGCCCTTCCGCCTCAAGAGCTCCTTCAAGAACTACTACACCATCGTCACCGAGGGTCCGCTGGACCGCGAGCAGCCCGGCGGCGACGCCTACACCCTCACCGTGGTGGCGCGGGACCGCGGCGAGCCGCCGCTCAGCACCAGCAAGTCCATCCAGGTGCGGGTGAGCGACGTGAACGACAACGCGCCGCGCTTCAGCCAGCCCGTCTACCAGGTGTACGTGAGCGAGAACAACGTGCCCGGCGCCTACATCTACGCCGTCAGCGCCACCGACCGCGACCAGGGCGCCAACGCCCAGCTCGCCTACTCCATCCTGGAGAGCCAGATCCAGGGCATGTCCGTCTTCACCTACGTCTCCATCAACTCCGAGAACGGCTTCCTCTACGCCCTCCGCTCCTTCGACTACGAGCAGCTCAAGGAGTTCAGCTTCCAGGTGGAGGCCCGCGACGCCGGCGAGGAGCCGCAGCCGCTGGCCGGCAACGCCACCGTCAACATCGTCGTGGTGGACCAGAACGACAACGCGCCGGCCATCGTGAGCCCGCTGCCCGGCCGCAACGGCACGCCGGCGCGGGAGGCGCTGCCGCGGGGCGCCGAGCCGGGCTACCTGGTGAGCCGCGTGGCGGCGGTGGACGCCGACGACGGCGAGAACGCCCGCCTCACCTACAGCATCGCCCGCGGCAATGAGGCCAGCCTCTTCCGCATGGACTGGCGCACCGGCGAGCTGCGCACGGCGCGCAGGGTGCCGGCCAAGCGCGACCCGCAGCGCCCCTACGAGCTGGTCATCGAGGTGCGCGACCACGGGCAGCCGCCGCTCTCCTCCACCGCCGCCATCCAGGTGGTGCTGGTGGACGGCGCGGCCGAGCGGCCCGGCGGCGGCGGCGGCGGCCCGGGCGCGGGGGCGGGCGCGGGGGGCGGTGGCGGCGGCGGCGAACATCGCCCCAGCCGCGCCGGGGGGGAGACCTCGCTCGACCTCACCCTCATCCTCATCATCGCCCTGGGCTCTGTGTCCTTCATCTTCCTGCTGGCCATGATCGTGCTCGCCGTGCGTTGCCAGAAGGAGAAGAAGCTCAACATCTACACCTGCCTGGCCAGCGACTGCTGCCTGGGCTGCTGCTGCTGCTGCCCCTGCTGCAGCCGCCAGGCGCGGGCCCGCAAGAAGAAGCTCAGCAAGTCGGACATCATGCTGGTGCAGAGCTCCAACGTGCCCAGCAACCCGGCCCAAGTGCCCGTGGAGGAGTCGGGCAGCTTCGGCTCCCACCACCACAACCAGAACTACTGCTACCAGGTCTGCCTCACGCCCGAGTCCGCCAAGACCGACCTGATGTTCCTCAAGCCCTGCAGCCCCTCCCGCAGCACCGACACCGAGCACAACCCCTGCGGGGCCATCGTGACCGGCTACGCCGACCAGCAGCCCGACATCATCTCCAACGGCAGCATTTTGTCCAGCGAGGTGAGGTCCGGCACGCGTGTCTCCCCCCCGCCCCCCTCCCCCACCCCGCCGCGGTCCCGCGCGCGGCGGCCGTTGGGGACCGTTAGGCGACCGTTACCGGCCGGCCCCTGCCCCTCCTGTCAGAGCCGCGCCGCGGGCTCGCCGCCGGCGCCGCCTTTATTTTTAAACCGCCCGTGTGTTGCCGGGCGGGGTATTGCTTTTCCCAGAATGGCAGCAACTGGCAGTAATGAAATGAGGCGAAGAATCATTACAGGGTCTTCCGACGCAAAATGTTAAGACTGTGTGTGTGTCTGTGTGTGTAGGGGGTGTCCTTACTGCAATCTTTGTATGCCCAAATAAGGTTTAGGGCGACCCCCCCCCCCCAGGACTGTGAAAATTTCTACAGTTAGCAGGAACTTTAATTTGTGAGTTGGAGTTTATTAATAGACTTCACTCTGTCTGAACAGCTCTTTATAACCCAAAACTGAGCTTGCAAAGAAAAACATCAAGAAAGAATTTCCACGAAATTACCTATGGAGACTTAATGTCCCCTCTTGTTAAACGTGTTGTCTGTACTGTGTTATCTAGTGTGTAGAGAATTCCTATCAGAACATACGTCTTGTCATAATACTCCCTGTTAGTCATTTTCTACTATGTTAGCTAATATGTGTACTAATGCAAAAAAAAAAAAAAATCTCTTTACATTGAATACTGAAACCTGAATGCTGTCCAATCTGGCCAGGGCAGTTTGAATGGTATTTTTCTAAAGCAGTTTAAGTTTTACAGTAAGATTTTTGACACTGGCTTGTTATATTGACCTTTCTTCAAATTGTATGTTAACTCGTATTTTCTCTTGCTTTTTTGAGGGCTGGAGCATATCTCAGTGTATTTTTTTTCCTTAGGGTGCAATAGCTATACTGTCTCCACTGTTTTATACACTGAAATTAAGAACAGATTGAACAGCAGATTACACCAAGTTTTTCTGAGTCAGTAGCATGCAACTCCAGAAATAGTTCTGTTGACTTTCCTGAGTGTCCTTGTGATTGTTGACAGCATGTACTTTGGGGGGGGGGAACTTTCAGAATCTTACTGCAGAGAACTCAGAAGAAATCCCTGATGCTTTCACATATGTATATGATTAAGAGTAGATAGGTTTTTTTCCTTTTTTTTTCCCTCACACTCCTAGAAAAAGTTGTGTAGGCCTAGTTGTAACTAAACATTCCCATTTACAGTCAATCTGGTGAGCTGCTCTAGTGTATTTTCAGGTGCTGGGTACAAAAGTATTAAGATTTCAAATGTTTTTCCAAACTTACTTTTTTTTTACAGACAAAACATCAGCGTGCTGAGCTCAGTTATCTAGTTGATAGACCCCGACGGGTAAACAGGTATGAACTCCTTACTCTTGTTTTGCTAGTGTGTGCTTTAGCAAGTGTGAATGCGATGCAAAAATGTGTTTACTGCAGACATAAAATAGTAGCCAAGCAATGGGAAAACGAATGTATGTAGACATACTAATTAAAACACTATCRACTAAATAAATTGGGATTATGACTTCTCTGAACCTATTTCAAAGCCATCTGATGAAAGCAAAAATCACATTTTGTATTAGTCTAAAACATGCTTTAATATACTCTAAGAATCCTTCTGTATCCTCTGCCAGATAATATTGACCTCTCTGAGTGAAAGTTTAGCTATCCAGCTTACATAAGTGCTACCAAATTATTCATAACAATTACATGAAATCCAGGCAGAGTAATGATGGCTACTGCCAGCTTCAGTTGGATTACTAATGTCTGAAAACACAAGTTTTGTTTATAATGGACAGAGTGGCTCTGCAGAAGCAGTGCAGCATGCAAGAGCGGGTGAATGCAGCACCGTGTTTGGCCATGTGATGGCAGAAGAATGTCTTAAGAGTTCCTCTTTCATCTTTATTCTAATGTAAAGATGTTTCTGTGTCTAGTTCTGCATTCCAGGAAGCAGACATAGTAAGCTCTAAGGACAGTGGTCATGGAGACAGTGAGCAAGGAGACAGTGATCATGATGCCACTAATCGAGGTCAATCCTCTGGTAAGTCTGATAAAAGAATGGAAACAGTAGATCTTTAAGTAAGGGGACTAGAAAGAGCAGTCACATACAGGAATGTCAGACAATAGTGGCATAAAATAATGTGAGACTGTTCTGTGGAGGACTGGTTTTAGGTCAGCTTACTGCTATGGTAACCTGTGCAAGAAGATGATTTTGAAACTTTAGAAGAAACAGTTTATTCTATTCTTTTGATTTGGGAGTTTTTAGTATGTTATTCTGCATCATTGGCTGTAGCAAAACTTCCTGCACAGTGAAACAAAGTTCTTGGTACGTTTTACAGTGCAGTTTTTTTCTACTGCAGATCTGCAGGATTTCAAAGCATTAGGCAACTTTGTTCAGTGGGGACTTTGGCTGACATGGCAGTGTGAAGGAGGAGTTCCCAAGAGAAAGAAAGAACCCRGTGGTTGAATGACAGCCAGACTGTGAGGATTTTTGCTGGGGATCAGTGGAGACGCATTAGGTGCTTTGAATGTGTAATACCTTAGCATTTTTCTGTGGATTGTTTTTAATTCAAATTAAAGCACCATAAAGTATAAGTGATCTCCATGTTAATGAGTGTAAGGTATTCCTAAATATGCTTCTTTCAGTCATAATGGAAGAAAGAAATACTTCGGAAGCTTTACTTTAAAATCATATTGTCTTGACTTGAATCATCTAAGTGTATCATTTCCACTGTTATTCCTGTGTGCAGCTTGCTGTCTTTGCTCTCACACTGTCATTTTTCTTTTGAAAAGGGACATTTGTTTAGTGTCTGTGCATTACAATTCCTTCTCACCCTCACACTGTCTTAGCCAGAAATGCTTTTGTGTTCTTCCCTACCACAGTCTCTGAAGGTTTGGTATGTCCTGATTCAATACAGTGATTTCTTACCCCTTTTTCCTTCTGTGCTGTGTCACATAGAGGGATTTGCTATGAAATTACTGCACAAAATGATGGCTGAATTTCTCCAGTCCTCCATCCTGTCTTTTCCTGATCCCATCTTAAAAGATGTCAGAGTAAGGGGCTCAGTACTGTCATCCAGAGCTGTCTCACCCACTTGGTCTGTTAACATCCTCTATTTTCTTGCTGCTATAGTCACTGTCCCCTTAATGATGGGAAACCCGGCGCCAGGGGAAAATGAGGCTGCTACAGGGCCCCTTTATATTGCTGCAAGTCATTAATATGCAGACCTAATGAGACTTGAGAAGAGCCAAGAGTCTCCGGAGCTCCCTGCTTCTTGCAGGGCTTCATGCTAAGTGAACAGAGTGTCTATTTTGTGTCTGGGAACCTGACAACAAACCACATCTTGCCAGAAGTTTACATCGGAACACAGAGCCTCTTTCATTTTTTGGCCTATATATGGCGTATGATTTATTGTTGTCTTAAAAAGCCATGTATTTAGCCTCTCCCCCCACCCATTCTTTTGCACTGTTTCTGATGCAGCAGTCAGTGCTACTGAGTTATAAAAAGCTCCCTCTTCTCCTGCCCCCTCCATGTTACATTTTTTCTTTTACTCATTTTACTGCAGCAGTCATCTCGGTGAACATTTCAATCAGTTCAGTCCCTCAACATAATGAACCATAAAAACCAAACAGGAGAGAAAAGAATAAATATCTGCAGAAGGGGCTGGATTTGACTGATGGTAGGAATAGAATCATATGGTTCTGTATCAGCTGAAATCTATTTTATTTCAGAAGCATCCATTGCTGTTAYTGTTTTTTCCTCTTTATTCTTTCTCTTCATTTCTAAAATGGTCTTTCTCAGATAAGAACTTTGGAACTATTCTCAGAATTTACATTAGTTCTTAGCCAGGTAAATTCTTTATTATTTCTATATTATTGAAATAGGAAAAAGAAATTATTCCATACTTTTAAAATAATCTCAAATCATTTAAGAATCTGATGTGATTTATGGGCTTCTGTATCTTAAATGGAAATTACATATGAATTAATGAAAGCTGATGGTTAGATTTGGTCTATTCATAATTAACAGTTTGAACTGAAACCTCAAACACACAGGTCTTTAAAATTTAGTATATTATTGCAGTACTGTGAGGGTAATTTGCATGAACAATTTTTAAACATTAGTTTCAAATAGATAATTAAATAGAAATCTCTAAAGAAACTGCTCTAATTTTGGGGAAGTACAGTAATTTTTGTGCTGAACCTTGCTGTCATGATGCAAACAATGTGCCTTTTGAYGTCAGTGATGACAAGGAAGTGATTTTGATATGAAAACTTCACTCTTGTTMTTAGTATTTGACATTAAATTTTATGAAAAGATGAGAGTAAATCTTGTTTGATCTTGAATGGCTAGAGGAAATGTCTGAGGGAGTGCCTTTTCAGTGCCATTATAACATGGCAAAATGCTGGACCATTTTTTTTCAAGTGGTCACCTGACACCATGCAGCAGCATATTAGTTTTCAAAAGCATTGTATTTTTTTCCGGTAATATTTAATGGACAATTCACATTGTCAAATGAAACATACCCCTTGCCAGTTTTCATCAGCAACATGTTCTGCTTGYGAAACATCTTTTCATTTTTCTGTGCATGTCTTTTTGTCACCAGCAAATAGTCTGATGGCATACGAGAAGCTATTCTGTAGTAGTCCATTGTTAGTTAAGCTGACTGTCAAAGTCATGGTGAATTATTATTTGGGAAGGAAAATATGCAGGATGAAAATGTATTACTGTGTCATAGACTTATCCCGTACGACAATTTAGGAAGAATTCTAAACTGAGCTGTTGTAGCTACCATAAAATACATTGTTACATTTTGAAATAAGAATCTAGTTCCCTTTTTACAGAATGTACTTTCTTAATAGTGATTTAATCACAGCTTGAAAAGTGTTTGTACTGAATGCTTATATGTAAGGGATTCATGTTACTCCTATTAAAGTGGCACCTGAATTCCTCATAACTATCTACCTACTTACCTATCTTAATATTCATGAACTAGAAAACTTGTCATCTGCATTTGGTGGGGAATGGCAAGTAATGGGATTTCAAAAGTGCTCAGGAGCTTAATTTTTGTGAGTTGACTAGGCATTTCATTGACTGGGGTAGGAATCTGAACTTTCCAGAAAATGGTTTTCCTAAGGTCAAATGAGAAGTTTTTGACAGACAGAGGAAAGGGTTTCTCAAACCTGAGACTGGTGCCCTACTTATTTAGTGCCTTTTTCTGTCTGAAGATTTTTGGGGACAAAAGCTGTTTTTGTTGTTGTTCTAGAACAAATACAACTAATACAACACTACTACCTATCATTATCGCATTGTATTTCAATCATTCTGTAGGAGTCATTCCTAAGCATGAAGTAGGTTTATTTTCTGTGGTTGATTAAATTCTTGGCTTCTCTTCTGAAATTGCCAACTTGGGTGCCAATTAATACTCTACAYGTGGATATGTTTAATTCGTATGGTTAGACACCTGTCTCTTAAGATTTGGACTCAGGCCATCAACTTWTTTTCATATGGTTGGTCACTAGTTACTCTGCTTTCTCACTCCAAACATGCAGACTTCCTAATACTATTTCTGTTTCACCTTTTTTTGCTGAATTGGCATGGTCACTCAGATATGCTTAAGGAAGGAATATCTTAAATGTGAAGATAAATAAATGTTCTGTAATGTATGTACTCTAAAATGAGTCAACCTATATTATAACCTACTCAGTGCAATATTGGGCAGTTTACATCTGTGATAGGCTAAAGTCTTTAGACTGATGAGCTTTATGAAGGGAGTTGCAGGGTAGTAAAAAGGCACAGGTTGAAACATTACTTCACACCTGTACAGTTGTAGTAAAAACCAAGATGGTTAGTATACATTACTGCTGAGATGTGTAAGGGCCACAATATTTCAGTCTTCATGAGAAGAAAAATCTGGTAAGTCAAAAGAAAAAAAACTAATGATAAAGGGACAGAGAAAAACAGTATTTCTTCTGAGCCTAAGTAGAGTGACAGCTAAATCCTGTTTTGAAGATCACCTGGGCTAAGAGTCTGTCTCAGATAAAATGAGAATGAACATAAAAATGGCTTAGAGAAGTGCTTTGACTCTAGCTGAGGGTTTTTTTTTTCTTTCTCCTTTGGGCTGCATACTTAAGAATGTTTGCATCTCAGTGGTCCAGATAGGACTTTGAAGTTGAGATTTGGAAGAGTTGAATATTGAAGATGTTTAAGTCTTTATTCATGTTCTCATGCAGATGAAGTCTGTTTTATCCAAGGCAGCACACCGATTACTTAGTAAGAAGGAATGATAACTCTGTTTCATAGAAAGTCCATTTTCTTCAGTAGTTAGTGTTCTGCAACGGAGGTTAAAATCATTATTCTCATTAGTAGACAGAAAACATGAATCACGGGGAAATGAGTAACTTGCTCATAGTTACTCATACTTGMTCATCTAGCCAAATGAGTGGTTGATCGAGTAATGGAACTCTGAACAGGAGTCCTAGTTCCCTAAGTCACACTTGTCTCYCATCTAATCATTAGAAAGCTACCACAGGAGAAATGACAAATGCCACTTAATTCTAAACAAAAGCCAAAGTTGTGAAGAAAATGGCACACAYTGAGGAGGGAGGGGGAAATCAGTAATAATATTATGAAAATATTTTGTCATCATATTACTTTATTTATTCAGTAATACATCTGAACATGTTCACTCATTAGTCTAAAGGTTTGGTGTGCAGCTGTTCTCCTATAAGTAAGTTAAGAAAGAATAAWTTTTTTAAAAAAAAATATTTTAGGCCTGATTTTCTCTTTGATCAGAGCAGTTTTTCAAATCAATTAAATTCATGCACACAGAAATTTTGATATTTCTCMTTTTGAAATATGAAAAGGAAACAAATTAGGAATATGCTTTAGAAATGAAACAATACTAAGTATCTTGTTCAAACCACCTGCATTTGAGAAGYTGAGATACAAATATAAAAATTAATCTTTAACTCCTTTCCTAGTTTTTGGTTGRGGGGGGAGCAAGGGGTTATTTTTCTTCAGAATCTGCAAAGTCACRTTGCCTACTGGCCTATCTAGTAATAAGACTTGAACGAAGGAAGATTAGTAATGAACTGATTGCCTTTGCCATGAGCTTTTATATGTATACTGTGTTTAGATTAGTGCAGTGCTTACCATTTTCCAGCACTTCAGTACTCTGAGGACATTTGAAATTCATAATTCAGTCACATTTAAAATCTCAGTTTTTCTGCATGCAAAGTCTAATATGATAACTAAATGAAAAATGTAAAGCATTTTTCTTTAATATAGATTAGCAATTATGATGGATAGTTTAATTCAAAAAGACTATATATATAAAAAACAGATTTATGAGAGAGGTGAGATGGAAGTGTTATACTGCTGAAGCTTTCTTCTGTTATAAATCAAGAATATGATTCTTGGCGTATGAAGGAGTCCTGTGCTGGATATCTTACTTCCTTTACCATAATATATCCTTTCTTCTTGGAAAATAGAAAAAATCTTCTTCCCTCCCCCCCCCCTTTTTTGAATATTTTTCAATTAAAACAGAATGATATATCAGCCATAGTAAAACAAAACAAAAAAAGRGGGGAGGAAGAATAGCCAGCATCCGTATCATAGTTAATGAAAATACACGTTAAGTGCCCAGGGATCTTAAAATCAGGGTGCTAATTTGAATTTATTTTTCTCTCAAGATATTAAGACCAAGGGCTTGATTGTGCATCCATTAAACTCTTTGGGAATGTTACARTTGACTCAAGTAGGAGTAGAATCCAGCCTAGTCCTCTCTGAACATTTTGTTCTATTCCGAAACAGGCGTGTACATGCTAGYTGTGTGTTCCAGCAGTGGATATTGTACTTCAGATTTTCAATCTTGTTTTARAAGTTCCCCTGTTCTTCAAAGGGGACAAAAGTTTGTCATACAAGCTTACATTTTATATCCCCAACTTTCATTAATTTGTTTATGCAAAATCCTGATCTATGGTGGCTGTAACATCTCTTTTATAATAAGCTGTTATATAATACTATTCAGTGCACTGCAGTAGACAAGCGTAATTCAGAAGGGAACTAAAAAATAATATTTGAATAGACACATTTTGCAGTTTCGCAACTGATAYGAAACCAAAATAGAGGATAATTTTCCAGGAGCAATAAAAATACATGAAGAAAAATATGGGTTTATCCTTGAATAAATATCTTGAATTCTTCTTCTCCACTGGCAAAATAATATAATTTAATATTTATCCACAAGTTTTTGTCTTTCTCCTGCTCCCTTTCAAGTCAGGAAACATTAAATGAGTACAGTCATTGAAACACTCTTAGTGAAATGTAACTGTAATTGTTTTCCTATTAAAGATAAGGCTATTGCTTGTTTACGTGCAATTTTGCTAGGAAATCCAAAAAGTGAAAAAAATGTTTTATGTTAACTATCATTTGAATTTTCTGAAAAGCAAAAATGCTTGAATTATAAAATGCATCTTTTCTTGCATAAAAGGTTTTTATTCAGATAGTTTTATACATATGGCACACACACACAAACAYGCACACAGCATTTTATAAGCATTGCTCTATATTCATTTCTTTCTTGGAAGCCTGCTTGTAAACCTTTCTTTTCAGCATTTGATCTCCTTTCAGTGATAGATGCTACCATCATGAAATTTAAAGCTATGCTATTTGTATGTCTTGCATGCCATTCTTTATCTTATTCCTTCATCGTATCTGCAGTTCACGTTTGCATTCTTCAACAGTCCACTGATCAGTAATTTATTTCCAGACTTCTGCATACCAATTATCAGTGCAAGGTTATAATCAAAACTGGACCTAGCATTGTATGTTACTTAATTTAAAACTAAAAAGTCATCATAAAGTGACATTAATCTGAGATAAAAAGCTTTTTTTCATTTTTTTGCTTTTCTGTTTGCCTAAGTGACTGCTWTCGGTTTTTAAGCACTTGTTGATAAGTCAGAGAAATTTCCTGTTTGCTGAAGAGATTGTTTTCTGTAGTGTGAGATGACACATAAATATTACTAACATAAATCAAATTATGATTCAGAATAGTGGTAGAATTCTTAATAGTAATCTTCACATTAGATATCAAGCTAATCAAGTTCTTTACAGAGTTGACTGGTGAATGAGCTACATTACATGAACCTTATTACAGACACTGATTTTTTTTTTTCTGTTTCTCTTGCGAGTTGTGGCTTTTTTCATAATTGTAATGCAATGCTTGTGAACGCAGTAGTTGTAACAGATTTAGTTCAGTCCAATAAGACATCCAATTATCTTCATAAGTACAAGACGAGGGTATTTCTTTACTGTTCTGCTCTTCTATATACTGTTGAATATCAACTTGGGGATGTTAGTATTTATTTTACCCTACACCAAAGATTTAATATACAATTTCTCTCAAAACAAGTCTAATCTAACAACTTAGTGAATTATTGTCAGGAAATACTTTGTTGGAACACCAATGTGGAAGTTGTCAATGGAAGCATTGCTTGTCATTTGAAATCCTAATACACTAAAGGATTCGTAAGCGAATGTGTTTTTTTTTTTTTTTTTTTTTTTTTTTTTGGCAGGGACAAGTGTGTGCTGATGATACCGCGGAAGCATTAACAATTTTGTCAGTAGTATCCACTGCAATGTTACGTCGGACTAAAGCTACCTTAGTACCACTAATTACAGTAATTTACTATAGGATTCTGTTTTGTTATTTGAGTGGCTTGATGATAGTAAGGACTGCTGTGGTAGCAATGAAAATTATCTCTGAAAGAATGATGAAACAATTTATTAAGTCATCCTGATCACTTAAAACCTGGGTTTCTACTTTGTAAGAGCTACTTTTAATACAGGCTCTATCTGTGTAATAATGTATGCACAGATGGTTCCTTTACAGGAAACACTGTTTCGTTTTCATAAACGAAATCTAAAATTCCTCCATCAGGGCATTTCATTTCTTTGGTCAGAGATATGTTTAAATTAAATTTCCTTCATGATCTTAAACAATTATCTTCAACTGCTGAACCACAGCCATCACCTGCAAGTTGAATTAATCCTTACTTGAATGGGCTCTAAAACAGAAAGCTCTGCAAGAGACTGTGTGATGGAATCATTAATACCCTTCCTGTGATTTTTTTTTTTTATTTATTTTTTTTTTATTGTGTGACATTCAGGTATTTATATGTGCTTATTAGATGGTGTCATTGAATTATGAAGACTGGACAGATACTTTATTGAGATGAAGGTAGTGGAAAAAGTTCTTACAAGATTTCTCTTCCCACTTCTGTCCCCTCTTGGCATGGTCTTTTTTATCTGTCAGCAGCCATTCATGACGCTGAAGCTTATATCTCTAGTTTCTTCTTTTTCTCATGCTTGCAGGCATGGATCTCTTCTCCAACTGCACGGAGGAATGTAAAGCACTGGGCCACTCAGATCGGTGCTGGATGCCTTCCTTTGTTCCATCTGATGGACGCCAAGCTGCAGATTACCGCAGCAATCTGCACGTACCTGGCATGGACTCCGTTCCAGACACTGAAGTGTTTGAAACACCAGAAGCCCAGCCTGGGGCAGAAAGGTCCTTCTCCACCTTTGGCAAAGAGAAGGCCCTTCACAACACTCTGGAGAGGAAGGAGTTGGATGGACTGCTGTCTAATACACGAGCGCCTTACAAACCACCGTATTTGAGTAAGTACTCTTCCAAAGGCTGTATGAGAGTGTTCCCTTTGCGGGAATAAAAGTTAGCTCTTTCTACTATTCATAGCAGGAATGATACAGATGCAATTTTAGAAGCAATGAGGAAAATGGCTTCCCTTGGATTTTGGCACCAGTGATGAAGGCATTGTGCAGTGCCTTTTAAAAAAAAGACAAGAYCTTGATTCTTGTTAGTGTGATGTGACTGTCAACAAAACAGTATCAGCTGGTAGTGTTGTGTGGGGAGGAATTGTTCAATTTTATTTTCTAAAGCTAGATTATTTTCAAAGTTTGTTTGGATAAGCAATGTAAACAGACATGGCTAGACTAACAATTTTAAGAATAAAACTAAGTCAAGAAAACTTTTTCTTTCAACTATCTTAGAAGATTCTTTATGTTACTGAGCAGTATCTCATGAATAATCAGTATGTGTATTATATTAAAGTAACTATTTACATAGCTAACATTAAGGATTTGGAGGGAAGAAGGAACTTTCTGCCTTCAGTCTGATCATCTTTCAGCTAGCACMGTATTGACTTTTCTCAATGCTACTAAGTGCCTTCTGTCTCGTTCAGAAATCTTACCTCTTTCTTTAGTCACCTTTTGACAGTGGCTGGGTGGCACARAAGTATGTGACAGATTTCAAAAAGACCTTCATAGTTCATTTTGGATTGTGAGACAGATGTAGAACCCTTGAGTAATACTTAGAGCTAGTATGTTTTTCATTCTGTTTACTAGCCTTTTGTATTTTTTTAGAGCCTTTAATCTCCTTGACTTCAAGAGTTTRTGGTGCTTATCTCATCCAAATAAGCCAAGGATATTAACATTGCAATACTGACTTTTTCTAAAGCAACAGTAGTCTCTCAGGACAGAAGATAAGGAAAAGAAATAAATTGCTGTGGGTGATATTTATTTATTTGTTTTTAATTTCTAAAACATGTAGTTGTGAAGAAAGATGATTTTCAGTTATGTTATGAAAGATCATTTTCAGCACACATCTGTGTTATCTTGTTATCTCAATTAGCTCTGTCCAGGTATTTCAGTGCTTCAGAGGGGTGTTCAAACCATGCCAGCCTTTAGATTTGATTTACTGAAAGCTTGTAAATTTTGACTTCTGAGATGTGTAAGGCTTTTTTTTTTTTTTCCCTTAAGAGAGAAAAACACTTGAAACAAACAGCTATACCTTGTGTAGGCTAAGAAATGTTCTTTGGCCTAACTAATAATCTAGCAGTACTAATTTCATCTTTATAACTTCAGTTAAAATTTTTGAGTTTCTGAGCCTTGACAGGCTAGTCAGAAGAGTGGTCTGATGTACTAGGTACAGTAGAATGATGATGATCTCCGGTGTTTAGAACTGCCATTGTAGTGGTTCTGTGGTTTTGTTCTAGGCTTGGCAGTTTTATTTCAAATAACAAAGAAACATGTATTTGTTTTATTTATAATTTAGGGGTCTTACATTTTATTCAGCTAGTATTTTTGTTGAACAATYTCTTTATACATGGTCCATGTTTTATTTTTCTGGTCTCAGTGCATAAAATACTGGAGGTAAAACATTGGCAGTAGACAAAATAGTATCAATGGGTGGTGTTACATAATCCATACTTGAGAATTCAGATTTAGTTTTACTTTATTTCTTTCGACCTCAAAGCTAAAACTACCACATAGCCAAGGGTAATATTTCTTTCTTCTATTCTCTCTTACTTAATATTTCCTTTAGTAAAATTTTAGATTAAAATTTTATAGTAAATAACAGCAACAAGGAAAAGAAAATGAACACAACACTTTTAGTAATGAGTAAATAATCCCTTACTAATAACGTGTTCAGTGAACAGGGCAAGAGGAAAAAGAGAACAGTAGCAAAGAACAGTATATTGCAGGATACAAAGGCTATTTGAACTTAACAGGTCTTTATTAAAAAAATAGAGATACTAAGTACAACTATCAGAAAAAAATCGTAAGATCTAGCAAGTAARCTTCAAGACAGAAATTAGGAGACGTAAGAGGAACTTCTTAAAGCGAGTGTCAAAGGCATAAGAATAAATATAGACAATTTTTGCGATATTTAATGTAGTAAGCCCAGTTGGTGGATCTCTTAAGCTGCAAGTAGTGTGGACAAGGACATTGCGTAGAGGCTAAGTAGTTTCTGTGCATTGGTCTTTTGTCGAWGAGAGAGTGGGAGAAAGAATGACCATCCCAGATGACCTTTTATAAACATGAGATTAAGTCACAGAAGAAGTTATTTTTTAATAACTGACTCAAACAAATAAGACTAATCCACGCGTGTTTGTAATATTTGGTTTTGAAGAAAAGTTAGTGACCAAAGAATGTCAGAAGTTGTTTATCATTTAAAAAGGTACTTTTAAAGACCTGTGAGAGAGTATAGCACAAGGCTTAAAATTATCACTGAAAGGTTTTAGAAACGTGATAGCTGGCATCTGTACAGGAAAATTGAACAGATCTTCAGTCTATTAGAATTCTTATAGAGATGATGAAAATTAATCAATACTGTGTATTTGAACTGATAAAAAAGCCTTTGAAGTTACAGACATAAGCAAGTGTTGTCACAGGTTAAAGCATTACTAGATTCTGAGTATCTGAGACAGAAAAAATYGTAAACATAAATGTATCGTTTTAGCAGAATTAGAGCTCCCTGAGATTCAATCTGAAAGCTGATAGAGTTTAGAACATTAATTATCTAGAAAAGGGAGTGAAAACAAGGAGCAGTATTTGCAGATGACACAAAACTATTTAGCTCAATCAAATCTGTAAGAGACTATGTATGTCCACATTGTGCAGTGAAATATGGTCCTGAAAATCCAGTCTGCTTCTGGCCTGGCTTGTTCTGGAGTTGCAGGTCACAGAGCAGCATCAGCACAGTGAAATCGCTAGGAGAGCTTCCTAGCTCAAACAGTGCCATTGGTGCAGCAGTTACGAATGAAACTGGTAGCTTTATATGGAGCTTTTACTGTGCTATGTGAGTGTGTATCTGTTCGTTTGTGCCTACTTGGTGATCCGTGCACTGTTTTCCAATGGACTTGTTCAGTGAGGAACTTTAGAAAAGCTAAACTGGGGAGGTAATGCATTATTATCATGAGAAATTGGAACAATTCCTGTATTCATGAGAAAAAAGATCATGGAACAATTCCCTGAAAAGTGTCCCCCAATGCACAGAGTTAGCAAATAGGAAGTGAAATTTCAGGTGGAAGAAAGGAATGGAATACACTAAAAATAATATTATAAAGTCATTATACAGATGGTATCATTGTGTTCTAGCCAGTCTATTCATTTCTTAGAAATGCATAGCATAACAACAGAAACTGAAAAACAGAAAACAGGGAATTGAAAATACCTCTCTGCAAAGATACATTCAAAGCTTAGCACTAATTAACTTAGAAACTGTGACAGGGACATGAAGTAAACAGAAGCGTGAATGAAAGTGGAGAAGGTAAGCTGGGTACCTTCATTTGCCATTTTGAATAAAAAGAAAGCAGCAAGGCAACAAAACAGTTGAAGGACAACCAGCTCATGAACTAATAAGGTAATACAGATTTGATAAGATGATAYGCATTTAACAAAATAATACATTAATCTGTCAAACTCATGGTTATGGGATATGATTGAAATTAGGAGTTTAATAGTGGAGATTTAGAGGTTTTGTTTCCCTAAAAATCAAGTCATATGGATAAACAAAAACATCTTCTGCTATATTACAAAGTGTGATAATGCGAAAGATGCAGATCCTCAAAATCAAATGGGYCTATGTCCCATGATTAAATTTTTGCCTTACATATCTAAACCATTGGGCCAATTTCCATATTAATGTAGATATTCTGTATGTTATTCTGGGGCCAAGCACAGAGCTGTATGTATTTAAATAATATATTTTATGAATGTTTTTAAATGGTTTAATGTACATTAAAAGCATTTATTAAGAATGCAAGTTATACAGTTATCATAGGATTGATAAATGACAGGGTTTTTGAAAATAGTTTTCTCAGGGTGACTCTGGGATTTTTCTAACTTGTATATTCTTTTAACTGCATATTTTACACTTGTTTTCTTCTTATTCATCCATGTGATTTGGACATCGACGTTTTGCAAACAGTTAAGAAATTGATTCTTGTGATGACTTGAATGTTCACAAAATATAAAAGGGATTCTGAACTTAACTGGAGAAAATAAGTGAAATAACACTGAGAAAAAGTAGCTTTTGAACAATTCTTACTTTTTCTAAAAAAGATGCTAACCATTTGTCACTCAGTGGAGGTTGTTGTAGCCACTATTTTTGTAAGTATTTTTACTATAATGGCCAAAAACCACAATCCAGGAATCAAATTCTGTGAAACTACATTCTGTAGGGTATGTTATAGAGAGAGTCTTCACAATGAATATCTGATCAGTCTGATACTTGTCTATTTCTAATATTTGGACCAGGTCCTCAGATGATAACAGGGGAATAGCACCATTAAATCTATCTTGGTACTGTATCAGTCTACAACTGACGATAAGACTCAGCTTTAAAAATCTTTTTCTTTTTTTTTTCATGTAGATCATTCTATGTATGTATTTCTTCTTAAAATATTTTTGAGCTTTCCTAAAATCYATGCACTGACATTAGTGTAGAATTGTTTTTCTTCCTAGCAAGAGGTTAGGATTTGTTTATATACAAAACAGCCAGACATTGCCATAGTACCTTAACTTTCTATGGGGGAAATGCTTATTTTTCTCTAAAAATGGCTTTGGTGTAGCTTAATCTACCTTGGAAACAWGTTAAAACAAACTACATAAAGGCACAGTTTTCTACACAGAATAACAGCATCTATGCAAGGGGCTAATGAGGAATAACAATTGTGTTCAAAAGCAGCTTCCTCATTAACTCTGCTGCACCTTCTACAGAAAGATAGACGAGCATTAAGCTACATCATCACTGATGAAGCAATATCATTATGCTGATTATTGCCAGCACTAGCAACATGTTTTATGTATGAATCAGGATTTTATTACATGAGGCATGGTATAAATATAAAATAAACTGGTCCCTTCCTCAAAGAGTAAGCAGTCTAAGCAAGGTAAAGTTAAATACAATCGTTTTCTTCACCTATTTTGATTTATATGGCTTGAATGCTAAATATCTACATGACCTTTGACAGATGTACTTAGTTCTGGGTTTGAGCTTGCAGAGCCAGATGGCTTGAATGAGCCTTGTCTGTACCACACAAAATATTCAAATGAAGCTCAACTCCACCTTGTGCCTGTTTCTTAGCCTGGATATCCATCAGCCCGCTCCACAGTAGCAGTAGGATGAAGGTCTGTATGCGATCAGGCAGGCTGCACTTGGATCTGAACAAAAGCCTCCAAGGCAGTATTGAAAATACAGATGCAGCCTGAGGTTCTAGTTCCACAAAATCTTTGGCACCTTGACACAACTTGACACACCTAAGTCAATTTGGTTTACAAATAAAATTAAAAAGCTTTCAAAAGTCTTGGCACCGTTGAATGTTTAGGAATTGGACCGTTAATTTATTTCAAATGTACGACAGAGCTACCATAAAGAATAGTTTAACTTGTGATCATTATTGATCCCATGAATTAGTTTAGAATAAATGACCTAGATGAGAAAAATGTTCCACATTTTTATATCAAGACAGGAAGTGTCTCAATCCTTTAGTTGTTTTTCAAAGGAACAAAAAAAAAAGTGCATATGAAGGTATGGATTTTTTTGGGGTTATTTTAATGTATTTAGGATTTCAAAGGCCTATTGCTTTGTGGCGGGAACTGAACATTTTCAGCTTACACTTAATGTAAATCTATGAAAACATTTTAAAGCAAGAATACTGTTTGAGGAGAGGTTAAATAAACAACAGTTTTGTTCATTTAGTGCACCTTTGTACACTTTAGTTGCATCTCATTTCTGGAAATTATTTACATAGTTCTATCACAGCTGTGACAGACGTTGTAGCGTTACTTTCTCATAAATGTTATTTTGAAAGGGTCCTTGATGAATTTTTAAAAATAAGGCCTGTCTACATTTTTGCTTTTAAAATTAGTTCATCGGATTTCTGAACAAATCAAGTAAAGCTGTGAGCTGGCTGGTCCTTTCATTAATCATTTTAAACTCAATCYATGATTTTCGCACATAGTTGAGGTAAATGTGCATGTAAACAAAAGCAAACAAATTAGCAATAAGTTGCATGTACATCTTAGAAATCTTGGGGGGTCTGAAGAAAGAAAATAGTTTACTGGATTGAAAAAAATTGCACTGAAGTGTAATGTTTATAGGTGTGAATAAACAAATGATCAATGGATAGTAAAAGCCTTTTTCCGGAAACGATTTATGCATTTTTAAAGAGTAGAGTTCTGTGCTCACAAATATTCTTAATAGTATCCTTCAAATTAAAAAATGATCTGCAAAGCTAAATATTCTTCATGTTCTGTTAGACAGTGGTACTTTGACTTATGTACTGGAATTTCTCTGTGACAGGGTACAGGCCTCATTTCTGTAGAAATGAGAATGACAAAATTGCTCAGTGAAAAAGAAAGCTGAGTGGGAATCTAATGCTAAGAAACCTAATTGTGTAGTTGTCCTTTTCAACAAAATCTGATTGAACATTCCTGTTTTTGCTAATAACTGTGCCTGGAATACTGAGAGAGAGAGATACTTACACTTCAAATTTGTCAGTCCCGATACATGATCTCTATCAGGTACATTAAGCTAAAAACTAAAAGAAAACTCAAGCAAGTAATAGAAATTAAGATATGATAAGGGTATATAGCAAGGCTATGTTGTATTTTTACTCATTACTGTAGGTAGGGTTTGATCTTGAATAAACCATTCATGATGATTCACTGTTCAATGATTATTGYGTAACTTCTGAGAAGTATTTTTATCTCACGTTCATGACTGGTTTGCATTGTTCATCTAAAAGTATTCCTCTTGCAGCTATCACTCAAAAGGAATGAATACATAGAGTACTATTGCAATAATAAAAAGGAAATGGGTAATTCAAAAGGCAGATTTAGAAAGCAGCATATAAAAATGCAAAGATAGTTTGGCTGTAGTCCAATAAAACCTATAAATTATACTATTTTAATTTTTTTGAAAACTTTTAATTTCAAGTCAGAAATGTTAGCTGCTGTATTTAAGCAGATTAAGAGATTTGCTTGAATCTCCTTTTGTAATTGTGATCTTAGATGGAACACATAGTACCCAATATTAATCAAAATACTGATGGGAAAAAAAAAGTGCCAGTTACTAGCTTTGCATAGCATCTTTTGCCCAGGAAGACTCCAGCGCACTTTGCAACTATAGTGAAAGAAAATAACTGAAAAGATTAATTTCAATTTTGAAATGAAAAATTATATTTTTAGTTTATTTTAAAAATATAATCAAAACTATTCCCACCCACTCCCCAACAGCTGTAAAAGCCTGTATTTCCCAGTTCTGATGGGAACACATAGAAGGCTTATATATCTAGTTATCTCAAACTAGTTTTATAATTATTCATTTATGTCAATTTTGAGAATGATAATGTCTACCCTGAGTATGCTGTTTCTGGAAGATTTTCTTTAAAAATGAAATAGTGTCTTCTGGAATCCTACCAGTGGAATACTAAAGAAATTGATAGAAAGACTGCTTGAAACTTTAGTAGTTATTTTGCATTAGACTAGTTTAAAATTCCAGTATGCCTCTTGTTTTATAATTAAATCCTATGTCAAAAGTATTTTTGTCACTTATAGACATGAGGCTCTTCAGAAAGCAATGAGATGTTTAAATCTGAAAGACACTGAAGTTACTTAGTTTTGATAGGCAACTTCTATTCAGTATACGTAAATGCTATTCTTACATTACAAGCCTCTTTACTGAGATAGTCAGGAGCTGGAAACTCAAATGAGTGCCTGATCTTGGGTTTCTGTGCACAAGGCCCTTTTCCTCTCTGATGGCCTCTTACCTTCCTCTGCACAGCAGAGGAAATTATTCTTGTGTCTAGCTGTTCTGCTTCATGCAGTAACTCTGAATTTTTGTTTCCATTTCCCCACTTTAAGGGCTTCTTTTTTTTTTTTTTTTTTTTTTTTTTTTTTTTCTTGAACCAAGGAGGGAAAAAAATGAGGGGGCTATTTAAATAATGCAACAAATAGACAATAAGAGAAGGAACTGCATTTATCTATCCATGTTTAGACAAGTGTGCTATAGAGATTAGTGTTGTTCTTTATCCGGCAAGCCTGTAAACAGTTCTATTTGTACACTAGCCACTGAGAATTAAGTTTCATGCTAGCAGTAGGATCACTGCTGCTGTGAAGTAGCTGTCAATATATTTAATTCATTTCAGAAACGTGATACAGTAAAGTCAGAAAAAATGAGTGCAAAATGATGCATTTGGTACCTTCTTATAACAAAGGAAATAGAAGGTGTGGGCAATTCGAATACAAAATAGAAGGTGTGGGCAATTCGAATACAAAATTCAACTTTGATGCCTACTAAATTGTTGGAAGGACTAAATATGATGAATACTAAGCAATGTGGATTCACTGGAAATCCAAACTATGCTAAGATAATTCAATCTCTTTGATAGGATAACACTCCTTATTGGTTGAAGAAAGTATTGTGGACATGGTAAAGCAAATCTTCAGAACTTACTTCATAAATTCTGCCTGAAAATTATGTGAATRTATGAGTTGCAAGAGTAAATTTGCATTTCTTGCATACATGTAAATCTATAATATGTGTAAATGTTGTTATTTACCTGTGAAAATGTCAAATAAGGAGTAATGTGGATTAGAAAAAAAGTGGATGCAGGCTAGATAAATAGCAGGAGTAGATTCACCGGAGAAGTTGTGGGGGTGACAGACTCTTATATAAGCAAGTGACCTGAGTCCTCTGACTTATCTTTTCACCYTCAGCATCATGGCTGCATTCAGCACTGGAAAAGGATTCATTATGAAACTGCTTCAATGCAGACTCTCTTTATTCATAAGGAATTTATAGTTGCTGGTATTGTGGATTCATCTTGTCGAGTCAAATTCTGACACTTTGACTGTTTTAGTTATCTGTTTTGCTTTAATTTGRCATCAATCTATTTTCAAATCGTCATTTAGATGACAATTTAACATAGCTGCGGGTATAGATAGGAAGTGGGATCTAAAATTCTTGCTCACAAATGAAACACAGTAGTAACTTTTTTCCTGATCTTCTTGAGATCGAGTGTTACATATTTTATACTTGTTTTGTGTCTGATATGACTGYGTTGCTTCTAATAAATTAAACAGAATCCTTCCCAGCACTGGAATACTATGGTCTGTACTTTTATACTCCTTGGTGTGCCTTTAGCTTGTGTCAACTAACTCTTCCCTAATAAGTCCTGGGCATGGTGTGGATGTTAGAATATGGGCCAGGAACCATTCTTGAAGGCAGTTTCAATATAGGCCATGCTATATTGCACCAGTGTATGGCTGGATTCAACTAAGAAATTTTAATAATGTGAACATGAATCATTCCATTCTAGCTACCCAAAGGGACAAAGAATTCTAATGGGCTCATTTTTTTACAGATATAAACTGAGCCAATAATACATATTTTTGGGGAGAAGAGAAGTTGTGGAAGAACTGCAAGAATTTTATGATACACTTAAATAATAACGGTATCTTGATTAAACTGGAAAAGACTATCAGAAATCTGAATGTATGCTACTCATGAAAAATGAAGTAAAGTACTTTACTTAAGGAAAACAAAATGTTCACAAAAGGAAAGGGAAAATACCTACCAAGATCATAATGCCACTGAGAGAAGGATGATGTGGTGAAAAAACATCAGGGCTAAGAAAAATTGGGTGGCAATACTGTGCAATGCTGATCTGATCCTGTAACACATTTTACTTAATGTAAGGATAACTAAATCTAATTATTTTAGACCCAACTCAGTATGATTAATTTGGGCACTTCTGAAGGTCAGCARACAGTGACTTGTATGTCGGTTTCTGCCTTGACTCTACAAGGAACTTGGGCACTAAGGAGCAATGTAGGAGGACTGGTTCATAYCCCTCCTCTTCTCCCCAGGGCACTGAAAATTTTAAGTCACAGTGTATCCAGCATTTAGTGTGTTTTGCATTGGTTAGCTCTCAAACTGACATGTTCATTTTCAGGCTTGTCAGCTTAAGGAGRTGTATATTGGTAGATTTCAGAAGAGTACAGTAAAATGTTGAATTATTTTGAAAAAAGAGTAAATAGAGGAAGAAGAAAAAATCGAAGAGAAGAAATGATAGTTACCTACAAACACAGAAGAATCAAATGCTGGTATTGATAGGGATAGTACTGAAATTAGTAGCTTAAGATGAAATAGGAAGAATGTGAGTTTGTTATTAGAACAGGTATGCAATTAGAATAAGTTGCTGAGGGAGATTTTGGAAATATTCCTAGAGGACATGTTCAGTGCTCAGTCTGAGCATCAGGAATGATTTAGGAGTTACTTAGTCCTAATACCGTACATAATTCTAAGAACTCTTCTGATGAGAAATACTCTGTGATTCTGTCTGTGATGATGTCATTATCTCTAGTATTTTCAGGTAGATACTAGGGTTATAATAACATAGAAAATGCTTGCTTCTGCTTAGTCTGTCTTGTGGGAAAACCAGCTTTCATATTTTTATAGTACTCTATTGTATAACTTAGCCCTTCCTATACTGAATAGCAGTAACTGAAAAGCATTGTTTCTGTAGTAAGTAATGGCAATCAGCGATAAATCAAAGCTGACATATACTATGCCACTGGGCTGTTCCTGGCAGCTTAAAACAATTGTCAGCATTTAGTACAGAAAATCAGATACACATAGAAGTATCGTATGTGCTACAGAACATCGGCAACAAACAGCCACAACTTGATTTGAAAGAGAATTCCTCTTAATCACATGTTCAGTGTAAAGCATATGTTGATTAAGGCCACTGCTTAAGGTTAGCATATGCTTAAGGATAGTCCTAAACAGAAAGAGATACTGGTTTTACTTGCATAAACTGGGACTTGAATACTTATTCTTACGAGGTGAAATTCATTTTTTTCAGAGGATCATCTAAGGTCAGGTAGAATACAAATCTCAGAGCACTCCATAACACCAAAAAAACATTACTGCAGGTTGGCAGTTATACAGTGGCTGTTGTGATGTGTCAACACTTGCATCACGTAGCCTTACTTGTCATATGAAAAATATCAACCAAGACATGYTCAAAGAACTGATGGAAGCACTTGAGCCCCAAGCATCAAAAACATATTACAAATAGAAAAATACTTTTATGGAGCGTATATTTTCAGAAGCTGAAGTGAAGCTAATGTAAGTGGCAATATGTATCAGTCAAAAATTTGATCAATATACTTGTTTTTAAAGAGTGATAATCTGCATAAGTTGTTGATACAGAATTCTACGCTACTCAAATTTGAAAAATGACACTTTGCACTTAAAGATGTGCAAAAGGGCAAAGCGCTTTTCCCCTTTCCGGAGAGAAGGTAACACTATTCGTCATGTTCAATAGCTTATGTTCAGTGCAGTGTCCACTATCAAATTTTGATTTGCCTGCAGAGAAGTGACTCTTACACTGCTTTAAATGACTATRGGCAGGGAAATGCATTATGCACTTAATGCAAGACGAAAGGAAAGGATGATATATGTGGTTGTTATTTATGTTATAGGAAAGATGGCTGATATAATCACCTTTGTTCTGGAAGTAAAAATGAATTCTCAAAGAAAGGAAYAATTGCTAGTGGTCTGTAGATTTATTTAGATAAAAGCAAGTCTACTTTCTGGAAAAAAAAATCATTGCAGCAATTATTAAACTTCTGCATTTTGTCCTACTCTGTTTATTCACAGCCTGAAGACCAAATGCTCACATTTTATTTTGATTTTTAGGTTAAATTGGGTAACTGCACAACCTGTCCAAATGTTGCTAGATCCTTTTAGAAAAATATATATACATTTTAGATTTTGCAGATCCCCAAAAGAACATTGAAGTCCTRCTGAATTTCGTGTATTTATTAAGGGAAAAAATCTGCCTCGGTGGGACTTGCGTGTGTATATGTGGGAGCTTCTCCTGCCTTCTGCTTGTCTGAGGCCAGTAAATGCCCGACAGGAAGTGGCATCATTTTTATCTAACTTTCTGGGTGACAGAGCAAAGCCTGCAAACCCATCGCGTACTTTATGTGCATGTATTTGAAGGTACATAATGGCTGCCAGTGTGAATAGATTCACTGGCATTAAGGGTTGGTTGTTTTTTCTTTTTTTTCTTTGAGGTGCAAAACTAATCCCCACCTTCCTTTCGTCAACTGTATGATATAATGTAGAGTTAACAAAACCACATATAGTTTCTAAAACATAATGTGGRTATTGGGGACACAAAATATTTTGTCCAAGTGCGCTCTACTGAATACACAGATATGAAACCCAAAATCTCTTAGTCTTGAAAGAAAAAAAGTAAATTTCTCCTAAACTACTTGATGAAAGATACTTGAGAAAAATACCATATTTGCTTATCAATGCTTATAGAACTGGATAAGACAATCTCCTATTAAAACTATTTCAGATGCCTTTAATGCAGTTTTCATAAATATTATTAGCAATACTTCTTTAAGTAATCATTCATTAAAAAAAAAAATTGCACTGGAATGTTTTTTTATGCACAGAATATGGGTGTCAGTAGTGTCTTCTTCCCCATCGTATATCCCTCAGCCCCAGCAGTGTGTCTCACCCTTTACCTGGATACACCACTACAAAGGCTGAGGGCATTATGGCAGTTTACTCTGCACTCCCATTCACTCATTGCCCTCTGTCCAAAAATATAGTCATCAATAACTGAATTACAGTTGCATTGAAACAGCCCAGCTATTTCATGTAGGGTATCTTCTGTCACTGCTTAAATGATGTTCTYTAATGAACTGGGCTGAGTTAAAACAATAATACTGAACTTGCAGTCTGTTGGTGGTCACTTGAGTTATCCCTGGCCTGTCAAAGTCAGCCTGACTTAGATGAGAGTAATATTTCGTCTGCTCTAGTTAATAYATACACTGTAAAGCAAACCATAAAAACATGAGGAGAATCAGAATTAATAATGCAAATTTAAAACCAACATTGACATAATGTATTTGCAGTAATTAATTCCTATTTAAATTATTGTTCACTTCAAGTGAAAGGTATTCACTGTAAAGCCTGCATAGCTGGGCTCTCTCTGAGTGGAATGCAAGGAGATTGCAGCCTTTTGTATTCTTTTATCAGTTGCAGTGTTGCATGGGAACAACCTGATCTTCATAAACATGATACTGTGATGCACAATTTTTTTAGAGAGTACACAGAAGAAAAAAATCTTAATGAATTGGATGGTTTCATAGCAGCATGTCTGAAATTCCATATGAAKACAAATATTGGATCTTTGCACTAACTTACAGAATTTGGATCTGAAACTGCAAGCTGACAGTTTATGTACTGATTTTTTTCCCCTTTTCACTTGCTGTATAGCGCTCTCTGATTTAAAGGCTATTTTTTTTTTTYCAGTTGAAGAGTCTTTCTCCTAAATGAAGCAGGATTGGTAATATTTCTATAACATCAGYAGTGTGTGACATTCTGCGTTCTTGGGAGAGTTGATTATTTGTGGGTTTGGATGGATCCTCAGATTGCTGGCATTTGGGGGAATTCTGTAGCCATTCCGTTGCAGCAGATGCAATGCCAAGGGAATTTATGGAGCTCCTAGACATAGTATAGGGTAAAAACAAGAGTTATATACTCCTTTAGGTGTAGCAAGCATTATCTTTTRCTGCTTTGGTTGCCAGCTGTGAAGGGAAGCAGAGGGCCTTCTCCCTGTCAGAGTTAGATGAGCTGGCAGGAGAATGTTTCTTCTATTCAGAGAATTAGAAGGTCTTGAAGTACAGGCTACCCTTTCTGGAGTTTGCCAGGAGAGAAAATAGATACGACTGCATTCATGGCTGTAAGGTCAGACCTTAAGTTTGRATGGAAAAGGATGATTCAAAACAACGTGAGAGGGTGAGAGGAAGGTTTATTGCGTGCATATGTTTTGAAGAGGTGATATTTTACACTWTTTTCCATTTATTTCTGATTCATAAGCTAGCATCTTACTAATTACTGCATGTTTTATTTTCTGTATTTCTTATGTTAGTGTTTTTCATTACTTTTTCTGGTACCACTGACCTCTTCGTCTGTCTGTCATCAATCTGCATAGAGCTAACTCACCACTGTGAACGGGAAGCTTACTTACGTGTACTGAGAGACAAATGAATCTTAATATGTATTTGCTATATTCTCTTCACATTTTTTTGAAATTCCTTTAAAATTTTATACATTAAGTGCTCTCATTGTAACACTAAAAACCTTTGTGTAAGACCTTTGGAAAAGGAGCAATAGCCAGTGCATTATAAATTATGTACCCTAATAACTTAAACTGGAATGCTTGTGGTGATTATTTAACCATTTTGATCACCTCAAAGACTATAAAAATAAATRGACAAACAGTATGATTATATTAATAGAATTATGAAACTACTTGTTATGAAAACCCATCCTCACACAGACTGGACGTTTCCCTATGTACTTGGTTTGAGAATTTGGAATGGGGAATAAAATAGAGATGAAAAAAAAAGAGAGCTGTGATCTAAGAGGAGAAATAGGCACCAGGAACTATGGTGGTTTTGTTCCAGCTCTTGCACTGACTCTGATACTTCCATTTCTATAGCGCTTTCCATCTCTGGATCTCAAAGTGGATTATAAAGAATAGTGACTTAAACCTTCCTGCACCTCTAGGAGCTAGGTAAGCAATATTATTCCCATTTTACAGATGGAGAAATTGTGACACAGAGAGGCTTAGTATTTCTTTTTCAAGTTTACTTAGAGGGCAGGAAATCATGAGTTCTGACATCTATTCCTGTTTTAAACATTAGTCCATCCTCCTTTCCATTTAACCTCTCTGATTTATATTCCCCATCTGTAAAAAGAGGGACACTGGTAAAGACTTGGAGAGATTATTTGCACAGAAATTTCTGTGTATGTACCAAAGGGATGGTGCGGGGGAACAACCAAGGAGGACAAAACTTGCCTCTGAAATATGATGTATTTTGCATGTTGACAGAAGCTATTTTAGGATTTGGGATAAGGATTTTTATAGGTGGTGTGAGTTGCAGGTGTTCTGGACCCTAACATGTTGTACTTAGTTATTGCTATAAAATGGCCTGATTGTTTCATAATGTAAGCACATTAATTAAAGTTTAAAAATGCAAACATGTACTAATTTGCTTGGCAAAAGACTAATTGCAACCAGTTACTCAATATCTGTCTTATCTGAAAGAAATGACACATCTTACTGTGTACCTTGAGTGCCAASTCAAGAGCACAAACGCATAGTATCAGACGAAAGTAGAAGGAAAGTAGTGCTGCATGAAAACAACAATTGCCTCTGCTGCATAACTGAATAGTTTTATCCCTGGAACATCCTACTATATTTGTACTGTAGTATGAGTGAGTTCCTCAGTGGCAGAGAACARTCTGGACTACTGTACTTATTTACAAGAGAATTGCAATTCTTAGTTACCGACCACCACGTTAAGGATCAAATACAGATCTTGTTATTATTATTAGCTGAATGATTGTTTCTTGTATTATTTAAAAACATGATTGATGTGCATCAAAAGATCAGGAAGATTCTGGTSTCATATTAAGCTTAACTAAAATGCTATAAAAATAGCTTGTTGACGTTTTTAAAAATCCTTTAAATCTGTTAGTAATTTTATTAACAATTGAAATATSGAAAACATAACTTTATATGTAGTTTTATTTTTAATTTTAATTAGATCTGGCAATTGTATGTTGAACATACAACGCCCATGTTAACATATTTTCCTGTAATCTGACTTCACTATGCTACAGTAGAAACATTTCATATGTTTACTAGTGAATATGCACTAAGTATAGCTAACATATATACTTAGGTTAAATGGAAAGGAGATTGGTTATATTTGTGTGTTGGAAGGCAAACATCAACATGTGTATAAAAATAGCTTGGTTTGAGCATTCATTATAAAGTTAGGAAGACTCCTCCTATTTCAGCTTTAACACTTCATGCCTAGCAATATACTGAAGTTCAGATAGGGATTTAGTTGATTTGAAGCTAAGATAAAACTTCATATTTTATTACTACAGCTTTTAGTAAACAACAACAATAATAATACTTAAACAAGTTGGCCAGTTCCTTGTCTCACTTTCGTGTTACTGAGGTCAGGATTTAACCCAGGGTCTTTCTGAATCCTGGTACAAATCATTTGTTACTTGTGCTCCCAATTGCCCTTAAAATAGCCAGTGTCTTGAAGTAATACAGCTGCCACAGCTGATGGATTAGGATATGGGTTTTGCTAATGCATTGACCTTCTTCATCTGTGTAACATGAGTTAATTTACAGCATGACAGTAAATGCTGAAGTTTGAATTGTAACACTAACGCACCATTTTTTCATCTCTTTGTCAAACCAGACTAAAGGGTCAGTTGATGAGGAGGATAATGGTTCACTTTGAAAGGGAAGGAAAACCAGCTTCTGAATCTTTGGGGAATTTTAGATTTTGCTACAAATAACAAGATGAACTAGGAGAAAATAGGCGTTGAAATTCCATTAATATTGAACCTGCAAGTCTGAATATTTGCTCTGTTACACTGATTCTRTATGCGCACACTGGAACACTTCCGATGACATGTTAGACAGAATAATAAAACAGCATGTGAAGTTTGGTTTTCCGACTATCAAACCTCAGAAAGACTTTTCTCTAAGAAGTGAATCAACATTAAGCTCTGCTACAATGGGAATTTTAAGCGACAATCTGTGACAAGTTTTGATTGTTTCTCTACACTCTAAGAAATACTAAGCCTACAAAGTGTTGGAGACTGATTTTTTTTTTTTTCTCAGAAGTGTCTTTCTTTCTTTCCCACAGCACGGAAAAGGATATGCTAGTCACTTCTACAGGACTTACCTGAAGCAGCATGATTTGCACAAAAGTCGACCAACAAAAAGCATCAACTTTCAACTTCATTATCTTGGCCATCCAGTTCTGTGTAACTGAAGGATTTGTGTGCTGTTGGAGACATCATGGCCACCAATAGGACCTARTTGCTCTCAGCAGGCCTGAGAAATGAGTTGAAATGTGTAGAACTGTAGAAACTTCAGAGGCAACTGATCTTGCCTCTCTGATCAGTGTGTGCCTGTTTACAGCACTATATTATCTTTCTCTCTCCAAAATGTCACTGAGCCCTTTAGATGTTTATATTCACCACAAGAAGCCAATCGTACAGATAAAAGAAATGTGCATTATAAATGCAATATCACTGTTTTAAACTTGACTGTTTTATATTATTTTTGTGTGATCAAGTGTTCCCCAAACTATTCCAACTTTACAAGAGAGATTGTGATCATGTTCTTTTCACCTGTGGGTCATAAAAATGTTGTTAATCTGAAGACCCACAAAATTATCAAAGACATTCTGTAGTTTATACACCGTGTTGCAAAGTGTTTACTGTACTATTTCAAAGCTTCTAAATAAATATAAAATATATATATATTATATTATATATAATTTTCCGAAAAAATGTGGTACAATTTAGTTGATTTTTAAATGGATTCATACAGTCTACACCATACACTAAAGTGAGAAGGTAATTCAGGGTTCCTAAGCTATCCTTGCTAAAAAACAAAAATAAAATAAACCTTTAATAGTACTTCCCAATATTCGTATTTTGGTCAATCCTGTTTTTCTTGTTTTTTAAAAAAAAAGCTGTGAGCAACAACATTTTGTCTAAAAGTTGTAATGAATTTTCAATGCCAAAGATGCAGCTGTCAATATTACCAGAATGAACGCTATGTACTATCAAAAGTATAAATCACTCTCCATTATTTTGATTATATTTCTATGGTTTTTAATTTGGAATCACAAAATCTTTTATAAAGCTCTATGAACTCACCTGTATATGTTGTTAAAAAAAAACACTGGGTGTCTGTACATTTTGAAATGTAAGATAATAATGTAAAAGTGAAGTTAAGTATTTTAAGGAAATCATCCCAAACTCATAAGTATGCATACGTACACACAAAGACACATATACACACGCATCTCTCTTCAACATAGTTTTGTGAAACTATACAAATATATTGCCTAAACAAATATTTCTCTTGTGGCTAGGAATAGTTATTGATAGAAGTCAAATCACAAAGGCATAGTATATGCCAAACTATTGACTCTTTTATTACAAATGAGATTTGAAATTAGGAACATGAAACGTTCTCAGCTGACTCTTCTCTCACTGGAGTTAAAAAGAGGTTGGCTACCATCTTTGTTGGGAAAAGCATTAAGCCCTTACATATAATCTTTACGTTCTGTGATAACTCTCTCATCTGAAATGGTATCTTGGAACATTTTTTTATAAAATATTGAAAAAGGCAAACTTTTGAAGGTGAAGTTTAAAATTACTTTCATGTCTATGGAATTTAAGTAYCATCTACTAAATGTAAAAAACGAGTAAAATGGGTTTTTTTCTTTTTTTTCTTTTTGTATTGTGTTTTTTTTCCCAGTATTTATTAATATCTGTCAAATGTTGAAACCAAATGATAGAACATGGTGTGATCAACAGATATCTAGCCAAATTTGATCCAGTGTGTAGTGATGATCCAATGCTAAGTAAGACGCTAGAAAGCCTCCCATGGATTGCAGTGGAATTTGGATAGTGCTGTTACATAGGAATTCCGGTAGGCCCACCAATGCTGTCACAGGATAAATGAGGGGTGAGCAAGAGCCAGAATTTAGCCACTGCACTGTGCTGTTAGTTTTCCTTCCTTTTTTCCTGTTTTTTTTTTTTTTTCTATAGTGACAGTTTCTTATGAGATAGAAATACATAACTCATCTGTATGGAAATCATCCTGAATCCAAACCAGACTTCTAATGAATGTGCGGGAGTTCTTTGTACAGATAGCTGGACTCCTGGACTGCGCCCTAAAGTTGCTAATTTCATTAGTCTGAACAAAATGTGCTTGTTCCACACTTCTAATGCATATTTCTAGCATATTTGTATAACTACAACATATTTCTTGGGATCCTTTTTAAAATGTGTATATTATGTAAAACAGCAAAAAAAAAAAAAAAAAAAAAAAAAAATTATTAAAATTAATAATTAAAAAAAAAAAAAAAAAAAAAAAGCACAGGTAATATAGCTATTGATCTGAGCAAACACAACAGTGAAATGTGTCTCTAGCTTTAGGTAGTGGGACTTTTAGTCACTTACATGCCTTATTAGTTTTATGAAGAATAGTAATGAAATCTGTGACAGCTATTTCATTTAAAGGAGTCTTAAATTACTGTTTCCGCTTTTAAAGTAAGAAAGTCCTTGCCCTTCATGGAACTTTTTTCTTTATCTCCAAGTCCCATTAATATGAGATGTATACTCTTAAGTTAGGATTGCTTTCAGTCTCTGTGAGGAAAAATATATATTTTTTTTCTTTTTCATAGAGAGTTGAAGTGTTTTTATTTAATGAAGCTACCTTCACACTTTGAATGCCATTTTTTAAAAACTTAACCATATCATGCCATATCATTAATTTCCATCATTGCACTTTTTCNNNTTTTTTTATGTTAAGCAACCTAGACATTGGTCCTTGTACACACAGAAATCCTGAGTTCATCAGGAATGTTCCAAAGGGAATAACAGTTGGATGCAAAATTGTTTAGGAGCAGGAAGTTTTTAAGTACTACTGCCTGGGCTCTCAAAATGTTTAAAGACTTAACTATGGTTATTTCCCTAGGTCACTGTATTCCAATATGGTAACATTTGATGCCATGAGCTTGACACTACATTGAAAGAGAGTTTGCAGCTGCTGTATCCGAAGAAGGGTGCTAAGAACCATATTCAGCAGTACAGAGGTTCAATTTGTTAGCTATTTCCATGTTTTTACTGGGGAAACTATTCTTCATATCCAGTCAACTCCCATTGGAATTGACTGGTTCAGCACCTACATATTTTTGATTTTGCTACTAGGTGCCTATTTGCAGTGATGGGTATGTAAATGCCTTTAAATATTAGCCTTCTGTATTAGCCTCTTCCTTTAAGCATGTGTAATGCAAATACCTAAGGCCTAGATTTGCATATTGGATGAAAATTAACAGAAGTAGTCATCAGAAAATATTTAGATTAAAAATTARGGGTAAATAGCTATAACCACAGGCTGGAATGGGCTAGTCAAGAAGGTTCTGGAATCTCCTTCATTGAAGGTTTTTAAGAATAGTTCAAAAAATACTCGTCAGGGATGATCTAAGTGTACTTAAACTTGCCTCAGAGAAAAAGCATGGACTAGCTGAGATCACTTCCAGCCCTGTTGTTTCTCCAGTTGGCATAGCAAGTTTTGGAGAAGGTTATCTGTACACTGCTCTAGYGGCAAGAATGTTCTATCCTTCAGTTAGGTGTCAAAAGCAATACTTAATGTATGGGTTTGCAGTTCATGAACACAACAGAGCAAGCTGCCTGTGTGAAAAACTGTCTTTGGAATCAGATGGGGTTCCAGCGCAGAAGACAGGGTAAGAAAATGGAATCAAATGCATAAACTTTTTTAATTCCTGGTTTAGATGTAAAGCAATGGATTTGTAAGCAACTTGCCTATTCAATTTCTTCAAAACCAGTCTTTAGTTTCTTCCAGACTGATTTTTCCAAAACTTAATAATTCCACTACTGGAATTAAAATGTGATTATTTAATACAAGTTTTTACTAAACTGCCTATTGAGAGAGAGAGAAGAAAAAAAGCTATTTCCATTAATATAGCCTCAGCCAATTTGAACAAGGTGTAGTAATTTTTCAACAGTTTTGTTGCAAAAGTAAGTGGAATGACAGTGCACAGATAAATACAACATATTTGTAATGATTATACTTCATGCTTAATAGTCATTATGTGGGGGATATGTGTGTGTGTGTATATAATTATAGTTCAAAATCTGGTAAGTTGCCACTGAATTTTTTCTCAAAGGGGTACTCTCTTACCAGTAAACACAAACATAAGTGCAGAAACATATTTATGACCTTAGAAAGTTAGACTTCTTCCTTAACATGGAGATTTGCACTCAGCATTTGAATTATCCCTTTCTTTATGCATTCTCCCAAAACCAAACGCATGTCAGTATTTGACATGCAAAATTTTACCTACTCCTAGTAGGCTTTTTCTTTTCTTTTCTTTTCTTTTCTCTTTTCTTTTCTTTTCTTTTCTTTTCTTTTCTTTTCTTTTCTTTTCTTTTCTTTTCTTTTCTTTTCTTTTCAGTATTATCACTTCTCAGGGTAAAGGGCAGATAAATAGATAGTCTTCCTAGGCTGATAAATTGTCATTGCAATTTTGCAAGACTCATAAATGTTTATATGTCTTACACAGAAAAAAAAGGCCATAATCCTGCTACCATTCCTTGTTCAAGTCTCGAATTTTGTGGCACCAGAACTTAYTAATTAAAATTTATAAGAAGACCTGGGGTCCAAAGTAAGGGTCCAAATCTTTGATATACATTTACTCACTGCAATTTGATTACAAAACATTGGCATCAGATGTGTCTATAGAATATAAAATTGTTTATTCTATTTGAAGTAAAGTAAAACCAGACAGTAAGACTTTTTATTACAGTATTGTGCTATGAGAAATTCTGAAACTGCCAGTTAAATCCATTGCAGTGATGCCTACAACCAGAACTCAAGTGCKTATTTAAGATTTTCTTCATTTTCTTTTCTCTTTAATCTGTTACTCTGTCTTGGTATGAAATGGATACATATCTATAAACAAATACACATACACATATCCATTAAAAATCCATTGTTGAGCATCTGTGTTTTTGTAGATACCCCATATGTAAGAAATGAGCAAGAACTAACTTGGACAGCTTTCTTGAATTGAAATTGTGTTGAATTTGTTAATAAAGTTCATGATATTGTATGTTGGATGAGACATCAGGAAAAATTAAGTCTRTGTGGGTGTAGTTCTCCAGAAAGCAAACGCTTCATTTCAGAAGCATCTTGTCAAAAAATGTAACAAATGTGAGTGCTGCAAATCTTGCTGAGTCAAGATGACACATACTGTGCTAAACTTTCTTGTTCTCTGTGTCAGCACTGATTAAAATGTCATTTGGATGCAAAACACTTTAGTCAATCAGAAGACATCAACATTGTCAAACAGGACTCAGGTAACTTGTTTACCATTCTAAATGAAAAGAGCTGAAGAGAAAAACGGTAAATATATATTAAAATATTTAATTAAATAATACACTATGGAAAATGCAGTTAAACCTAAATATGAATGAAACATTACGCTTCTGAAAACAAGCACTTCAAAGAGTTCATCTCATGATCAGCTTTAAAACATATTTTCAATAACTCATCATGGGGTTGCAATAACAATGAAGAATAACACATTGTATAACAAAGCCTTATGACAACACGATGAAGGGAATGTAACCAGACCAACCTTAAGTTTTTAAAGTATTAGGTTCCAACATTCAGTTGCAAACTGAGCTGTACTTCATATGCATCAGATCTTAATTCCATTAAAGGCAATGGTCCAAGCCCTAGTGATTTGAAGGTGAGCAAAAGGAAGTTTTCATTTCTTTCTTCACATACACATTTTTAAACAAGAGCAGCCTAAAATAAAGTTATCTGACACACAAAAAAAAAAAAAAAAAAAAAAAAAAAAAAAAAAAAAAAAAAAAAAAAAAAAAAAAAAAAAGAAACTTCATTCACTGGCTCTGTTTTTAACAAGTTGTGCAATCAAATTTTGCAATTTGGACAAGGCTTTGTGTGAGTTTCAAACAGCCTTGTTTCTACTTATTTTATCTCAAGGCAAAATAACAAAACTAATTAARTGATACCTCAGTTCAGGTTTTCGAAAAAGATCAGGACAGAAGTGCAGGCCTGAAAAGATGCACTTTTTTATTATTATTATTTTCAAAGAGCAAAGAATTAAAAATTGATTGAAACAGAGTATTCTCTTACCATGGCTGAAAACATGAACAAAGCAAGCAAAGAAGAGGAAAGACCAGAATAATGACTGTTTTGGAAAGTTTTGTTTTGGAAGGTAAAAAATAGATCCTATGCACATAATATCTGTTCAGATCTAGACTGAAAGATGTTGCCAGTCACCTTTTCTAGTCTACTATTCAGAGTACACAAGCAGAGTACTGAGGTAATCCTCTGAAAAGTTGCGTGTGCGCCTCAGTGCACAGGCTATTCCCTGTTGATCAGACTAAAAAAAAAAGAAAAAAGACCCAAATGAGGTCTGATGTCAAAATATAATCCTAATGACAGCCATAGTAATTCCAGCTCCATCTCTAGAGCTTTTCCAGATAGGTGTCAGAATAACATAGAGCAGAGTCTGCATGGGCTGCTGGCAAAACAGCAGTGACGTGTCAGTCTTCTGCTATGAAGAGGAAAAAAAAAGGAAGAGGGCTACTTTTCCAAGTCTCACAGATAACATTAATTGGTACTTAAATAGTGCTTTCTTCAGGAACATAAATATCATGAAAGAGAAAGATTTCACCATGAGAGCAATATATTTGTTGTGGCTTATGGTTTCTGCAAAAGTGAATGTGAGCAAACATTATCCTGCTCAAACCTCYGAAGATGAGGCTAAATGATGCCCTTGGAGCTCACAGCTCTTCAGTTTTTGTAAGAGGCTTCGTTTGATTTATATTCTGACTGCCAACAAAGAGACAGGACAGAGAGAGTGAGTGCTGGAAGGAAAAGATAGTTAATTAATATAGTCTAGGGAGAAAATGCAGTATACCTTGTAACGATGGTATTAAACCTCACTGAACTGCTGAAAAAGACCAGTTAAAAAATCAGTCAGCTCCTCGCCACTCCATGTCCACGTTCAGACGTGTACAAATCGCAGCGGAGCTGAGGCACGCTGGCGTGGGAGCTACCACATTCTTTCGCAGTGACCCACTGTGAGGACCAGCCATGAGGACCAGGGCTCCCCGGAGCCGGCGCTGGCAGCTCCCCGGGGGCAGGGCCTGCCCCATTGCCCCACGAGGGAGCAGGGCACCGGGGGCAGCCCCGGCGTCGGGCACCGCCGTGGGGACGGGGACGGGGGACGGGCTGGAAGCAGCTCCCAGGGCTGCCCTAGCCCCCGCAGCCAGAGCTCAGCGAGGGCCTTGGGCCCAAGGCCTACTGTGAAATTTTGGAAATTTTTACAAATTTCTTTGCCAGACGCATTACTACATTCTGCTTAAAACTGTAATTTTTAAAGGATATTAATTCGCTATGCTTTTCACCATTAAGGCTGTGTTTCTTTTTGTGTTTCTGTCGTTGTGTRTAGTTAAGTAATAGATCTACCCGTTTAACTTTTAAAGTATTTTAAACCTTTAGACTTACAGGTGGAGTTCAAGCAGCCCTCATCATGTAGAAACTTATATTAATACTAAAGGTTTAAAATTTACTACTTTAATCCCTGTTGTTGGTTGCTTTGTTTCAGTCTTAGGTTTATTTCATTTTATTTTGTAAATCTGATCCAAGCGGTACCACTTACCAAAAAACAATTCCAACCAAAATGAGGTAGTGTAGCTCTTTTTCCTTTTAATATAAATCTTTTACAGACCTCCAGTATTCAGGGACAAGGAGATAAAATATAGTAACAGAAAAATATTAGCAGGCTGCAAAGATGTTTTACTGGACTGGGGAAAATTCTTTCCTAATTTCCATTTTATCTGGAGTAAAATGGAAACCACTGTTCGCATGCAGACCTGTTGTGTAGGTGTTTAATCCTTTATTTGCAGGGAGAAGTCTACAGCTAATATGTGCTAATATGCACAAGGCTACAGCTTCAGCAAAAAAAAAAAAAAATCGTTCTTCTCCAAAAAATAACTTTTAGCAGTAGAGAATCTAGACATTCACTTATTTCAAACTTGTATCTTCTCTTTACTGCCATTCTATGTGTTTTATATACTTTACTGGTAAGCAAAATATACTCCAGTGTTAGGACAGATGCTTGTATCACTATCTTTATTTTTTGAAGGCATAATTGAGAAATTTCATAATGCAGCTTATTGCAGAGGTGGGAATAGAACGTAGTTCCTAAATCAAAATAATAAGAAAGAACAACAACAACAGTGATTATAATATTAAATAATGTAAAACCACATGGGTACTACAATACTGAGATCTCCCCACATGCAGGTTAATGAGCTAACTAGTAGTCTAGAGAGCAATATGTAATTTGGTGCCCTTGCTCTCTCTGTCAAAAGAATATGTAATTATTCTTTGCAAAATGGGCCAGCTTCAAAGGGAGAGATGAAGAGCCCTTCATCTTTCTACTCAGAGCCTAAATCCTCTTGGATTTGGTGATTAGAGGGGCTTGGGAAAAGAGAATTGGGTTTAGATCCCACCATATAAAAGAAGGATTTGGCCTCAGGGGCCAACATCATGGGCAAATACTATGATCAGTAAAACATGGCATAAAAAGAAGCCTCCATCAGCACTTCTTTGCTTTTTTTTTTGTTCATTACGTGTCTTCTCAGAACACCTGAAAAATATGATCCCTCAGAAACTCCAAGATGTGAAAAACTAGTTACCTAAGCTTTCCCGAGCAGACTGTATGACTTTTGGAGTATTTATTCAGAGAAAGCTGAATTCTGTATTCGGATCTCTCTCTACCTGAAACTCTTTCTGCAACTGTATCCAATTTAGAAGAGTTTCTAAACAACAAACTGCAGAGTATGGTCCCCTATTTTGCTGTTCCGTTTTCCAAAAGCACTTAAAACATTTTGTGGTRCAGGAAGCAGGAGCATGTGCCACTTTCTACAGCTAGCCACTGACTAAACGTAGACTCATTTGCTTGCTTTCAAATTCAGCGAGTATTTAGTATTTTACGAAAGTTTTTTCCCAATATGTATTAGTAGGTGACACACAGATGGAGCTAGACATAACCATTAGAGAGTTTGTCCTCTTGCCAAAGGGAGAGGGCAAGCGAACAAACCACATCTGACATGTTAATCATATAGATGAATGTATTACAAGAAAATATCAGCCATAATGGTAGTATGGGGAGTCTAAGAGTCTGATACTAACAGGACGCATTACTGGGAAGGACTTACAGTATTTATCCTGGCAGATGTTGAAAGTTCAGAAATTCCGGACAATTTGAGAAATTCCCAGAAGATAAATCTATCCTAAGTCATCCTGTTGATGACAACAGAGTTACTGTACAAGTTACGCTGGGATATAGTACTTCTTTGTTATTTCCTTGGCCTGAGTAACTGCATTGTAAACCAGAAAGACACAATGTAAAAACAAAATAAGAATGAGACTTACAGAATTGCTGGTATAAAAAGAGGATTTACCCATTTCCTCTGACTCCCTTGAGCTACTTTGATGATGCAGTAATAAACTCATTTTAAATGGCACCAGTAGTATCAACTATATGTTTTGTATATGTATCTCCTTTTCTGGGGAAAAGGAAAGGACACAGCAGCAAGGCTACGTAATGACTAAGTTAACAGAAAAGCGGGTACCTAGAAAAACAGGACTGGTGGTGGCCCAGTGCCCGCCCTGGGTTTTACGTTATGATGACTCYCTTCCTGGTACGCCATGGTAAAATGCTAGAATATTTAGGGGGTAATAAGCAACATTTACATGTCTCAAAACATTAGAATATAGAATTTATTATAGATGATAGAATAATAGCTACTTCAAATACATCAAACAAGAACATTTACTGTGCATGCACATTACCCCAAATCCTTGCTTTTTTTCTCCTTCATTTTGGTTTCCTCTTAAAAAGAAAAACCCCATACCTAAAAAAATCCTGACCCTCCCTCTTTCTTCGGTATCCCCCCCTTAAAGGACACTTACGTTGGCTTGACAATGTCTCAAAAAAGTAATATTATGAGAGGAATTGCAGGAGACACATGACAATTAAATTTGYATGAATAATTTTTCTATACCTGCTGCTGTATAGGTAAAATCCTACCTCAATTCTAGTTTAGCCTAAACAAACCACGGGGAGTAAAAGTACGTTCTTAAGACTAGTGTGCATTTGTCCAGGCTACTATAGGTGAGTATCTTGCCCTACTGGGTCCACTGTAAAGAAAACTGACCCAGTAAACAAAACAGCAAACATTTGTGTGTGTACAATTTTACAGTTGAGTGAATACACATAAATAAACAATGAATGCAGACTAAATTAAAAAAAAATGAGATTCTCTGTTGTCTTCCKAAAGGTCACAGCACAGAACTCACAACCTGGTGGAAGAAAGAATGAAAGACTATAAAAGGAGTRTTTTATTGAATCACTCTGAGCTCCTACTGTAAGCTGGTCATGCCAAAATGTTGTCAGTTTTACAGCAGCTGTCCCAGCTACCCCCAAGCTAGAGCTGAGGACATCTCCCTGCTTYGGTCCTATTTCCTGAGATTCCCCTGGGGCTTTTGATGAAGAAAGGGGACAACAGAGGATGTTTATCCTGGTGCTGGTAAGATACCTCTCAGGATGGGTCCTGTATTTTAAAATCTGTTATACTCCCCATGCACTTTTACTCAACATATTTAAGATAAAGTGGGAGAAAATGTGCGCTTAAAAGAGCACGTTACACTTAAATTCACCCTGAATTGTATCAGTGCCACCTTTCTCTTTTGGCCCCGAGAGGGTGTGTAGTCACAGACACAACGGCCAAAGGAATGACACTGTGGCCCGCTCACTTCTGGCTGTCCTTTGTATGTCATAACTTAAAGTGCTCTTGTAACTTCACTTAGCGAAAGCTTGGATTCGTACAGCCTGCCAAGAATGGGATGGAGAAAGTGAGTCCTCCAAGACTCGAGTTTTGGCCGGGGCCAAGAAAGACAGGCAAAGACAGTAAAGAAGGGGAAAAAACACACATAGGAACGAGGGCTCGATTTCCCTAGGGGAGGAAAGCAAAATGCAATACAAAGGGAGTGGTTTGGACAACACAGGTAATGAATGAACAACTCACAATGCTGGAAAATAAATAGGGGGTAATAAGCAACATTCACATGTCTCAAAACATCGGAGGAAAGCAAAATGCAATACAAAGGGAGTGGTTTGGACAACACAGGTAATGAATGAACAACTCACAATGCTGGAAAATAAATAGGGGGTAATAAGCAACATTCACATGTCTCAAAACATCTATCACATGTCTCAAAACATCTATCAGAATTTGTTTTGTGTATTGCCTCTCAAAAGGTGGATGAAAAATGCTTTTAAATATTTCAGGCATTATTATTTGAAACGTTAATTTGTGGTTATGTTGTACAATAATTACAACAATAAGCATATTAATGCACTGGCATATGTTAAGCCTGGCRTTTTAAAACCTTGCTGCTAACTGTGATGTTGATGGGATAATGCCACCTGCCTCCGAATGCGGTGAACCCACCTCACTTTATCTTCAGTATGAAGTTAAGTTACTTTTTGGCTGCTTTTCTTTGGATGTGGAGTCAGAGCTCTAGAGAAGAGATGACTCCTGTGAAGCCCTCAGTAGGTCCTCATGCAGGCTGAGGAAAAGGCCCTTCAGAATCTATGACCAAAACGAAATTAGTTGTTTAACATATTTTTTTATCTARAAAATACTTCACGTGCCAGATATACCCAGTATCTTTCAAAAGTAAATTAGTACATTAAAAAAGAGGCAGACTTCCTTTCCCCCATAACTGTGGATATAGTATTTCCATCCTCTTTTTTTTTTTTCAATATAAGTTGTCTTTGTTCAGTAAACATAAGATCAGTTTACAAACGTCTACTGGGATGGTACTATTGATTTTTCTTCCTCCCTTAACTGTGCATTCCTTCAATCCTTCCTAGCACTGTTCTTCAGGTGGGAACTTACGCATGAAGCAGAGGGTTAAATTCCTTTTGTTTGTAGATTGGGTACCTTTGAATCATTGAGTCTTATCTGCTGCATCTGTTAGCACTTCACTGGAAAGTGTCTTTCTTTGACAGCCTGTTGCTCTTCARGAGAGATCCTTCCCTTTTGTTCACACGGCATTGCTTTCTCTCTGTTAGATAGATCACTTCTCCAGAATTCACTATCTTTAATAAACACATCATTGACAAAATGCTTTCATCTATTCTTTAGATTTTGTAACATCTCTAGAAATGATTTTTCTCCTTCTACATGTTTTGCATAAGCTTGTCAGCAAATCTGTTTACATCATTCTCAAGGAACTAAAGGGTTTTTTCTTATCTTTATTCTTCTCCCAGCTCACTAGGTATTCATTAGATGACTTGCACTCTTTGGCATTTTCTTTTTTTCTTTTTTTTTTTTTTTTTTACCACTTACCATGACACTTTAATTGATCATATATCCCACTCAGATATCCCACTGGTATCAGCAAAAAAGAAAAGTCTAAGATATGGATTTTTATTGTATACAAAACACCTATCACAGAATCTTGAATTTTTGAGTTCAGTCTTTAGCTTTACTCTGTGTTAAAAATTGACACAATCCGAAGTCCCCACACATTCAGCTTCTCATYAAGTATTTTCAGATTTGCTGAGGAACATAATGCATTAGTACAAGGACAAAATACCCTTATTCATTTGGACATCAGATTTTTATTTATCTGTCAGTATTAGTAAAACAATAGTACATGGGAGACCCACTCACAGACAGAGCTGCTTATACTAGATAATGCACAAACACACAAATACAAGATAGCCTGCCCAAAGTGGCCTGACAACCTAATTATTAGAGTCAGCAGCAGCATTTAGATGTACAAACACAGGACCACAAGGAAAATAACCAAGAGTGAGAAGAGCGAATCTAATCTATACAGTACTCCATAAACCATGTGTAGGAAAGATGGACTAAAGATTGGCGTAAGACRAGCAAGGATGCAACAAGTTGAAGATTAGAGCTTTTCTCTAAAGAAATACTAAGCCCAGAAGGTCAGGACATGTGTTAGATGCAGAGACCTGTTTAGGGATTCAGAGCGTTGAGAAGACAAAACGCCACGTCTACGCTGCAGCTGGACTTGGGGTGCTCAGAGGTTTGAACAGGGTTGCAGGTTACAGCCTAGCTCCGTCCCAGCCAAGCTGAGGCACCGATGTTCAGCGCCCCAGTTAGTGCACGGTGCCAGAGGGCTAACCAGACCAGGGACAGGGAGGGGTGCTGCGGGAGTTCGAGATTTAAGCAGCGCTGAAATGACTCTCTATATAGAGAGAGCGGTATGCTCCAAATTTTGCTGCTTCATTTAGGTAACAAAAATTCCCAAGCYTAGGAGCCTCCATCTTCCTAAATTCCAAAGGAAAGAGTCCTCTTCAGAGCACATTTTTTAAAAATTTTGCTAAAAACAAGTAGTTGTGTCAATACACATTGCTCACGTAGCAGTACCAAGGCAAGACCACCTATCCAGAAGCAACATGCCTACACTCTCCCCCCAAACCACAGCCCGTGGGTCCTTTATGTTAACATCATGCGTGCAAGACACGTGTGTGACGTGGCCGTGAGGGCAACCCGGCCCCTTCTGCGGACCAGCAGGACACATTTAATCACCCTTCTCACGCACAACCCACCACAGGTCTCTCAGCTACTAAACAGACAGCTGGTACCTGAAACTAACCCACCGCGGGGCCAGTAATGAAGAAGATGGAGCTCTGTTACTCGTATTAAAATATTTCTTTTTCACATTTTAATTGCTGCTAACCCTTATTTTAAAACAGTAGATAGCCACTAAAGTTTTAAATCAACAACGCAAACTCAAAGAGTTACTACAGTTCATTATTAGCCTGGAAGAAAACAGAGCAGCGATTATTTCCCTAATTGTCCTTAAAGTCGTTATTACATATGCAAGTACAATTTGGTGCTCTCCAGAGTCGTTCCCTCATTACACTGTGTGATTCACTAAATTACACGATTGTGATTAGTGCGGCAATCGGTGTCCAAGTGGTATCAGGCGACTACTGGGCTCCTTTTGCGGAGGTCAATTTAATTACATTGTGCATGACAGAAACTAGGCCAACTGAGTATTGCCTTTGCCACCAGCAATTGACACCTGAGTGTTAATGAGCTGGTAATTAAGAGTTGGCACAGACAGGCACATTTCAGTGTTTGGGACTGGGATTACCATATGCTTCGATGCTTCTATGCTAAAAGCCTGAAGTTATCAAATTTTCTAAAATACACAGGATATTTAAATAAAGGCAAATTATGGCATTTCCAAATAATAAGCAAGAAACCACTTTTAATCAGGACTGAACGCTGCCTTTCACAAACCTCTGAGAAATCCTTTGCTGTCATTTGACACCTTTTTTCCAGCATTTTTTTTTTACGAATGCATGTTTATCAATACATGCTCACATTGGAAGCATCAATAATCGATTGTATGTTTTCAAGTTTGTTTAAAAGTAAATAATCATTATTATTAATTTTACTACTGTAGTTTGGCCTGAAAAAATATAATACGAGCTGAAGCCCTATTGAAAGATCTTCCTTACAGTTTAGAAATCAATATAATATCCTTCTCAAAGGAGTTTATCAACAGAGTTGATAAACATTAACAGATATGCTTTTTTTTTTTTTTTTTTTTTTTTTTGTAAAAGCTAAAAAAAAAAAATATTTTTTTTTTTTTTTTTTTTTTTTTTAGTAAAGGCTACAAATACAAAAATGTTAGCTGTTTTTTTTTCTGACTTTCCTAAGCTGTTCCAGTATTTCTGATGGTCTTGACTATTCTCATCTGCCGTTTTTAAAATGAAATCTTGTGTTTCAGCCTCTTCCCAGTATCAGCTTTACAGGAAAGTCCTGTAGCTGTGCATTTCTAAATTTCCAGGATTTTATTAACAATATTGGGTTGACTTTTGGGGATGCTTTTCCCGGCCAACCAGTGGTTACCAGTGTTTTAGGCTTTTCCTAGAGAAACGGAAAGGAGTGGGTTTGTTTATGTGCGGTGTGTCACTTAAAGAGGACAAAATGGGTGACTGCATTTGCAGAAGTCGGTGGGAGAGACTAAAAGCAGCTCAGCTGGAGCTGCTTTCCCGGTGCCTTTATGCTCCTGTGAAAACAACCCCTACATGCCGTCTAAATTTATGAGGAAGAAAGGAGAAACTGATGAAGGAGACTTAAGGAGAAAKGAAAACTGAGCTGCATGAAGGAGAGTATGACGACAAGCGTGGGAGGAAGAGGAATGGAGAATTAGAGAGCAAAGGAAGAGGTACATGGTAGGGAAACATAAACCCAGAAATTCAGTATGACTAGCACTCACGATTATGCTGGAAACATTCCTTTTTTAATTTATTATAATGTTGTTCAGGTCCTGTGAATATGTGTAACTCAACTTTAAATYAAGAAAAAATATTTCTGTCATAGGGATTTGAAGCAATGTGCTTAAAACAAGTCAGTTATCATCAAAACCAGTCTCATAATTTTTACCATTTTAATGATATCAACAAGGTTAACTGAGTATCTGCATGCTCATTGTAAGGAATATTATGAATCAACTTATTTCTGAGAACCAGCATATATAGCATTTGCGGCTACTATTTTTACACCTCGAGTTTTGTTTTATAACAGTATGATAGGCAAAGCAAAACAACATCATACCATGCATTATCAAGATATAGTGAGAGAGGAAAAAAAAGTGAAGACCTCTTGATCTAGTTACCTATTTGAAAGTCCTCTTCTGTAGCCCTTCTCTGACATCTTAAATAAGTGGTGTTGCTACCTATGCAGTGGATCATTCCTTCCTCCAGAGACAAAAACAGCCCGCGGCAAGAAACCTGTTTAGGCTCTCGGCGCCTTCAGAGCTCGTTCAGACCAGCTGGCCTTGCAGCATGCCTTGAGGTCCGTGAAGACCCCTGTAGCAGACCAAGAAGTGAGCAAGCTCTGAAGCCGTGGGCCCCTTGTAACAGCTACTTTTTTTTATATATACAAAGACTGGCTCGGTACAGTGGCTTAGACAATTTTCCAGTGGCTTTACAAATCCACAGACTGTTCACATCAGATGAAAAATGTATTAACTTTACTGAATCTTAGTTGTGGGATTTACTTCTAATTTTCTTCTTTCGAAGAGTTTTCTTTTTCCACTGAACCCTCGGTAGGACATATAGCCTTTTATATGCAGATTGGTATAATTATGCTTTGAAATAGCTTTGAATTCCCAGTGGCTTAAACCGCGAACATGAAAGGGCAAATGTTATACTGAGCTGAAGGATATAAAAGTGGCACGTACATCAATCTAAAATGAGATATAGAAAGGAACAGCTCTTTACACAGCGATGTCAGTTTTTGACAGATTATTGAAGGATCTTTGCGGCCACAGAGACCGTCTCGGGTAGCGCGAAAACTCTGCCTAGGGATAGCTTATCAGTTTATATTTTTCTTTTTAATACCAAAAGGTGAGTGGATGTGAAGTGAAACAAGAGAAATACACCGCGACAAAAGCTTAAATCCTCCTCCCCGGAGGATGACGCCCGGCGGCYGGCGGCCCGGACCCTCCGGTGTCCCCGTCGCGCGGCCCGACGTCCCCGGCTCTCCTGCAACGCGGGGAAGGAAGGTCGGGGGCCGGCGGAGAGCGGCGCGGGCCGGCCCCACCGCCGTGGAGGGAAAAGCAAGGCCGAGCGCGCAGAGCCGGCTGCCAGCCCAGGGCGCGAGGCTCCCCGCGTGGTCGCCGTCGAAGGCGCCGCTCCGCGGAGCGAAACGGCGCGGAGGCTCCCGAAACCGGCCTCCGCCGACCCTCAGGCTCCCTCGACGTTTGGGGCGACAGGCACAAACCATTAAACGCAGCCGGGAGAGCCGGAGGCGAGGCGGGAGGCCGGGATGGGCCGGGAGGGAAGGGAAGGGAARGGAGGGAAGGAAGGGGGCAGGCAGGAGGGGGCTGCTGCGGGGCCTCGGCTGCCGGGTGGGATCCCACCGGGAAGAAAGGCCTGGTCGCCCTCCCCGCGACGGCCACCTCCCGCGGCTGCGAAGCTGCTCTTCTGCCGGGATCGATGCTGTTATACTGCATTTCCGGGTGTTTATTTGTTACCGTGAAACCCGAGAATTGCACTTGTCTCCCCTATGCTATTGCCCGCACCGGTGTCTTGTCACTATTTATTACTTTAGCTGAGGCGAACTGATACCGCAAAGTTTTAAATCACAGGCTTAATTTAAAGCTCATATGTCATTTTGGTTGCTTAGAGAGACTACTCATGCGCTTAAATGACAACAGATGCTTAAATTCATTCTGGTCTTTGACGGGGCCTAGCAGACGAGGACTAATTCAGTTTTGCATTTCCTGGAGAAAGCTGTTACTGTGTCTTCCTGGCGGAGCCCSGGCTTGAGGAGTAGTATAATGGGAGTAAGAAAGAGTTGGGAGGCGTGCAAGTGACATTTCCAAACAACATTACTTTAGGAGCATAAAAAAATTCATTGCAAAAGTAGTTAGCAATCCTTTATTGAAAAGCCATGCAGATTTTCCTCACGAATGGAAATACACCACGTCCTTTTATATGTGAAATGTTTTCTCATGTGTATATTTTAATGCAGTCAGCTAAATTATGTGCATATATATATTCCGCTTTTGTTTAAAATGCATTGACCACGGAATYGCTCAGATTTTTTTATTATTATTATTTTTCCATCCGAGTTTGCATGGGGGAAAGATTTGCATTCAGGCCCTCCAAACCATTTGCGTGCTTAAAATATATATATATATAAAAAAAAGACAGTAATAATGGTGATGACACCGGTGCGGAGGGTCGCTCCTTGGCCGGCCGTGCTTGGCTCGGCGTTTCCGCGGGGGGCAGAAGAGCTGGAGCTGCGCCGGGGGCAGGTGAGGGGGCCCGGGAGGGCAGGGGGCAGGCGGCCCGGGGCGTCTCGCAGCGCTCGTGGGGCGTTTGGGGGCGCTTCGCTGCCTCCCTCCCCGCACGTCTGCGGCRCCGAAGTGTCGCCTCTTCCGTGAGGTGGGTGAGTTCAAAGGCGGGTCAGACGGGCCTTTTCTGCCTTAAAACGGCTGTGAAATCCGGGCTGCTGGGGCAGGCTGCTTTAGCCGGGCTGCAAACAGCGCCCGCCAGCGTGGGAGCACCCCGTCCTCAAGTGAAAACTGTTTTATTATTATTTATTTTTTTATTAAAAAAAGAAGAAGCGTCGAGACACTGCAGCCAAGGGGCTGAGGTAGTCTTGGAGCTATGTGGAAAAGTGCTCTGGGTGCGTTTCCCTTCAAGGCTTTATGGGACCTCAGCACTTTTTTTATTTTTATTTATTTATTTWTTTTAACTTTGATGAGTAGAAAGCAGCCTCTGTACTCCTCTTATTGATGATATTTATTATGTCTCTATTTTTAGAGTAATGGAGTAGGTCCGACTAAAAAAGCGACTGCTGCTTTGGCGGTAATGCATAAATAATGGCAAGATCCAGCGAGTGTATCGACAAAAGCTGCCTGCCCCGCGAGTTGTGCCCCCAGGAGCTTTGCCTCTGGGCTGAGCACTGAGTGAAATCCCAGAAACTTGGTCTGTAATGGTCAAGTGGTGATGGCTTTGTACAAACTTAGGCAATACTTTATTTTTTCTTTTTTTTTTCCCCTCTATCTCCTCTCTCATTCCACCTCCATTTAATTCTTCTGCTTTGATCTAGCCCGTTTAAGACTTTAATGGCCAGGCCAATTGAAAAGCCTCATTTTCCTTGAGTACTTGAAAATGGACTGTAGATGATCAGAGGTTGTAAAGGAACAAAGCGGAAGATGTGTGCCTGCTAGGATTTGATTATGTGATAGCCAGGCGCACTTACCAGTTACTATTACTGGATTGTGTTTTTTGTGTTTGGTGTGGCTCGGAGGCTGGACAAAAGGCTGTGGTAGTTAAGGACATTTTAAAAGATACTTTACAGATATTCARTATGAGGCCTTTAGATGGATATGCTCTTTATAACTGTCAAAACAGCTCTGGGAATATGGTAGAAGCCAGTAAGTGATATTGTCGTTGGAGACAGGACAGTGAACTCTGCCGCAGTAGGAAGATTTATCTCCTTTCAGAAACCCTCTTTTCTTTCCCTTTCTCTATATTCTTCACTCAGTTACTCACTTAACGAGGTTGGATCCTAATGCAAACTCAYCCGCAGTGGGAAGTGGATTTGTTTCAGCTGTGGAAATCCTTAATGAGTTTAGCAAAGGGTGTAACTGCGATCCTTAGTCCTGCAGCTGCCTCCGCAGTTCAATCTTGGCAAAGGCTGGGGGAGATTTTAATGATGTTCTTAGGCCATAGCAGTAGCTGAAAACTTGAATCTTAAAGTTTTTGAAGGGCTCTTAAGGTCCAGACCTATTAATTTCTAGTTAATCAGATACAGCTTTGTACCTTGAGGTTCATACGTTCTGCTTTGATTCTTACGTGCTAGTTTCTCTGCTGAAAACTGTTCTTCAGGAACACCAATATGAACAATTAATTTTCTTCTCTGTAACAGACCAATTTCAGGTAATAGGAAGAGAGAGGGAACTTAATCAAAAGTCTTTATTTACCTTGCAAGCTCTCTTATCTCAGAATTACTCAGTGTAGGAGTGGGGATTGCCTTTGTCTTTTAGTGAAGGAAATTATTAAAAACAAAAAACAAACAGTAGTTCTCCTTGGCCTGCAACTTCAGGAAATTATATGAAAATCCTCAAGAAAATGRGAAACAGTGGGAAATACGTTCTCATTCTGAAAGTGAATCCTTGCTCTCAAACAGACAGGTATGAAATGACTCCACTCACCTATTGAATGAAAGATGATGCATTTATGAATGCTTATTAGAAATAATAAACTAAAAAGATTTTTGCTTTCTATGTGAGGTGACATGTCCTACAGCTTGTTRGTCCTGTAACCTCACAGAAAACTGAGCCAGTATTGGGTCTGCCCTTTGAAGGGCTAAGCTCAAAAAGAGGAGTTAAAGCATGTCCACTCTGTAATGCAGCACAGTGCACATGTCCCAGAGGAAGCTCAGGTTAGCGAGGTGCAGGTGTCTCCTGTTAGTGCTTTTTTGCCTTTTTTTTTYCCTTGTTTTTCAACAAGTAAGGCTAGCTAGACACAGTGCTGTGGTATGCTATTTTGCCTTGGGGATCTGAACTGTACCTTTATGTGGCACTACACTAGGCTGATTTTTTAAGGCTATTTGAGATCTCTGCCCTCTGATGCAGGTACTGGTATCTGTGTGTGTTATGGCCCTTGAAAGGGGAGAGCTTGCTCTCGGTCAGTTGGCTGGCTGAACTACAGAAGTGATGAAAAAGACTTTGCAGGGGCTGTGGAGCGGGTTGGCTGATGTCTGCTCAACTTGGGAAGGTGCAGAAAGCTGCTGGGCTAGTAATGGGGGCTGGCAGGACCGCTTCTCTCCTTCCAAAGATGTGAGTGGTGGGAGGGGAGGTCCTGCCCACCAACAGTGTCTGTAATCTGATTAGCCACGGGATGTGACTTTTTTCCCCCCTTTTTCTCTGGTTATGTGCTATTATGCAAAAATAAATAAATAAATAAAAGATATATAGCACTGTAATAGAAYGCAATTTGAGTCCATAAGCCTGTTACCTTTGAAGAAGTAGCATGAAAAGATGAGGCAGTTGCTCTTATAAGCCTTGCTGAGCTCAGTGTGGTTCTAGATTTTCTTTCAACCTGGGCTCTTTCMTTATGGGTAGTAGTAGACTAGAAATTTGAACTGGGGAGAGAAGAGACAGGTGATAATCTCGTTGAATAATGAAGATGCAAACTTTGCAATTTCAGAGTTACAGTTACTTGACCATTTAGTGGTTGGTATATGATTTTTTGGTGTCTCCTAATGCATAAAAGTCTTGTTATTTTTATTTAGCTTAAAAAGAATAATAGAAATTTGGAAAGGAGAAACTTGTAGGCAATTTAATTTATAGAGGGTAAGGCTTCTGAATTTGCTGAACTTCTCTGATCAAAGTAACTTCACTTAATTTGAAAGAAATGACATTTTCTACTGCCATTATTATTATATCTGGTTATTGTTGTTGCATAAAATACAACTGCTGCTTATAAAGTCTTTTGTTTTTTAATGGAATTTGGTGAAAACTCCTTTAATCATACTGGGAATAAAGTAGTTTTTTCCTAGTACTATCTTCTTGTCTAAAATATACAACTTTTCTGCTCTGTCTGGGAATTCAGATATGCTTAAAAATACTATCAGAAGATTCAGTAAGTTATATAGTAATTAGAACCCTTTTCTGCCTTCTGATTTTTGGGTCTGCTTTATTTTAAACTTATTTGGAACACAATACACTAATGGTTGTGAATGCTAGTATAAAATAAATTTTTCTAAACTGTTTGAAAATCATTTAGTTTGTATGCATTATTTTGTATATTCTAAAGTAGAATTTTGTCAGTGCATTTGATTTGTGCTTCTTACTCTCCAGTGTTTTTTTTTTTAAAAAATCCTTTCTTAAGGGCTGACTAGAAAGAAAGAGAAGGTAGGTGTTGAGACTATATAAAACTCTTTGCTTRCCTTTTTACAAGAAACTCCGAAGCAGTATCTGTGGGTGTGAGCACCGGTGGTCCCTGTCCCACAGCTAGCAGGTAGTTCATTTCACAGCAGGTCGCTAAGCAATTGTCAGACCATGATTAGTCTCAAACATTCCTGAGCTAAAATGTGGCCTGTTCCCACTTCTTATCCTTTCAGCCTTTTTCTGTTTCATGTAGACAATGTAGCAAAGGTTTGCTTTTGAGAACCTAAGTGACACCCTGGTAATTTGGGTATTACTAGGCTGACTTATGCAGGCTGAAGAAATAGATATGCAATCTCACAAGCTATACTCCCCTGCCCTCTGACCCTTTCTTATGCTTCTTTAACAACAATGAGCTTATATCTAAATCTGAGGTCTTGATCCCTCCCCTTAAATCCCTTTCATCTCTCTTATCCTCTTTCTGCTATCAGCAAAACATCCTTCCTTTCACTTTGGCTGTTAGAAGTGATTATCTTTGACATGAGAGCTGTGTGTCTGTAATAAGTGTCAGAAGGCAGCTGCAAGCATCCATTGATCCAGAAACGAAATCTTCCTTCTACTTGAATTTTCTCTTGAAATGCAGCCGTGTGGGTTAACAAGCTCCCCTGTATAGCTTTGCTCAGCAGCATACAAGGTTGTGAAATCCCTACAACTTGTTTAGTTCCAACTTCTGCAGATTGGTAAGCAATCCGATTGCTTTCCAAATTGTTTTCAGTATCTCCATAGGTGGACTGTGAGATTTAGTCTTACTRATTCAGATCCTAAATATTTCCAGTGGACTAAGGCCCCATGAAACAGCATGCATGCGTTTGTCTGGAAGTGCAAATTATGCACTTTATGATGTTTCACTTGTAGCTTTTCTCTGAAGAAACTAGAATAACATGCTGCATAGTAAAGGAGGAGATGCTCTTTWAGATGCATGCAGCTTTTGGAAAGTAGAGACTACAGATGTTTGGCCACTCCTTTTCACGCTAAACCTAGAGTCTCTCCAGAATCACGAAGCCATCATATGCTTCCTGTTCACAGAAAATGGACTTGGGTGGATCTGTTTGATCAGTCTCCAAGACAAGCAGCACTATCTTGTGGCTATGCTGTTTCTCCATTGCCCTTTCCTCGAGTCTCACATACTTCTATGTATGGTGTAATATCCTTCAAGAGATGTCACTTACTCCTTTCAAGTCTATTTTCTCTCAGCACATTCCCATAGGTTTTCAAACTAGCATGTGCTTGGATGATGTTTGCTATTCAGTTATTTCTTTGAAGAGCTGGATTTGAGTTGATGACCAAATTGACTTCCTGTACATGAATTTGGGGCAAGGCAGTGAAGAATTACTTCTGAGCTTCACAGTAAATACGATAATTATAACCACAATCTTCCTACAGATAAGAGAGAGCTGGAACAAAATTACCAGTCTACATGAAGAAGTGCATCCTATTTTCTCCTGTATCTCTGTAGGTTAAGCAGACAGGCAGTATCTGKCTGTGGATCTGGTATGTTCTTTGTCTGAGGTCCAGGAACGAGGGCTTTAAAATATCTAAAGTATTATTCCCAGCTGACGGTGTGATGGGTAGTTCCTTTTGAGCTTGGATTTTTTTGGGGGAAAAAAAGTCTACTTAATTCTGATTAAGTTCTTCTTGGCTGTGTTACAGTAGTAGTTTGAAAAGTAGTATTGTGTAGTGCATGTGCTTTTTTCATTGTTACTCTTTTTTGAAAGATTACCTAGCAAAGAAAGCTATTAAAACTTAGAGTTTTGAGTGAAGTTTTTAAAACAGCTTAAAAAGTGAAATTCTTCATGGTAAATGTTTCGGGCTGACTTTTAGGGAGATCTACAGAAACCATGCCAGCTAACCAGATTAGTGCTAGATACAGTCTTTTTTTTTTTTTTTTTCCTCCCCCCATGGATTTTGTTACATATAGGTTCCTGATGAAAAACGAAAAGATAACACTTGTTCATTTGGCGAGCCAAATTTCGACTAGTGAAAAGTGGAAGAAAATAAACCTTCACTAGTAGCCACTTCCTCAAGAATGTTCCTGTCTTTTAGATAAGATAAAATAAATTCCCCACGTTGTAGAACTTGGACTGTAACTACCAGGGCTTACAAAATATTAAAAGGCAAAAGAAGACAGAGCTCTCACGTATCTGTAGAGGTATGTAGAGGAATATCGTTGACGAAGTGATGTAAACTTTCAGAATATATTTGCACATGTAGCAATAGTATGGGTAGTCTTGCTTGTTTGGTTTTTGTTTTATCAACCCTGATAGTTTATATTCATTCACAGATCTCTCTTAACTCTTTAGGCATCTGACCTTACGTACTCTGTATTTTAAGTTTGGAATTTTGTTTTAATTCTGATGTAACTTTGGCTTACCTAACTGTTTTGAGGTAATTTTTAGCTGAATATGATTTAGACTGCATCACTCTGAAGAGAAAATAGATGATTACTCTATCTTGATACTATAAAAAGTGTCTCTTGGGGCAAAGAGGGAAGCATTAATGATGCACTCCAAGCTAGCAGATATCTAGCATGGCCATACTGCAGGCAAAGTGTTACAGAAGACAGAACAATTAAGAATTTATTTACATAATTCTAAAATAGCCCAGCAAAGAATGTGCTGGGTTGAAAAAGAAGTTGCAAGTTATTTAACATGACAGAACAGAAATCTAGTTCCTGCTGAAAACAGAAGGCGGAAACACGGAATGGACGGATGATATTTAATGAACAATAGCTGTATATTATTGAACAACAGAAAAGGATCTATATAGCCAGATTAAAGACAGGTGACCTTTTTAGAGTTTGGTTAACCTTTTGGTCATTTTTGAGAGTTATCACTTAGGAAGATAAAGGTCAGGCTAGAGCTCAGTCTTCATACCTTTCTTAGCAGGAAAAGATAATATATKCCTCTCTCACTCAGTTTGGCTCTTATACAGAGCTATAGGAGTTGTTCAGTTTAACAAGAGTGGACTGTGGAACACCTTGATATTTATTATTTTAAGTCCTTTATAAAGAGAGAATCCTTTTGTACCAAATGCATGGTCTTTGATCTGTAATCTTATCAGTATCTTCCTATTAGTGTAAAAATATTGTGGAAGAGGGTAATGGTTAATTTAAAGGATGCACTTCTCTTGAAACCATTAGAATTCTGCAAACTTGCACTGCATAGCTTTTGCTTTTAAAAGTAACTGTCAGTTGGAAGAAAGGCAAACTGTTACAGCCAAGAACTCCTGAATAAACCCCTAGTAGTTATGTTACGGACACTTGCAGATTAGTGGAAGTTCGAACTCCTGATGAGCTACATGTTTTTGAACATGACGCTTTGCCTCATGGCCTCTCCAAAGAAAGTCCTGACTACTCCTTTACCAAAAAACTTGAGCAGATCGCACTGGCAAGTTATTTACTGTATTAATCTCAAATCTTTCTTTTTTCTTTCTTTTTTTTTTTTTTTTTTT
>NW_028185217.1:609903-653096 GCF_003343005.1 Rhea americana | reverse complement strand
TCAGTCATTTGGCTAAACACTTAGGTAAAACTGGAAGCCTTCTTCAGGCAGGTGTTTGATTTAAACATTTAGACTATTGTGTTATAAAATATTGAGAATGTGCTGCCCATGTGTAAAACTATGAAAAACAGAATGGATTTTGTGCCWGATGATTTCCAGATTATCTCCAAGTTAGTGACTTTTATTTTAGAAAATAATTTAGGTAGGTTATATCTGCTTCTTGGAATAAGCAAGTTAGATGCACTTAATGTGCTAAATTTTTGATAAGTTAAATTACCACAGTAAAGCCAAGATTTTTCTCTTAAAAAAAAAAATGTCTATCAGGGAATAAAGAGTGGGAGTTTTCTTCCCCAGGTCATAAAATATTCTCACAACTCTTCTGCAGGTCCTTATTCAGACTATAGGGAGACAGTAAGGGTCATAGACAAGGATATATGCCGTTACATTGACGTAACACGTGCGTACATGACGAGGTATCTGAATTTCGCTTTGGTGGTTTCAGTGGAAATTCAATAGCTCTGCTGCTAGAGTGAATTTTATCCTAAAGGAAGAGGAGCTGAGAGGGAAGGAGACAAAAGCTGCCATTGCTGTTCTCTCAGCAGGGCAACGGGTAGGGAAATGGGACTGATTCTTAGAGGACCTGTTAATGATACTGAGCMTACAGGCTTCACAGACAATAAGTTACTATATTCTTTTAGTGCAAATAATAAAATATTTACCAGTGAGTGAATTTCATTTGTTTCTGGAAATTTAACTTAACATTTGCAGTGTTGAAGTCTTGTACTAGAAGCGAATTTTAGTGAGTGCTTTAGGAAAGATTCAAGTAGAATAGGAAAATAACTCCTCCTGCTCTGCCTTGGAGCATGATGCAGACCGGGGTTCTGCGTGTAACACGTGAATTAGCCAAGGGAAGCTGTTTTACATCCAACTCGGAATATTTGCAAAATGATCCCTTAACAAATATGTAGCATTAATAAAACTGATGATATTACTGACTGCATGCTGTGCATGCACTGACTCCGTATTGAACTGGAGATGCAACGCATAAAGCACAGATAATGAGTTGGAGGTTAAGAAATGAAAAAGGTCGAGAGGCTGCTTGCTCTTTTCTTCAATCGGTCGTTAACAAGGTTGACTGAAGGAGATGGTTGTCTRTCCATTGTGCCTGATCGGTGGATACGCGATGTCAATCCGAGGAGCTTGCTCCCTTGCCACCTCTGTGTTGGTGGCACTCACCATGGGGAGCGCGAGGAGGTGCAGAGTGTGCGTAGCGAGGGCTTTCCCCTCTTGCCTCTCACCAGTTTCTAGCTGTCAACTGACTTAAAACATGACTGCCCAGATATAACTTCCAAATAATAGTGATAGATGATGTTGACCTACAAATTGGCCTAATCCCTCAGGTTTCTTAGTGTTCCTTGGCAAAGAGCTCCAAAACTTTCGTGCAAAGTTGCATGAGAAAGCATAATTACTTTTAACTTCATTTTAAACTTCTTCCGCGATACCTCCGGTGAGTGCTGCCTAATTCCCTTCTGTGTAAGATTGAAGCTTCTCCAGTTTCTTTATACCATGCAGTAGCACCCAGGGCACTCAAGGATGCTGTTGTGAAATCTGCCTTGGCCCTTAGCAAGGAGAGGAGGGTTGTGGAGAGGCTGTGAGGAGGGTTTCTGTAGCTCTGTCCTGCTGGATCCTCTCCTCTTTTGCAGTGTGAAGGGATGGCTCCAAATGCTCTGCATTCCCACATTTTAGACTGATTCACAGTGTATGCAGACACCTGTGTGCCTAATGAAATGGGATGATGACTTGTACCAAAGCTGTAACTGAAGCCTTGTTGCGGACCTTACCTAAAGGGCAGTAAAAATTGTGGCTCACCACGAGAGAACTCTGCCCTTATATTCCTGCTGTTAATGGGAGTGACCATTGATTTAATTCTGCAACTGCTTAGACTGAAATTAAAGGCAGTTTTCCTTGAATGGAGAGTAGTGTACTGGACCTTCATATGGTTGTATACATTATGTGGATGATATATCCTTTTTGGTTCTATGTACTTGGCCTCATTTGTTGGAATATAGTCTGCATGAGCTTTTTTAGCAGTTTTGGAAGTAGAAGTCTTGAAGAGACTTTTTTTTTAATAAGCTTAGTTGTGAATGATTCAACTGATTATAACAGTWCTTATCATTAGGATTTTTGCTTGTTTAGAAAAACAGTAAGGTTGTGTGCTCCTCATATAATAGCAAAGTCTGGAATGATTTACATCAAATGTTCAAAACTAAGAAAGGGGAGATGCATCTCAACTGAGAACTCCTAATGCCAGGCTTCACACAGATGCAAAGCAACATTGGTAAGTCTTTTAACTCCTACAAAAYAGGCTTTATAATGAAAACATGATGGCTGTTTGAATATGTAGCAGGCTTTCTAGATCTCACTGTTTTAAAAGTAATAGAGTTAATTTATATAAAAGTGTTACTTATTTAAATATGACTTCACTTAYAGTTTTAACCCAATTCTTAACCTTCAGCATTCTGTTATTCCTTCTTAAGTCTCTGTACTGTATTATGGTATGCCATCAAATAAATACAGATAAATATCACCCCAAAAATATCACCCAGGTTATAAAATTGGCTTGACTAAATATCATTGGGTCTAGCGCAAAAAGGCATTTAGTTAGTTTCTGAGTTGATGGTGACCTTCCCTGGAATGGAAACAAAGAAGTAAATGTGATACATTCTAAAATGTAGAAGATCAAATGAAATAAAGAGCAAATAAAAAAGTGTAATGATCTTTTGTGTAATAAAACTTTGTATAAATTGATACATATATTTAAGGGTAAAATATTCTGTAATTCATGACTCAGGGTTCTATTGTACAGTGTTTTTCCTTTAAATAGTGGAACTACAAACTTTAAGACAAAGAAGTCTTCTCTAATGCCTGATGGTCAAAGGGCCCTTATTGAAATAAACAGGACGTGGGTAGAATAAGTGGTTAAGTTCAATTTGTGTTGTAAAAGCACTTTAAGCTCACATGCAGGAAGACCCTTTGCTTATGGAGGCGCAAAGTACTTATCATCCCTAATGAGGCRTATGAATGAGAACGCCTACTAGTTAGCTGGTTTGTTTTGTCAGGTTAGGGACTTATTTCTGTAAACAGCAGCTTCACGTGTAAAGGTGTGACGTGGTAACTGTAAAAGGTCAGTATGTGCTATTTTTTTCTCCCCTCTGCCCCCGAATACTTCAAGATGGGATTTGAGCACTTCATCAAAAATGAACTTTCTTTAATTAAGTTTTTGTGCCACTAGCTTCTTACATAATGTACAAAGATTCCAGAAGAGCTTGTTTTTGTGTAAATCTGCCTATACTGGTCTTACAGAACTTTTTTATTAAAACTGATATGAATCAGGATTGTCTTTAAATAAAAAGTCTRCATCTTGATGAAAGTTGAGCAGATTGATGATCTTTATCTATCCTTTGGCCTTAATCCTTATAACTCATCTGCATGTCTAATTCAGGCATGCACATTAAGTCACTTATTCTGTCTTTTACTTTTCTTTGGAGTTTGAGTGAGATAGAGTAAATAATATATGATATAATTTTTCTTGTATAGACAGTTCCTGCCACCCCTTTTCCTGTGACTTCCCTGATCACCTTTATCAGCTTAACACTTTATTAAAGTCATTCTAATCTTTCTAAAAGAAAAGGTATTATGGAGAATAATTGAAAAGTAGAGTAATTGAAACTCTTCTAGTTATATCTGGCGGAAATTACATTAATTATCTTGGACTTTGCAGGAGCATGTAATAGTTGTTTTTSTGAAACTTAGTTTGAGTAGTTATTTTTGAATAAAGACTGTCTGTTCTATTACTGAATTCAACTCTTCCAAACCGTCACTGTAAAATAAGGGATGGAATTTACATTAAAGAAGCATGAAAAAAGAAGCTTCTAATAAAGAAGCATGATTGTTTATTTCTCTGCTTGAAAAATAAGGTTCCGTAAATGCGTTAATTGATGGTGCCAAGAATAAGCTTGACATGAGTGTTTTTCTGCATGCCAGGAGAGATGTAAGAAGTACTGTGGAAGAGATCATCAGCTGCAATGTGACTCAAGTCACTTCATGAAGGTGTTTTCTGGCTCCTGAATCAACTGCCCCCGTGAAGTAAAATGCTTCGCTCARCACTACTCTGTCTTGCAGTGTCTGCCTATGGACAGATGTGCAGTCTGAGAGATGTAAGCAGCTTGCATGAGCTAAACTTAGTATTGCCTTGCTCAGGGACCAGGTAAGAGAGATTTGGTCCTTCAAATTCTGACCATTGTTTTTACCTGAAGATACTTCAGGCCTCAAAATTGCCAAGACCTGATGTGCGCATCTGTGTTTGTTGGAGAAGCCTCCATAGAAGAGCAAGTGAATAAACAGCTTCATCAGTGCTGATTGCTAGTCTATGTCTGTGAGGATCTCCCTGTGGGGATCTCACTCTGACCCTTGAAACTCRCTTTGTGTTTTGGACGAAAATGTCAAATGGGAACGGCAGCCAGTGCATTTAACAGTACGATRTGTTGTGTTAGCTGATGAGAATCTGTTGTTGAGTCATCAGAAGAGATTTAAAAATGATAGAGAATGATTTGGTGGTTAATTCTGAAAGAATTTATCAAGACCAGTTTTAGTCCTAAAGTTAAAGCCGGCTACATACGCTCCTCATTTTTTAAAAAAATCTTCCAGAAAAAGGAGGGAGGAGGGGAGAGATGGACGCAGTTGGCCTGTAATTCCAACATCATTARTTTTTGTCACTGGCTGCATAGTTTTCAGTCTTGAAAAAGAGMAATTGCTAGTAAATTGCTATTGCACTGCTAGTGTCTTTGGATACTCCCTAAACTCACAGAGAGGAAGAATAGGTTCTGTGTAATCTGAATGAGACAGACATGGCTTTTTTCTTTTCTTCCCAGAAATTAAATGAAAGTCTGAGTCAGAAGGAGTAAAGGTCAAGTGCAGCCCCTCCTAAGTTTTACTTATCTTTCTTCCCTGATCAGTCCCAGTGTTCCTGAAAGGTTAACTCTTTGGTTTGGGAAACWGCGCACAGCCAGTTCATCAAGAAGCTGGAAATGATGATTGCTAAGAGCTTGTTAGCCTGGATTTTTACTCTGTTCTTTTTTGCATCTCTAAGATCTTCCTATGATAGGAATAGCTGGTACACTGTTGGTCTTCCTCCCCTCTCTACCTCCCACCCCGATCTGACTTGATGAACTATGTCTATGATTTCAGGAATAGACAGAAGCAATTTGGCAGTAGGCTTTTGAAGGGTCTCCCTTCACTTCATTGATGGTAAAACTCAGTGATAGGGTGTCAATTTTTCTGAGAATTTAAATTGAGAGTAGTTGTTTCTTTCCCCTCTCAGTCCCTCGCTTTGTGAGTTTAACCTGTCATATATAAAAGCTATTTCCAGAGCTGTGGCATAGCACTAGTAAACCCTTTTATTGCCTTTCCCTGTGTAAATGTTCCTTTGCTCAGGTAAGTGAAGAGCCTGAGGAAACTCAAGCCATTTAATCTCTGTGGTAAAGTACAGTGCTGCATGGACCCAGCCAGAGCAGAGGCAGTGTACAGCGAGTGTCCCTCAGTGGGACRCTGCTCCTGCATTCGTAAGGTTCATGTGCTAGTATGGCTGGGATGTTCAGTCTACAGGATTGGACAGACTTGGTGAATTGAGACTTCTTTGCAAACTCAAACRTGGTGCAAAGAGATTCAGATATAGATTGATGTGGGAGAGCTCATGGCYGTGCGTAGATTCCCTTGTGGCTGATGCATGTGCTGTGGAAAAAGCAGCCATACGCACCTAAGTTGCAGTTTGGTTATCTAGAAAACTCAGCTCAAACAGCAAACTGACCAGYTGAGCTTTAGGTGCCTCCAAGGATGAGCATGATAGCTTGTAGATACCAGAAATATCTATGTGCTGTTCTAGTCCCTCAAGTCCTGTTCTGGTTTGCTGTGCTCTGGGAAGGGCAGATGAAGTCTTGCTTGCCTAGCTTTCCTCTTTGGAATCTGCACTGAAYTGAAGGTGTCTGTGTGGAGGACAACATTGAGAGAAGGGGAAGGGTCTTACCAGGCTGAGAAGTGTCCCATCAAAGCCTTTCCTATGTCTCCTGTACAGCTACCCCCTCATCTTCCCTGAGGTGGATGTCTTTGGAGATGTGGCATGGTTTCTTTCATGAATCTCTCTCTTTTCTTCTCACTTTTTGCTTTAAATTAAAAGAAAATCAAACTTGACAGTATTAAAATTCTCCATTAGTCAGAATAATGTTTCTCCTTTTGGCTGCAGTAAGTACTTGTAAGTGTGGTTGCTGGCTGATGAGCCCTGGAGACTCTTGCTGGAGTGGTTAACGGGAACGGTCCCTCTTGAATCCTTTTGTCAGCGGGCTCTTCAGAGCGTAATGACAAGAGGAAGACACGTATCCGCTTCAGTGCGCAGAGTTATTATCTTAATTTATCAATTAAGCTGACTTCATGCAAGGAAGCTGGACTTGGAAGTGAAACTTTTCAGKTGTTCTCTTCTGTGGTGTAGATCAGCAACAGTGAATGAGTGGGAAGTGGGATGCAGCAACTTTAAACTCCGGGAATAAGGCTTGATAGAGCTTGTCAGTAGGCATCCTGGTACGATACCAGGTGGCTACTGCACCCTTCAGAACATGGCAAAGTGYGCCAAAGCTTTACTGGCCTGGGCTAATCGGCTAGCTCATGAGTAGCTATTTGAATTTTTGTGAGAGAGGACTGCTTGTATGAGCAAAGTTCAGAACTGGGCCCAAAGGCCTGCTGCACACTGCGAACTAAAACTTGGAGGTTTTGGTGATTATGCTTGGTTCCATGTAAATGTCTTCTTTATTTAACTTTAATTTATATCTAGTAAGATGACCGTAAGTATTACGTGAGTGTTAAGGTATTTTTTAACAGACAGTCAGTCTAAGATGTATTGAAATTCTTCCTGAATTACTTTTTTTTTTTTCCCCAGATTAAACACTTTTGCAGAAGCCCAAACACAACTTGTGTTAAACAAGTCACAGTGTAAAACTCAATTACTGTTTCTTCGCACTCACCAGGGAACATGATTAGAGATACGATCAAAAACATTCAGTGATCAGAATTGGGCAAGTTTGTGGGCAAAAGCTTTTTTCTCATACATCTCAACGTATTACTTATTACAGATTTTTTTTTCCTTTCCATTATGTGGGCAGAGAGGAAAAAACTGAGAGCAAATGCTATAAAGGGGGGTGCAGGAGTTACTTTACAAGTGGAAGACTTGTTAGAAATATGTCTCTGTAAAAATGTCTTGATCTCTGGATTATTGAGAGGCGAACTCATTTGGGTTTATATAGACTTTCCATAGAGCTGTTTCACTAAAGCTCAGCTTCCACTAAATGCTGCACCTACCACTTACATATAATGACTTCAATGACCAGAGTAGATTAAAAGAAAAAAGTTTACATTCTTTATAGAGAAAAAGAAATAAGCCTTAGACTTTCAAATATTGTCATACATGTGAGTGCAAATGAACTGAGTGAGATGGCATGCCTAGCACATGTAAATAACCATGTGTATGGAAGATGCAGAATATTTCTAGACTTGGACATAAACTAACAATAAATACAAATGCTTGGTAAGTTGAACTCCCTCACTCTCCCTCACTCCTTTCAAAAAAAAAAAAATAAAAATAAAAAAAATAAAGTCAGCATAAGTCTGTTGTGGGGCTTTTCTTGTCATCCTGGGGACAGTTACAGGTTTCAGGAATGCAGGCAGGTGTCATGTAGATCATGTATAGGTGAAGGGACTTAAGTTCTGAATTTAAACTTCTATTTTTGGTACAGCAAAAACTCGTGTGCAGTGCTACCCCCTGMTCCTTTTTTCCAGCCGAGATCAGTAACCCTGCCGCTGCTGTTGCGTTGTTCTCCTGTCGGTTGTTACAGTCCCACAGCAGCGTTATCCCCTGCTGAAGGAGCTTACCTGGAAGGTGGACACRTACCTGAGACAGAGTCCTTATCTGTCACGGCAGGGCCTGAATACCTGCAAACCGTTATCTCATCCTAAACCATACCAGAGCGTGGAATGAACTCTGCGCGCTCGCAGGCACGTTGCCACGTGTGGCTGTTTGTAGCACCTGATAGCACGTGTTTTCCTTTTTTCCCACCTGTGTGTGCCGGGAGGTAAAGACCAACCTCGACAGCAGCGCTAATAACTTGTTTGGAAACTGGGTTTATATTATGGGTCTCTGAATACTAATGCGAGTAAAACATCTAAGAAATAAATGCAGGTGACTCCTCCTCTGCCTCGCAGAGGTGATGCACGTTTGATGGCTCGTRCGGCCTACGTGCAGGACGCTGGGAGGTGAAGCGGTGCCTGGGCTCTGCTGCCTGCCGCTGGGCTGGCAGGATGCTACAAACCCCCCGCTGCTTCGTGGGCAGGGTTCCCTAAAGGGCTCTTCCAGGTTCCTCTGTCGTTCCGCGGCAGCGTAAGCCGTGTCCTTTGAAGCTGGTCGGATTCTCGTGTGTTAACAGCACCCTGTGTAACTTGATTTTTCGCTGAGACTACAAGGGGAAGGGAAAAGGCCATCTGGCCGCTTCTGAAACGGGGATTTTCAAACCTCRATCGTGGCGTTATCAAATATGGTTTCAGTCTTTTTGTTAGACAAGTGAATTTCATCTCCTGAGACGGAGGGGCTGAAGAGGTAGAATGAGCACTTGTGAAAAGCTGAGGTTGGTTTTGTTCTTGTGTTGTTTTTTGACCGCATTTTCCTTAGCCTTGCTAAGAAGGCTCCAGAATCTTAATTTTGTCTAGCTCATGCTACTTCAGTCTCTGAAAAGCAAAAGCATAAGCTCAATTAAACCTAAACCTRCATATGATTCAGTGTTACGTGTTTCGTTATCTTGGAAATACGTGTGTGCGCACCCTGGTATAGATCKCTAAGGCAAACTATTTACCCTTTGTCCTCTGGTTACTAGCATACCAAAATAAATATTTGCRTTGCTAACTTCTCTGTTTGCAGGGAATCTAATAACTATATTTAATGAAATARTAATTTTTTAAGGGATGATGGGAGTTCTTTGGACTGGGACACCTAGGCTAAGGCACGCCGCAGCCAGGCTTGTGCCTTCCCCCTCCCCGAGCCACAYGCCACGTTCTCCCTTGCGAGAGCAGCCGTCCGGCGGAGGCCCCCCGAGAGGGGAGGCAAAACCTTTTCGGTCCGTTATCCGGTATGTTTCTCATCCAGAGTTTGAGACTTAAGCTCAGTATTTTCTTCTTCAGCGTGTCACTCAACTACTAACTCATGGCCAGGTATACATGTGTGTGGAGATCTTCACTGCTCTGTGTAATGGCCTTATATAAACTACTCTATTTTAACTTTTCTTTGTCCCCCTTTAAAACTCTGCTTTCCGCTTGGCATAGCAAAAAGTCACGCTGCTTGGCTGCAAGGTTTCTACGGTGTAGTTCGGTTGCGCGCTGTCGTAGGCGCAGATCAGAGAGGGTCCGCGGAGCGGTATCGAGTGCCGTCGCGAGGACGTGCCCGGAGCAGTTTCGGGGTTAGCGGGGAGCTCCCGGTGCGGCGGCGGTCTGCTCACTGAAATCCACTAGATCCCTTTCCGGGCAGGAAACAACGCCCCTATCACAGGTAACAACGTTCGTTTGCGTCGTTTAAAAAGAAAAATGAACTCAAATGGCTATTGCCATTTTGGGGGGGGGGGAGGAATGGGCTGGACGGGGGGGAACAAAACAACAACAACAAAAAAASCACACCCCAAAACTAGCTTATAAACGTGCTATATTATGTACTCAAAGTAGCTTAGTAGTGGGAAACAGCTCTGTGCAGGCAAAGCTGTCTTGCTTTATAGGTTTAAAACAGAGGAAAAACTGACTCTCTTCTGTTACCTTTTTGTAGAAGTGCTATGTTAGTTTGGGAAGCCTAACCACTTAGGAAATTACGCTTTTGTTATTTTTATCGCAGCGCTCAAAGCAAAATGAGGTTCTTGGTGTAGATAAACATTTTAATCACAGATGCAAATGTATGTTTGCATGGGTTAAAACCTACCTCTGTAAGGAAGGATTTGGGCCTCCAAGCGCAGGTTTGCTTTTGGTGCCAAGTCAGGGAGAGAGGAAGGAAAAATCACAGAAGTGAGTCTGATAAAGGCTCAGCTCTTCTTCGCAGGTACTGGAAATGGCTGATATTTTGGKGTCCTGCTGTTTTTAAAAGGGTAGTGATGGTGGTGGGGAAGAGGCTGTTACCCTAAAACGCGTATTATGCAGAAGAAATTGTGAATGATGGCTTAAGATGGAATATAGATTTCCACCTTAAGACTTTTAGAAGTTTTCTTTTCTTTCCATCCGTCCCTCCTTCTGTCCATCCCTCCTTCCTTCCTTGACCCAGTATAGGAAAATCATTGCTTTAATGTATTTTAATGTAATTGTTTATCTGGATTTTTTTTTTTAATGCTCTTAAAGGAGCTACGCTTTGGTGTGCTAATTAGTGGCTGTAAGGGAAATACTGAAGTGCAGAAGGAGCACAAGCATTAGAACTATAAACTCCTGCATTCGTGTGCTTAGTTTCAGACTGGCTTGAATGCTTGCCTGGAATTTTAGCGCTGAAATTGGCTGAGATCTTTTCTCTTTCAGTCAAAAAGGTCCAGAGTGAAGCATCTGAAGTACTGTTTTGATCCTCCRTGAGATAGTAAAGAGGAACCAAGCTCAAATGAACTTAGGTTATACTGATGGTTTGGGTCCTCAGAAGATCATTTCCTTGAAGTGGCATCTTAATTTGATAGTGCCAGCCTCTGGGCAGAACTACTTCTGTAAGAAGAGCTAGGAAGCACAGGACTAACCTATTTTWAAAACTTTTCTCTCTCCCTTCTTCAAAATCTATATAACCAGATGCCCAGACACAGGAAAAGAGGACAACTAAAAAAGCTTTTTTCCATGAAGTTTGGAGGCTGCTTCCTCTTTCAAACATTCTCATTTTTGTTGTCCTTCAGAGCATGTTGGACATCTGCAAGGGATCTGGGAGGGCTTCAGAAARGAATTTGGATTTATTTTCTGATATCCTTATTACCTATCAATGTTGGACACTTTGTATCATTTTCTTGCTTTATAAGCTTGAATATATAAACTATTGACTGATCCTAAAGTCTCTGTTTTTCTCATTCGTTATGAGAGGGAGAAGGTTGATTACCGTATTTTTCCTTAATAGCAGATTTGCTTTATGATGCAAATTCATATTTTGGTTTTGTTTTGATGTTTAGATATATATTTCCCGGACAATCAAAACACGGACTTGGCTTGTGTTTCACGTGCGTATCCTTGTTAAAGGATTGTTGGGTGAAATGCAAAATGAACCCTTGGAGAAGAGGCCTGAGCCTTTGGTTTACATGCAGAATCTGATTCCCTCTGGGTCATAGTTTCTTCCCTTGTTCATGTGAATCTTCTGCAATTTGGTTTATTTTTGCAATATGGCTCAGCTTCAACAAAGGGAGTATAAAATGTTTAAACTAGCAAATGGCTCCCGTGTTGGGGGTCTGTCTTCGAATACGGAGCTCCAAGTAAATTCTTCTTGGAGTGGGCCTACATCCCCAGAGCCAAGGCAAATGGACCTCACTGGCTTTTGCTGTGCTGGTTTCATGAGCCATTGGTCCCAGTGGTCTGTCCTGAAGTAAATGAATTCTTGTGCCTCAGTTGCTGTGTTTTCTGTTCCAGCATCGTAGTTTAGATAGCAGTGAAAATAGGTTTATGTTGATATGCTGGATCGTGATGCATGTTGGTACTAATTCTGCAATGGGGAAGTGACCACTGGCAAAGTGACGTGGCGCGCTGTTGAGTAAAGTTGAACAAACTGTAATGGCGACTTAAGATTTTAGGTTGGGCTTTGGCGGCCCTCTTTCATGGCTAATAGCCCTACTACTGTATGGGAGATTGGTGGTAGGATCATCTCCTTATCTTCATCATTTTTAAATGAAGAGTTCCAAATGGTGAGTGTCAGATAGTTTCACGTTTAGCATCAATGTATTAGGCATAATCTGAACACACCTAATGAACTCTCCTTCTTTTCCMTGAATTACAGTGAAATTTAGGTAAAAGCTAGAAATCTTGATGTTTCTTGAAGTGTTCCTGAGCATATGTGGATGCCTATGCTTAAGCACATAGGGATCTTTGCAGTCCAGCATAAACATCTTCAACATCTCCTCTCTAGTACTCGCTAATGCGTGACATGTTGCTGATTCTTGCTTTCTGAGACTAAGTTTTACTTCTATTACTGAAAAAAAAGTGCTGCCAATTTTTTTTCTGGACCTACCCCTTCTGGTGCATCTTCTTTCCAGAACAACYGGAAATTTTCTTTGTAAAAATGAATTGTCGTGTGTCATATACAATAGAATCTTAAGAATCCTTTCATCCTCTCTTCTCCCTGAGATTTTGTCATCATTCCCTGAAAACATCCTACTAGACTTCTGGTATTTTKATCTGTATATTTTTATCTCCTGTTTCTGAATGACTGATAATCCAAAATCAAGAACTGCTTACTTTAAAGTTGGTTTCTACACAACAGCTCTCCCTCTCCTTCATCCCCTTTTGTCCCCTGCGTTCCTCTCAAACTAGCTATAATCAAGTTCAAAACTGCTCAGGTGTTATGTGACCTGCACTGACATATTGGCACTGATGCCAATTATATGTTAAATATATATTATTTTAAAATGGCAAAAAAGATGCCTTTTCCTGGTTGCTAAACATCTGGCAATAGAACACTTTTACAAAATCTTGCTTTCTTATTGAATTTAAACTTAATTGGAACCTACAGAACATTCCAGTTCAGCTTTATATCCAGTGCTCAACTAATTTTTTCCTTTTCATTTTTTTTCCTAATTTCTCTTATGCAAAAAGAGGCTCTTTGGGAAGACCAGCTCCCTGGAAAGAAAAGAGAAGTCAAAGTAGGAATCTCTGAATTCTTCTGTCATCTGCGAAGACCTGTGTGATGGCAGCCTCTATCAACACCAGCAGATACTCACCAGCCTACTCAGTCTGACAATCACATTTTCTTATTCTGGTAGCTGAACACCATTCTGGTGCCTTTGTGTTTTTTGCTGAATGTCTTTCAGTCTTCTTACTGAGTTGCAGGTAATGATTATTCTTTGAAGAAGCTCTGCGATAATACCTTGGTTTGTCCCACAAGAATGTCCATCAGATATATGCTTTCTGTAACTTTTCGTTGTCTTGCCCAGACAGGTGGTTTCCTAATAATTAAATGATTAATGTAATGATAAAATACAGTTTTGAATCTCTTTACATACCTCTTCGTTTATTTTTCTCCTGTCTAGTTATAAATCATGTTTGTTTCTCAGTTTCTGCAGTTCATCTCTTATCTCTTCATGACATCTGCAGCAAGAGAAGGAACAATAGAAAATTCACTGTTTGCCCAATATTTGTTGCTGCTGCTGCTTTTTTTTTTCTTTTTTAACTGAATGCTACTCTATGTCAAAATGTTCATTGACAGTATTCATATCTCCATTTTCCAGTCTGCATTTTATATACCAAAAAAAACTTCACTAGAAAAGAAAATCTAGTGCTTCCAAGGCAGAAAGAGGTGGTATTCACAGCCTTGTATTTGCTTTGTATGTTTGCCTGCTCCAGGGACCTTATTTTGCAAATGACTTCAAGGGAGCGAAATACTTACTCTTTTCCCCTCAGTACATATGAAGAAGTGGAAATCAAAATCCTGGGTCTGAACAGAGACCCAACTTATGCTTAGTTCTTAGAGATGATTGCGCCCATCTCCTTCGCTGGGGTTTACAAGAAACCAAAATCCCTGTCCTGTGTCTGAGATGGAAAGTGACTGACCTCGGTGGGTCTCCCTGCCTCGAAGCACAGGATCCTCTGCTGTCATCAGGAGGCGATTCTCCGTTCTGTTCTGGTTTAATTTCTTCCATGCATTTTTTTTTTCTCCTCATCATTGCTGAATGACCACTGAACAAAAAATTGAGTCACTTTCTTAGCTGTGTTCAAAGCTGGAAACAACTTTGACCTTTATTGATGACATTCTTTTTAGTGCCATAGGTTACTTGAATGTGCTGATGCTTCATTTTTCTGGAAAATTAAGGTTTTGCTGCTCAGCAAAGGGCTGACCGGGAGAGCTGAAGTTCTTGGCTGTGTCCTGCAGTGCAGCTATCCTCCTGCGATCTGGACCCAGTCAGCCCGTGTAAGGGCTGTTGGCTGCCGTCTGGGGGAGCGATGTTTCTCTGCGTGTTGCCTTGTGTTGATAAGTATCCAGTAATTTACCCCCYGTATGGTTTTGACCCTTGGGACCTCTCTTTCCCCTCTGTGGAGTAACTAGTGTTCAGGCAGTGTAGCACAAATGCATCCTGTTGTCAGCATTAAGACATCACTGGAACTTGTCAGTGAAAGAGTTGCACAGTACCACGGAGAGATGTGGCAGCAGAGGTAATCGGCCTCTCCAGGCTGTAATCTCTTCTTTCGTACACGGGGTTGCAAGTCAGGGTGGCAGAGGGGAACGCCCGGGCTAGTGCACAGGGCACCTGCCATTACAAACGCCCAGAGATGTGAAAGTGTTTCAACACGATTTAGTAAATGGAAAGTGCAGCTGTATCATCAAGTTTATATCTAATTGTTTTAGCCTTTGGCATGAATAGTCATTTTGCTGAATCAGCAGTAACGTGGATGGATCCAGGCTGCCTGGGACGATGCTTTAGAAGGAGGTTACAGAAAGTGTATATGTACCTCTGTTTAAAAACAAGTGAGTGTAAACTAGGAGAAGTTCTGCCAAAATGTGCTAAACACTTAGCCCAGAGAAGTCCAGAGAGCCAGAGAAGCAATACAGACTTTTTATTGTTGTTTTGCTACTAATGTTTAAGGATCTGGGTTATTTTAAAGGAGGGAAGACATCTATTAAAAAAATTGAGGAATACATATTTRTGTGAGGAAAGGATAGCAAGATTTCTCTGTTCATAGGTGGCTTATTTAACTGAATTTTGTGCTCAGTTCAATTTTTAAAATTGTGATTTTTTTTTTGGACGGGTGGGGGACCTCTTCTTGAGACTTTCATGGTTGATATTCATTTTTCATTATAAAAAAAAAACCCAACAATATCAGCCCCCACTCCACACCCAAACCAGACTTCTTTATCCTTGTTCTAGCTCTCTCAAGCAAATAAGGGGATGTGGATTTGGCAGAGCTTTTAACAAAATTTCATAGTTCTCATTGTTTGCTATGAAATAAAAACTCTGCCTTTCACATACAATAAAGAACGGTTTCATTTTGTGGGCATATCCTGTAGCTATCCTAAATGACAATGTAGATTTGAAGTAATTTAAGAAAGCATAGTTATGTTSCCTGAGAATGTCATTCCTAAAGCTCTAATGCATTATTCCTATTAAAAAGGTGTGTTGGGGAACCCTCCTCCCCTCCTCCCCCTACTATTACTATCTTAGGGTCTTTAGAGTTTATGGAGATCAATATGAATTCAATTTTACTTGAATTTGCTTTCTCACTCTCCATAACCAGGATGCTTAGAAACAATGTTTTTCAGTAGGACAGGGAAGGTATCTCACTGCTGCATTGTACAAAGTGGAGGACAGACCAACGTGCAGCCTCTGAAGGAAATTCCCACTTTAAGCTATTACTAAAGTCTGAAATCTGRTTGAGGTTTAATGGTAGATCAACTAGGAAGTACAGCCTGTGGCGYTGGGCGTTTTTTGTTGTTAAGTTCATGCAGTCATACTACAGAAAAAAATGTTAGTGTAACTGGACAACAGTTTCTACTATATCAAGCCTTTCTGGAACAAAACTAGGTATTTTATTGCTCTAGGCTCTTTTATTTTTTGTACATTAAGCTATTTGTGTGCATGGATTTGATAATGAAAACTCTTCTGTATTCTATTTAAGGAGTGATCTGGAGTTTGGGGGGGGATTCTGCATGCTACTGTTGTGGGTGCTGAATTTTTTAGTGCTGTGCTCTAAATCTTATAAGCTAAATACAGTCATCCTCATTAGCAGCGCTATGAGAAGTTGTGTGCAAAGTATGATTAACGTGTACTTGTGAAGAAAATGGAGAGTGTCTGGACTCACCATACTCTAGCGAGAGGCATCATAGGATCCGAGTGATTTGTTTGTTCTTGCGTTAGGGTGACTGCACACCCACGTAGAGCGATCATAGCATGAATCTCCATCTGTGCCAGTAGATGAAGTGGCATTGCTTTAACACTTTGGCATTAGCTGATTTCGTATGCTGCCTGATTAATGCATTGATGTCCAAGTGTTCCTGAGGTGCTCACTGTGCTTGCTCTTTGTGAAGACCATCTGCAAGAATATTTCAGTCCTGCTGGAAACAAACCGGGAAAAGTGTTGAAGGTTCTAGTTATTAGTCATACCTGCCTCTCTTAGAGGTTTAAAGTTACAAACTAATGTCATGTAATTTTAGTCGATGTCAGCTGACTTAACAAGTCTTGCTGACTGGTAGCACTTTCTGGAAGTTGTAAAGATTGAAGATCTTGAAGGTGTGCCAAATATTTGCAAAATGATTGTAGAGAGTAAGTCTAACTCCTTGTTTTTATTAACTGGGTGCAATCTCAGCTCCTAGAAGGATGGAGTGGAGGAAAGGAACTTTTGCCTGTTGTTAATATATTTTGCTATATTCAAGACATTGACATCCGTAGTGGTTTTCTGACCATAAAAAACTAYTTTTGAGCAGTATGCTTTGTATGTTGTTCTTCTTCCAGACCATATCAGTAACACCAGTAACACTTACATGATGCTGTGTTAGGTGCCCTTACACGAGTGAGTGTCAGTTTCTCCAGCCGTTCCAGCACAGCAATTCCCTGTTTTCCTTCCATGAGGAAATGGCAGCATAATTGCAGGTTGTGGTACGATTGCCACATGCACAGTTCTGGAACGGGCTGTTTTAAACATGGTATGTACGTGCTRATTTTGTTACTACTCCCCAGGGCTGAGGAGATGCTGAAATGCCCTTTCAAGTAAGGACTGGTGTTGCTCAGTGGTTACGGCATTGAGCTGTCTCCTTGATAGCTGACAGTTCTTGTCCTTAGCTCACTTCGCCTAGCTATTGCTGACGATGCCTTGAAGCAGGAGAGGGTAGACCAGTTAGTGTCTTGAAGTACTTTGCAGACTTTTCTGCCCTTGCAGAATTGGAGGGAACCTGCAGCATTCCCAGAATCCGGCAATCTGTAGTGGAGCTTCTGTAGGGGCTGGCTAGGTAAAATCTGGACTTTAATGCACTATAAACCAGATTTTTTTTTATTTTTAATTCTAAAGTATCTARGAAGGTGCTATAATGTGATGGTATAAGACAAAAGAAAAATCAATCCACTGGATTAAAGAAAATCTCTTTAAAATAATGGCAGTGAATAACTGACTTCTGTCAGTGTTAATGTCATAGGTAGGCGTTCTGGTCATGTAACATCATTCCACAACTCTTCATTCAACAGAAAACATGGATTAAAGCAAGAGCAAATGTGTTGCTGGTGATCAACAACCCTCGCTAGGGAGGGGGATGGAGCTTACCAGTTCTGCGCTGGAAGGACCTAAGGCACTCCCTGCTCAGTAATGTTTTATTTAGGTCAATAGGTAATAGAAGGAGAGTTTTCAGTATTGACAAATACAAAATAATACAGTGCTAGACACCTGGGGAGAATACTTAGTCTCACAGTAAGTAATTCTGTAGAAGAATTGCTAAATTTCCTGAAGCAAAGATTAGCAGGAGGTGAATGGCACCCTTCTAGCCTGAAGGATAGTGCTCTGGAGAGAGGCTGCTTGTGTACTGGTCCTGGTGGTTCTTCCTGATCCTTATCTCATGGCAGTTAATTCTWCTCCTTCCTAAAATTAAAAGCTAATTTAGCCTTACACGAGTCACTGAACAGTCTATTAAGAAATGTCTGTTTTTCTAAGCATTTCTTTGTACACAGTGCAAAATAAAGAGCTGGCCTCACTAATATGCTGTCTGTATGAGACCCAGATAGTTCTGTGACTTTCATGGATGTTTTATAGTACTCGGCACCACAGCTGAGCCAATCCAATGGATGTTGACCTTCTAATCCGTATTTGTCTTGGACCTGTGTATGTGTATCCCATATGGAAATAGAATTTTGGATAATTAGAAGTTCAGGAACCTCATTAAATTAGAAATTGGAATCTCCCCTGAAATCTTGCCTACAAATCTCTGCACTCAGGATCAGCTCTGAGCTTTCTCCACCTGCATTCCTCATGCTGTCACTGATGCTTGTGCAGTTGCATGGTGATCCACGTAAGGTATTGATATAGTTAAGAACAAATCCATCCATAAAAAGGGTCTCAGTCAGTCATACACTGAACTTAAACTAGTTTGCCTGCCAGTGAAACTGTACTCAGAGCTTTAGTCAATAAAAGCTACCACTGCAGCTAAAAAGGCTCAGCAGATCTAGAACAAATTACTATTTCTGCGTGTTCTTGGTTTATGCTCATGTAGTGCATGTCTTCCATGCGTGAAATCCTATCCTTGAAATCACTGGTACATCTACCRTTAAATTCCATTAGATCAATGAACTTACACAGTTAGCATAAGTGCAGTTTATGCTGGTAGTCTCTAACCTGGTTCCACAGATATGGTAAATACTTAGTTTGTTTCAATGTGTAGTTTGGATTCAACCTTGCACAGAGTCTGTAAAACCATATTTTGGTTCTTACTAGCACYTCAAATGATGTAGGAAGAGCAGAAAGAACTAATCCAAAAGACCAGTATTGTTCTCTGCCTTCGTTTTCTTTCTTTTCCACTGCCTAAATTATCCAGGTTGTTAGTGAGAAGATGAGGAGAAAATGATGGTAAGAAGTAACTTATGGTGACTTTCAAAAGAGCTTTTTTTTACAGAAGGTTGAGTTGGGTGGCTGCAAGAGCAGAACCACAGCACCCAGTGGAATAAAATCAGAAAATGTACTTACTGAGCAGGATGGGTRCAGGAAGTGGATGGCAATTTCTGTTCTAAACACACACATTTACACCCTGCACTTGCCTCCAGTCCTGTTTCCAGCTGATGCCGGGGAGCAGGACGCTTGCTGTGGCAGCTCAATGTGTTCAAGTCTTGTCTGGGGACTTGTGCAACGGGTCCACCTGGGGCTTATCTTTCTGCCCGGTATCAGATGCCCATCCATGGAGCTATCCCATGAAGGGCTGTTGTTTTAACCATTTCTTGCTTTCTAGATTAGATCAGTGGTATAAATTGCCAGTGGCCTGGATGATCCTGTAGCCCCAGGCGAATCTCTGACTTGCGCTATATGTAACTGCAGCCTGTTAGTAGTGGTTTTGRGGTTTCTGTTACCACACCAAGTGCATTACAAAAGTGTGACATTAGCAACAGTTACATAACAACTTCTGTCTATTGCTTTTATTCTAATCTAATCACTTAGATTTGGGCAGATGTGGTCAAGATCTCATTTATTTGAGCAGTGCTTTTGGGTATCCTTTAACTTGTGTTATGTATTCAGATAATAACATTWTGGTAATAGCAACATACACATAAACTATAGTATTTATTTAGGTAAACAATCAATTTAATCGTAGTCATGTTAACCCCTTAATGGTGCTGCTCATCTGGTTGAGACAAGTTGACTTCCATATGAAAAAATGCCAAACTTCATCTATTTGTTCTAAATTTTACCCACTGCTGTCCCTATTTCTCGAAGAAGACAGCATAAAGTGAGAAGTCGTGTTGGTCTGCAGATAGCTGGTAAATAGGAATCTTTGTATCAAGAGTTTGTTTTGGGGTATTTTCTTCCTGTCATCAGGATCTCTATCAGTCTGTACTACAAGCTAGCACTTTTCTTGAGAAATATGTTCTGAAAACCAAACAAAATACTTCTCTGTATTAAAGTGTTAGTCAGCATATAGCTCTGAAAAAGGCTGCCATAAAGAGTCAAATTGGTTGAGTTTAATAGTTCATGCATTGTAAACGCTGAAATTGGATATGTCATTGAAAGCTGCTCTTGGGCAGTTTTAACTTGCATGACCAGCATTTACTCAGCAGATCACCATAGGTTTCACTGATCTTCCCTTGGCAGCACTTAAGCAACATATTTTTATAATGGATACTTTTTTTCACCCCCTCTCCCCCCATGTATTAGGCATTAACACGCTTTCCTTGGAAACTGGAGCGTGCATTTCATCTCCTCCTACTCCCTATTTCCTTCTTCAGCAAATTTATTTTAGTGCCTCTGCAAGGGAATTCTATCTCGTGCTGTTCGGTTGTGTAATATTCCAGTGGGTAATATGCTTGAAGTTGCCATATTGTGCATTGCCAGAAAAGTGAAGGATGTAAAGGATCTTACATTTCTGAGGGAAAACTTTGCCTTTAAGGCATACTCTAGTCTGTGGTTGCCCTGGTCTGTCAAGGGGAACATAGCAATAAAATGTTATCTTAAAACTCAAAAGACTGGAAAGTGTCTGARCCATCACAGAAGGCAGCAGCATTTTAAGTTTTAGTATTGACATGATCTGATATGCTGGTTTGCATAGACCATGCTGAACACCTCTTCCCTGTTTGCCAGTAATATATACAATTCTAGTGTCCTCCTCGCAGCTGGAGGCAGGTTTTTATATGATATTAGCATGAAAATGGTGTGTGGAGAGATTTTGTCTGTGCCATAGTATCTACTAAGTGTGAAGCTGCATTTTAAAATTTGTTTTCAGATCACCAGGACCCCAGGCAYACTTAAAGACATGTTCCTGAAATATAGTTTAGCATATGGGATAGACTATTTTTAAATACAGTGTTGCATTGATTAAGTAAGAGTGGATTGGTGTGAGAACAGCGACACTTCAATTAGTATCTTGAGTCAAGGAAAGCTCTGTAAGAAAGCTATTTACTATAACATTGCTAAATAGTGATGGCACTTAGTGTTTTGAGCACAGTGAAAGCCAGTATTGGCTTTAGATACCATCAGCCTGTTCTTGACCTTTAGTGCCAATAGCACTGCTATAATATGCATTGCGTTTGCCAAAAAGCCGGGATAGAGCTTTAATTTCTTTGTCCTGTACAAGAAGCTATAGATATTGTAAGTTTGCCTTGCTGTTATTTCATAGCATGTACCTTATTTTGCCCAATTTAGTTAATGGTTTCAATAAAGTGTTAACTGAGAGAAGTTCCTGAGAGTTACCAGCAATGCCAGGTCAAGCCCAGGGAAGATGAATCAGTGATGAGTTGGTATCTGACTTGGACCAGGAAATCTGTATTTCCCCAGAAGAATCAGAACATGAATTTTGGGCTCTTTGGTATCAATTGTTTGTCAAGCAGTTGTCTATGATGCTGTGTTTTGGACAGGAAGGGGATTCCTCTAATAAAGACAATACTGTGTCGTTTCAGACTCACATGGAAGAGGGAAGATTTTTGGCTTGTGAGAAGTTTGTTTCCCATCCCGCTTTGTGAACAACCGACCAACATACAGCTGCCCATACAAATCAAAACTTGGATATAGTTGGTGCAGCTAGAATAGATGACGTTAAAGATATGACAAAGGAATTGCTCAATCACATTCTGCAAAAAGCTATGCCAAAACTTTACAAGCACAAAAAGCCCTCGTTGTTGGTTTTCTTCCATAAATTTTAAATGGTTATTGGGCTCTGCTTTCYGGTGGGAGGAAAAGGTCAGAATTTATCTTGCATAACTGGATTTGTACGATTTGTACCAGCATTATTCTTGTTTAATTCTGTGCTCAGAAAGCCTTTGTAGCTTAATGCATAGCAAACTTGATCTTTTTACTGTGTCCAGTATGTTGATACTCCTCTCTATCCAAATGCTAAATATTCATTGCTAATAGAGCTCTTCTCTAACTCTTCTTTCTTTAGATAAGCACTCAATGAGCACTTGAACTGTTCAAAATGTCCGATTTTTACTGTTCTGGTCAGATCAGTATCCTGTCCCTAAAATACTAGGCCAAATTTTGACTTTAGTTACATAATTGTGGATTATGCTAACTGCATGGATTCACAGTTTGTAGATGATGTAGCTCTCAAGTATCAGAATTTTACTGCAACCATGTCACTCTTGATAAGAAAGGTGACATGGGATACTTACCTCTGAGTTCAGCAACAGAGCAAAGCTTTCAATAAGCTGCTGACATGCATCTCCAGCTTTCTTGTTATAGTCTGTTTTCTACTAGCAATAGGAAATTATTTTTCAGAGTCTTAATACTGAAATATATTTTATATGGAAAATTTTACTTAGCAATGTTACTTTTGAACATTGAGTCTTTCTGTTGATGCTCTTTCTAGATTCTGTTTGGATGCATATAACTTGAAGGGTGACATGATTAGTGTAGTACTGCTACTATTATAGTACAGGTGTCATGTTGCTACTTTTTCAAAAGCCAGATGTTTGCTACTGTGACAAATATTTAATGCTGTTGCAACTGTCCATAATGCCATATAACAAATTGTGTTAAAGAACGTTTTTAACAACTAACATGCAGAAGAAGATCCAGTAACAGTAAACTGTCCAAATAAGCTATCAGAGGAAGGAAAATAAAACAGTGGGAACTTTAGATCTCTTAGCCTTTTTACTGGAAGTATGGTTTTACAAAACTTGATGTGGAAACAGATTTGCAGAGGTAACTGGCATATATGTCCATATAAGTAGTCATAGATGCATTTAAATGGCTATATTCCAGCTTGTAATTAGCAGTGGAGCAAGTGCAGAATGTTTTTCTTCTATTCTCCATTTCCTTTGAAATAGTGCTTTATGTGACAAGTTCCTCTCTGTAGATTGTTCTGTTAACTTCCTCCCATCTGTATCTTCCTTTAGCCCCAGGCTGTGGAAAATGAGACAGTTTCTCAATGAATAATGCTTATATGATGGCTTCTTTATATGATTAAAGAAAAGTATAGGGTGATATTTTGGTACTCTCTCTTTCTTTTCCCCCCCCCCCTCCACTAATGATGATATATAGACTGTAAGAGTTTCTGAGAGAGAAAGAAGGAGCAATACAATTCCTCTTTGACTCTGTTCATTGTTGGGAATTGATGCCTGTTTTGCTTTAGTGCATTTGGGCCCAAGTTTTCTGTTTTCATCGTATATGTAACRAAGACAACTGATACCTGCTTAATATTGATTTGATCTGAGGGGAAAATATTGCTTGTCTTTCAGCTGGGTTGAAGGTATCCCATAACTTGAAAATGTGGGAAGAAATGGAGCAAATGTGGTTAACTTAAAAATCTTAAATTTTTAAGCGCTTAATATACCTTAATTTAGTATCAGATTATGATTAATAGCAGTGGTATTTTGCCACTGAACTCAGATCTACTCTTAATTCCATATGCATGTTTTACAGAAGCTACCTTTCAGTTATATGGGCTGTAAAGATCTATGTTGACAGGATTTGTGGATGCCATTTACCATAAAGAAATGAATAGTTTTTCAAAACCACCTATAGCTCATATTATGCTTGCCCTTTCAGCTATTCAAGCAACTAATGAGATAGAAGTTAGATATTTAATGGAAAAGCCTTTCAAGGGTTTTAATTATTGAAAGGATAATAAAGGAAAGCATCAGAAAATGGAAGGTTAAACCAGTGGATCAACTTCATACCATTGAAACCCTATGGAGCTTTTTGAAGTTAATGAACTTGCTCCACTCTTTCACCCTTTTCATGCCTATAAGAAAAGTAAACAATACCATGAAGTAGTCTGAACACTTTCCCTCAAAGAATTGCTTTCATTGACTGTGATGAAGCTACTGGCATGAATAAAGCTAATTGTGTGAATTAACATCTAATTGCACACCACACAAATTGAGAGGATAAATTGTGAAGAAGAGGATAGGCACAGGGACAGTTAAAGCATTAGACTAATGAACTAAGTATTTTAAAGTAGTTAGAAGCATTGAGGTTTTTTAAAGCTAGAAGTTTCTTCTGATTGGAGAATATCTAGGACAATATGTAACTGGGAAACACCTTCTACCTTTTTGTTTAATGGAAACCCTTATTTCTATTTGATAGATGCAATGAAATATAGAATGTAATTTGAAGTACTGATCAAGGTTTAGTACACTAAATCCTAAATGGGGCAAGCAAGAGGCACTTCAGAGTCCTTCAGCTACTGCGATGAAATCCTGCTGTTCTTTCCTGCCTTGCTTGCACTGCTGGATTTGACTTACAAGAATAGAAGAGTCTCTGCATTTAGGTACTGGACTTGCTGACAATAACAAAGGAGTCGGGCAGAGTAAGTGGATGCAGTTGGATCTTCGTGTTCACTTCAGCAAACCAAAGCAAAATAGCTAATTTTATTATTATGCCTATGACAATATGACCTGGATGAGGGGAYGGAGTGCCTCCTCAGCAAGTTTGCTGATGATACCAAACTGGGAGGAGTGGCTGACACACCTGAGGGCTGTGCTGCCATTCAGAGAGACCTGKCCAGGCTGGAGAGCTGGGCGGAGAGGAACCTCCTGAGGTTCAACAARGGCAAGTGCAGGGTCCTGCATCTAGGAAAAAATAACCCTAGGCACCAGTGCAAGGTGGGGGCCGACCTTCTGGAGAGCAGCTCTGCTCTCCAGCAGCTCTGGATGACAAGTTGACCATGAGCCAGCAATGTGGCCTTGTGGCCAGGAAGGCCAATGGTCTCCCGGGCTGCATTAGGAAGAGTGTTGCCAGCAGGTCGAGGGAGGTGATYCTGCCCCTCCACTCAGCCCTGAGGAGGCCTCATCTCGAGTCCTGTGTCCAGCTCTGGGCTCCCCAGGACAAGAGSGACATGGAGCTACTGGAGAGAGTCCAGTGKAGGGCTAYRAGGATGATCAGAGGGCTGGAGCACCTGCCCTATGGGGAACGGCTGCGAGAGCTGGGCCTCTTCAGCCTGGGGCAGAGAAGACTGAGGGGGGATCTKATCARTGTGTACAAGTACCTGAAGGGAGGGTGTCAAGRGRAYRGGGACAAACTCYTTTCAGTTGTCCCRTGKGACAGGACAAGAGGCAATGGGCAGAAACTGAAGCACAGGAAGTTCTGCCTGACCGTGAGGGGGAATTTCTCCCCTGCGARAGTGACAGAGCACTGGAGCAGGTTGCCCAGAGAGGTGGTGGAGTCTCCTTCYCTGGAGATCTTCAAGGCCTGCCTGGATGCAACCCTGTCTAACGTGCTCTAGGTGACCCTGCTGAGCAGGGGGGTTGGACTAGATGATCTCCAGAGGTCCMTTCCAACCTTACTGATTCTATGATAGTATCTGAGTGATTGATCTGAAATTGCTTGTGGTAATAGTTGAAATGTACATGTATATATGTATATATAGCCATGCATCAGGAAAGATCCAGAGGTGCTTTACAGACAGCACACAGAGCAATGGGATCTCTTGCCAGCCACTGACCTGTAGCCTGGCAAAGTGGAAGTGGAGTCTGACAGGGGATCTGCATCACTAAGGCTTTACGTTGATGTATTTTTATGAGATTTGATGACTGAAGAAACTACAGATATGAAGCTTGTAACCTGAATTGTAGTTTATCCAGTGCAATGAGAGAGACTTGCACTTAACTTAGGGACTGAGAGGCAATGGTAAAGAGTCATTAAGTTTTTGATGAGCAAAAACGATCGGAGACATCTCTTTRTGCATCAGACTTGTGCCTACTCTTTTTTATACCTGCTTCTTTCCCATTCTTCATTTAAAATTTATTGGCACACAAAGACTTTTAGAAGTACGGCTCTGCTGTGAGTTTATTTTCATATAACTATAACAGATAACTGGTGTGGTCAGGGGACAAGTAAGGCATGGAACGGGATGCAATAATTTCTGCTTTTCCCAGGAACCAATTTACAGTGATCTTACTTGTTTAGTATGTGTGAAACAAATAGGTCTTGGTTCAGTTACTGGTAAAGAAATGTGAACATTACACACCAAATAACRTAGCTGACTTTCTTCTACATCGGCACAGAGACTGGGGACTAAATTGGTCATTTAATTGAATAATGAGTAGGATGAGTTTTTAGTCCAGTGCAGGTACAGGTGTACTGAAAACTGAAAGGTGACATGGGCTGTCATGAAAAATCTTTAGTGATTTGTTAGCAAAGTTGAGATGTGATTTACTATATGTATTGGACTTCTTTATCCTGAAAAAGTGTCGGAGTAAAGGCTTCTTCAGTTATATGGTTCTCTTGAGAGCTATGTATACAGTTGACGATTGCTGAGAGTATCTAAAATCTTTAAATGCTTCTCTAACATTTTGTGGTGGAAATATTTCAGTGCAAATCTTGGGAAGAAACTCCTGAAAAATGAAGTAGCAAATGATATTAGTTACAGAGGTAATGAAGAACAGAAATAACAAAAAATAACTTTAGTACATCAATAGTAAAGTAGTTTACTTTTGCTGTGTGTATCAATTTGTGATATAGCATCATAGAAGAAAGTTTTCAGTATGCTGTTTATGATTAAAGAGCCAAACTTCAGCTTTTATGCTATTTGGAAAAAATATGGGGATGGATCACATACATGCATACAGAAGCTGTTTGCTCAAGAATAGGATGATGGAATAATGAATATCCTTTGTATGTGATAGCTTTATATTTTAAAATCAATTAAGGAATAAATCTATATATGTGTGTGTCTACATATATGTGTGTGTATAYATATATATGTGTTTGTTTCRTTATCTGAAAGTTATATTCATGYAGCTGAAATGTATACTCTTCAACCTTTTTGCAGCTATCAAGCTATTAAAATGTGGTTCAGTTTACAAATATCTAGGAATTACGTTTCTCTAGTTTTGAAATATAATAGGTTAAGACTTTGTTTTTAAAGTAACTTTCTTTTAAAAATAGCGCGCAGGACTTTTTTGTYTTTCAGAAATGAAAGGTGCGACTGAAAGTGTTCTCAATGTCTTATGATCTGTGCTGTGCAATATTTTATTTTATGTATAGCTCCAGTTTTCATCTGGCACGTAACTAGTGTGTCCATTCYAGGCTTCTCGACGCGTTTCCCCCCGGTCCTCGGCTGCAGCTGCTGAGCTGCCATCAGCCATTAACGTTCGGCTGAAGCCAGCAGCCGGTTCGGATCTGCCCGAGATGTTCGGCAGGGCAGATGGCATGTGCTGTCTGCCTCTACCTGTAACATCTGGTAGCAGTGAAGTATGAGAAACCCCAAATGAGAAGGAGGGAGAGGGATTTTTTTGTTTGTTTTTGGTTGTATTGAACAAATAATGTTCTTGGACATATTATTGCAGATTGTTTGATATCATAAAAAAAAAAACTCCTAACGTGTGGACTGAGGATAGAGTTGATTCGCTTGATTGAATTAATGAATATAATGCATCAACTTAAAGAATTTGTCCAAGGTTGAATTGGAAGTTGGTTTAGAGCTTAATGGATTGATGTGGTAGTATCTAGAGAATTTTTTCCTTAACTGTCCCCAAGAATCTATCAAACTACATTTCAGATAGAAAGCTGTAAACTTTATTTTCTATACTATATATTGTAAGTTTTGGCATTTATAGTTTAATTCTATTTGTGGCTGTGCAGGTAAGATTAGGCTTTATCTAACCAAACTTTTTAAAAATCCTCAGTAGCAGATGTTATTTTCTGTATGTTGTTTTGGAACAATTTACCTGGTGACGCAAAGGAGAAGAGCTACGGTCTGATACGAGCATTTGTGTCCTAAGCTGTGGGTTTCGTTAGTCCTATGCAAATGGCCCATAGCACCTTCTGTTATTGCCCCTGTGAAGGAGAAGGAATGGGATACACTGTTGCAGTGTATTGGACTATGCTTACTGTAATGCAATATTAGCTAACACCTTTTCCTTTTCACCGTGGTAATCAGTGTTGTTGTAAAATAAGTGATGCACTGCCCTTCACAGAAATAATACCCTGGATTTTTCTGATGTCATTTAGTTTATGCTGTGCAATAACCACAACACAGTAGATACTAAACAAGCATATGCAAAAATAGAATACATGCCTCAGAAAACGGAAAGGCTGCAATATTCTCAGTTATGTTCTGTTTTTTGGGCCAGGCACAATTTTGGAGTTTYGGTGGATTTCGTCTGTTAACTGTTACTGTTACCCATGCAAATGGCTGAACACTGCAAAAAGATACAAAATCTTCTTGAACTGAGACTTAGCTTTGTACTCTGAAGTAACTAATTTCATGGCTCTTGTTGTCCTTTAAAAATGTTTCATCTGCTGSGCTGGTGCCTGTGGGTCAGAACTTCCCTACGCGTGTTCTTGCGGACAGCCGCGATGTGTCACACGAGGGTACAAGAGGAACGCACGGAGAGACCTTCCAACAAGTTACYATTAAATATGGTGATAGGGATTAAAAATTGTTGTTACGGAATTAGCAAATCCTCTGTTATCCCCAGGTGGGCTGTGAGAAGATGTAGGGCTCTTCATGGTAGTACGCAGTAGGCAAATACAATTCCGAACTGGTTCAGCCTTTGTCGATTATGTTCCCCATTGTACAGCTTTAACAATATTACAGTTACTTCAGTGAAGTTTACTTCAAGAACATTTTACACATATGCCTTGGATTATTAGTTTTTACATTGTCAACAGGCTTTCACTAGCACATTAATTAAAACGCAGGAGAAGGCTCTAGGCAAGTAAAAACGAAGAGAACTGCTGGATTATTCCTTTTTGCACAGAAAAGCCATTCAGATTTCAGGGATATTGTATAGCTGACTGACTACTAACTATATGTCTGTCTGAGGCAGATTCCTATGCTCTGTTTGGCAGACTTGTACGATATGTAAACTCTTGCACTTTCTTGGAKGCCAGGTTTGTGTGATGGACAGATGTGGAATCTACTTTCCAATGCAATTGTAGTATCTCAGTAAGTCATAATTTCCTCTTAATTGGACGTTTYCCATTGCTCCCATTCATTTAAACACTCAACTCTTACTTCAATGGTGGAAGTATCCCCTTTCTATTTAATCCTTTCCTGTTGCTGGTCCTCTGACAGTGAATGATAAAGTCTCAGGGAATGGGAAAATGAATCTAACAAGTTCCTGTAGTTACATAGAGATTTTTTCTAGGTGAGTCTCTAGAAAGTGCTGTTTCTTAGCATGAAACTTTAATGGCTGTGCTAGACTGGCGCATGTTGCTCTCTATAGGTATACAAAACATGGTAGAAATCTGTCTTCCGTTACTGGCGCGCACAGAGTTCTGCAAAATCGGAAAGGCAGTGAGTCTGGATGTAGAGTTTGCCATCTTCTCAAGTCTCATGCTACTAGCCTTCGTGTTAAGAGTTTCTAGTACAGGATCCATTATTTATACAGCGATGATCGTGACAAGATCATCGCAGATAGTTTACTAAAACTTAAAAAACAAAAAACTAAGCAGGCTCTTTTCAAAAAAAAAAATGTTTGGAATATTTTACATCTAGTTTTGTCTGTTCTACCTGTGCTAGTAACTAGRAATATCAGTTTAGTCCATAAATTAGTAATTCTGTTACTGTTGGAGTTGCCTTTAAAATTATTCATATAATAGAAATGCTAAGGTTTTAATAAGTGACTAAAAGAGCAAATCAGGTCGGGTAGATTGTGTACCATACTGCATTAAGTAGAAAACTTAAAACTGAAAGCAGTTCATGTGAAGGCGGAGTATTTTAAGAAGATAAGTACAGATTTCAATTTCATTTACCGCTGTCAGTGAAAGGCAGTGGAAGATTAGTCTGTTCCCAGACCACCTCTGTGATAATTTGACACTGATGGTGGGAAAGAATTATTTAGAATTTCTGACTACTTCTAGCAGAGGAAAGGAATAGGCATGGATCTTTGAGGTTTTTTATGGAGTGGAGACACCTAGATTTAGCCCTCTTCCCTATGTTTCCTGGTTGAAAAATTTTAATAGCAAAATAGAAAACATTTCTAAGAACCTGCTCARTTCCCCTAACTGATGCTTTAATAACCTGTTACCAGTGTCACTCTTCAAAATTTGAAGAATGAAACCGTGCAACTTTCAGAGTGAAACTGAAAATGGGGGAGCAGGACCCCTTCTTTATAAGCTTTTTTGACAACCTTTTGTTGTTGTATGCATCTGTCTCCCAAGAAGTGGGACAGTCAGCTGAGGCACTTTTATGGCAGATGGAGATGATGGGGTCACATGAGGGACTGGCGGCTTCTGCTGATGATTCCTGATGCAAAGCTAGGTGAGAACCATTAGCATTTAGCAGCTTCTCGCAAAATGCCAGTAATACCTTTATCTGCTGGAGAAAAATTACTACCTTAGCAACTTCTATGAATATCATACCTAACAAACATTGCAAGTTTAGGTTCAGGAACCTAAAATTTAAACCTAAAAGTTAGGAACTTAGGTTAAAAATAACAACCACAAAACACATAGAATTTCAGCTTCCTTCATCCAGATTCTGYTAATTACAGATGTTCTGACCCCTCTCCTCTAGTGCCCTATATTAACATCCATTTAGGTGGGGATCTGCGTAAAGGAATGTATACTTAATGAAGAGATACATAGTGCCCTTTTTAAGAGCATCCAGGTATCTCAATTTTTTATTGGATACAGGGCAGGAGCAAATTTTTAGCTCAATATTAGGAAGATGAAAAATCTATCCAAGTTAATTGTAAATAAATAGTGCATAGWTTTAACAATTTTTTGTTACTTTTGTATGGACAAAATATTCTAAAAAAGTGCTGAATTGCAGAGGAGAAGTGAGTAAGATTACAGATCATCTCTACTGCACTGTAAAAAAATGCATTTTATAAAGCAAGAGAAAAATTAATAGATTTGGAAGATGGATCATGTCAGTCAATCTTAGGAATCACCAGCCTCCCAAAGGAGGAGGAGCAGAATAATATGRCTTCTCACCTACATCTATTTCTGACAGTGCTAATGAGTACGGAACAAAAAGTGAAAAGGACTCTCTGATCTCCACTATCAAAACCAGCTCCTGGGCAAAGACCTCATCCTGTCGTTTGCAAAGTCCCTTTGCTTTCAGAATAAATAATAGATACTTTGTAAATCTCATTTTGGTAAGGATGTGTGCAGAAGGATCTTGACAGCACTAAAATGAAATGTAGCTGCATTAATCACCTCTAAGCTTTGAAGGGCTGTTCGCAGAGAAGGCATATTTTGTGTTAGCATTTACATTATCTTGTTGAGACAAAATTACTTGAAACTTCAATGTGTTTTTTTTTCTCCTCTCTTCTACATTTGCAATTAAGCTGCTAAGGTTCTGTTTTATGAAAAGGCAATGGGTAATTCTTCAGCTGTATGTTATGAGAGGTATAGTTTTAATTAAAGCATTGGTAATAAAAATACATCAGTATTCTGTGCCTTTTACATTCTCAGTATAACTTTCTTCATTCTGGTCTGAGGTGTATTTTGTCTTCTGCATGTCCTGTTTACAGAATAATAATAACTAGTCTATTTTAGAAACAGTAGTAGGCGATCACCTAAAGCAACTCATGCAGATAACTTGTTTTGAACTGCTAACCTATTTATAGGCCTCATTTTTTCCCTTGCTTCTTCTGTCATTGAGAAGCTCTAAAACTGTTTGCTATAACCCTATGGTTATTAAAAAGAGGAAAAAGTAAATATATGAAGTAGGGTAAAAGACATCTTTCTGTCTGACCAGCTGAGGTGAACAGCTCTGCGGCAGGGCTGAGGTGGACGAGCAGCGCTCGGGACGGGATGAGGTGCRGCGCGGTGCTGCTGGGATGGGAGCTTCCAGACCGAGTTTCAGTAACCCCAGCCAGCCTGGCAGCCACGTTGTGCCACGGTTTTATAAGGCTTCGCTGTTTTATGAACTCAGAGCGTTGTTGCGGGATGACTGATGTTGCCCCTTCAAAGACGTCAGTCTTCTAGTAGTAATCAATATAACATAAAATGCACAGGCCTACCGCGTTCAGACGCAAACAGCYAGGTAAAAATCTGCAGGCCAGTTGGTGTTAACTTGCATTAGGTTTAAAACAAAGGTTTCCTCACTTTTTTTTCTTTTTTTCTTTTTTTAAGAAATGAAAATCATCAGCAATTTGCAAAATGCAGAAAAATACAGTATCTGCCAAAGGCTTGATTGTGTTTGGTATCTCAGTCCTTTAAGTATTTTGTACTGCATTTGGGTATTTATTTCTGAAGATTATGGACTTACAAATGTATCATCACAATCTGTGGTAATTAGTAGATAAGAAGAAATAACAATTAGCTTTATGTACTAGATATGTAGTAAAGCTGCATTTTGAAACCCAAGGGAATACAAGATTTCCCTTACTGGCGCACGGCTCTGTTCAAGTATTATGAAACATTGGTAAAAACAAAGGTAGTTTAGGGGTTACAGTTTAGTGATGCAGCTCAAGACATCATCTTCCCCGTAGTTATTTATTATGAAAATTAATGTCCTACATCTGGAGATTTTTTATTATTTTTTATTATTTGTATTATTACAAAGTTTCTGTGAATACGTTGCTTAAAAAAAAGGACCTGTTTCAAGTTGAGGAGCGGTGATTGCTATTTTAGATTTGCTTTTGCGTGGTTTACAGGTTTACGATGCCGCTTGCCCAAGTGAAGGGGAGGGTCGCTTGGCCAGGGGTGGCTCAGCAGCAGCAGCAGCGCGTTTCTGCGTGCGTCTGTCTCCCGGGAAACACGTTCGATTGTGCCAGGGCTGCTTTTTATTTATTTATTTGTCTATTATTTTATTTTTATTTGATGTATTCTCACGCACGTTGACCGTTTCTACGGTGGAGCAGAGGTCGGCACGGCGTGTGGGGCTCGGGCGTGGGCGCAGGTGACGAGCTCTTGCCAAGGCAGCTCTCGTGCAGGTGGCGGTCCTGCTGGGGGCAGGTACTGTGGCTACCGAAACCGCCCCTGCCGCGATGCCGCCGCCTTCCCYGGGTTCGCCGGAAGCGACGCCGCGAGCGGGGAGCTGGTGGCTTAGCCAGGCGGTGCTCGGTTTTAGCCTCTGCCGGGCGAACGCGCGGAGGAAGAGCGTGCCCCGCTCAGGGACCGTCCCGTGGAGGCGGAGGAGCGGCGGGCGGCTCGAGGCGGCGGGTTCGTCCGCGGCCCTGGGAGCCGGGGGGAGGCCAGAGCGCGCCCGTGTCTCCTCCGGGTTCCTGTCTGCTCGAAGCAGCTTGACTTCCAGCGCGTTTGGTGAAGCGTGCGTGCCGCCTCTGACTGCGGACCGTTTGCTGCGTGAATGTCACCAGGTTTGCTCTTTCCCGTAGAGGAGTTCTCCGTAGGCTTTCAGCAAGACTGTGTTGTTTCCTAAATGAGGGAGTGCTCTCAAGTGACACAAGCTGGTATCTTATTTTATCCCAGCTTCGTCATTCTGATGTGATACTGCAGCAAGAGGAGCAAGGATGCAGGAGAAGTCGAGCCCTGAGCCTGCTGCCTTTCTTTTTCCTGTAATGAAATCTGTAATTAGCCTGTTCGAGATGCTAAAGAGAGTGTGAGCATGTTAACAACTCTCCAAATGTCAAAATGATTTTGCAGTTGTCACTGGCTGTTCACATTAGGGAAGTAAAGATGCTTTTTACTACTCACTAAGTTTCTTACTGTCACAAAGTAGAGCAGAAAAATATTGATGAAGGACATCATTCAAATCTGAAAACCAGCAGGGGTTYGTGCAAAAGGCCATAGCTGTCTAGAGCTACGTAAAGCATCGGCTCACGGCAATTAGTGCAAACAATGCTCATTCCCAGCAAATCTACCTACACAAGGTATTGTAAGTTAATTATTAGGAGATAATAAAATAAGGTTTAAAGGCAAACCTGTAATAGTGTTACTACTGTTCTGGAAGAGGAGATACAAAGCATCACCAACAGTGTTTTAAATAAGGAGTATAAATCTTCTTCATCTTATTGGGCACTTAAAGCAAGAAAGTCAAGTATTCAGAATGAGTTCAAGATAGTTCGGATGCTCGACTGAAATCTGAGAAATGTGATTGGGAAAATTTGAAGTCTGTTTGCTTCACAGAGGTGAAATGCRTTGCAGGTACATTAATATGCAGGAGTTAGTTTGTTATCCAAGAAGATTAGAGATCCACTTTTTTAGAAAGGGAAGTAAAGACATGATGTATTTTAGGATAGAACTTTCCAGTGGTTAGATTAAATATTTCTTAGCTGCTAGTAGGAAGCAAACTTATGGTTTTTGTATAATTGTAGCAATGTAAATAATTAAAGAGGAAGGTAATTTGTGTACTCAAAAGATTTAAAGTTCATATATTAACAGTTGTGACTTTTTTGAAAGTCTGGAAAATGAATATGTACAGTCGCGAAAACAGAAATGTGCTTTTTTCTTTTTTTGAAACTGATACTGTTTGCATACTGGCAGTCAAAATCAGTTGCTTCGGTTCTTATCAGTCATGAGCATTTTAATTCCGCTGAGGTAAATCTGTATCCTATATCTATATAATTTTTAATGAATTTTTAGTGATATGAGCCTAGCAAAGGAAATGTGTGTTAATTGTGAGTATTTAGTCTTTCTGTAATGACAGTAGGTAACTTTTTATCTTCAAAGAATAAAAAAGTTTAATCAGGGAATTACTACCTGGTTAGTACCAAAATTCTTGCTATCCCTGGAGAAAATGCAGTGCAGAAGAGAGAATTGGACCTGGCAACAGCTTTCTCATCTACTGAAATCCAATTCTGTTAAAGTTAGTGCATGCTGATGGTACATTTTTTGAGGACCATCAGCATGGAATAAAATTGAATAGAGCATCTGCTGTTGATCCTCGGACAGCTGATGTTGACACGTAATACACAGTCATTTCTCAGCCGTAGATGGATCTAGGAAAAACACTCTTTAAATGAATGAAGGAAGTTAAGCTCTCTGTTAAACTTATTTACCTTTTCTTTTTCTTTAAAGCAGCTTCTGGATGATGCTAAGGGCATGTTTTTAGTAATGTAAGCTAAAGAATTATAAAGCCTGTGATACCAGTACTTCTATTGAATGCAAAAAACAAAACAAAACAAAAAAACCCGGAACACCACCACCACCACAACCCCTTTCCCCCTTCAAACACACATAGTCCCCCTTCCCCCCCCCCAAAAAAAAAAAAAAAAAAAAAGACAGCTAAGCAGGGAGATGGGTTCTTGCTATTTTAGCAAGAATAGTTAAGAGATTACTGTCCTGCAGCTTACAGGTCAGCAGCTCTCTGCCCTACTGAGATGACCCAGTGAGCATGCCTTGTCTTCTGCATGTGTAATAAAGCAACTTAAATCATCTCTGGTAAATCCAGTAATATATAAATTCATCAATTAAGTCCCTTGTGGATTGTTGTCTCTGCTATTCTGAAATTCTGCACAGCTGCTGAGTTTGTTTAGCTTGACCCAAATAATATGTTTGACTAAATCATAGTATACACCTTCAAACAAGATTTGAAGATGGATAACTCTTAAGTTTGCCATTTGTTCTATTACTTAATCATCTTGCTACTTGAAAATTGGTATCTTTCAAAATTGATCTAGCTTTGATTTCTTTATATTATGGCTTGTTTTGTAAAATGTTGTCATGACAGAATATATCTATTAAGCTTTTAAGTTCCCTACTATTTTGAAGAGGTACATATTTCTAAGGACAAAGGAGACTGACTTCCTGTTATTGAACTTTTAATTGCTTCYACTTAATGTTCTTAAACTTAAGTAACTACGACAGTGCTCCTAGGTAGATCAAGGAGAGGCTTTGTGCAAGAGATTTTACCCATTTTAGTGGAGGCTGCAAATAACCTTCAAATTTTCTCCATTGATTTTTAAGTGGCTTCTTGAGCCTTATTTAGGGGAGGAATCAATGGGGTGGTGGTGGCCTAATTTACTGTGTTGCAGTGGGTGATGTTCAGAGTTCATCACTGCCGCTTGATGCATCCTAATACTTGGGCAGCATCAGATTGATCTGAGGACTAGCTTGTTATTGACTCTGTTACTTGAAGCCAATTCTCATTTGCCTGTCAAAGGCTTGACTGGGCATGATACGGCTAATGGTGTGAAGGTAGAAATTACTGTAAGTAGAACCAGATGAGCACAATATTTTGCTTTTCATTAAAGGAAGCTCATATAAACTTAAAAATAAAATAAAGACAGACTCCCCYCACCAGCTCTGCTACCCTAACAAATGTCAAAGAGAGCTCCTGGGTATCGATGGCTGCTGGGAGATGCTGCCTCCTCTTTTAAGTCTTGTTATGCTAGTTCTGAAGTTGRGATAGCGTGCTTTCATGGGAGCACGTATATATCTCCTGAAATGCTGCGTGTGGGACGTGTCCCTAGTAGCTGGATTTTCCTTATTTGTTAGTGAATAATTAGATTTTTCACTTTGAAATGACCTTAATGCTAAGCAGATTAGATATGCTGCAAATAACTTTATTTGCATTTTTCCGTAATAAGTAACACAGGTGCAAATGTTTTTACAAGTAAGTGAAGAAATAAGAGAACTACTTGTACATCGAAATGAAATCTGAAAGATTGCTCTCCCTACACCTGCATTCCTCTGACCTCCTGAACTGCTTTCCTGACTCACCTCTTTGCTCCTGAAACCCTAGGAGAATTTCTACCCATTAAAAAAAAAAAAAAAAGAACCACACTCACGGGTTTCGTCAGGAACGCTTTCTTGAAGTCTTCCTCTAGATTTGATTTAAACTCAATCTTATTCCTCTAAAGCTGATTGATTTTACTTGACAGATACTTGACGGTCCTGATAAATGCAGGACTATTAGACTTTTTTAGAGATGCAAATATTGCCATGACAGACTGGAGGAGGTTAAGAGCAATCTGATCCACAAAGAATAAAGAATTTCTGCCTGCCCAACGTGACTTCCCAGCATGTGTCAGGTGTATACTTCCATGAGAAATGTTTGAATGTTTGTCTGCACATTGACAAACATACCCAAATGACACAAATATTTAATTGAAACTAACAGAATTGGATAGAAACTAGTTCTTGGCTGAGACCAGATGTCATTGTGGTTAATGTGAGGACATGATCTTTGGAAGGAGGGATGTCAGTCTCTGAGGGATACAGTCACTGATACTTAGGATTTTTCCCGCATAACGATRTCATTAGGAAAATAGTTTTGCCCAGGACCTTATTCAAAAATGAACAGGAAAAAAATGTGACACTAAACAGCAGTGCTGCAGTGTTAATAACTTTAAAAGGTTGTAGGAAAAAAAKGGAAAGTACTCTTGCCTTACCTGTAAATATTCCTCTTAATATAATTACTGAGTTTTGATAAGCCTGTGATTTTTTTTTTTTTTTTTAGTTGGTTAAGAAAGGCTACCAATAAGACTGGATAGAGAAGTTACTAATATCAACAAAGCTATTCTCTTCTATCACGTCAAAGATATATTTTCAGTATCTCCTGGCAAAGACATAAAAGCAAGCAGTTATCTATATGAACCATGTGTTTTAGAATACAGGTACTATACTGGAAACACTTGAAAAGATACCGTTTTTCTCTTACGAATGTTCCTATTCAAGCAGTTGCTAGTAAGTTTATGAGAAATGTCCTTGATCCTCCAGTCCTTAAACAACACACTTGACTACCTTATGTAGAAGAAGAGTTATGCTGGAGAATAGGGATTGGGAAGAATTTGGGTGACAAGTAATTTAACGCTAGCATGGAGCCAGGCAGGGGATTAGCAGAGCRACAGTGCTTTTTCTTTGCATTCTGTTTATAATGTACATTTCTCTTAATGTAAAGATGTTCAGAAATAATTTARGATGTACATATGAACTGTTTGCAAATAAACTTAAGCTTAATTTATTCTTCAGTATATTAATTCAATTCTAATCACTAAATTCCACATGGCTGAGTTCAAAAGAAGATCATGTACCCCTGCTCCTTCCCTACATTTTAATTTCTTCTTAGTTCRCTTCAAACAGTGAATTGCTTAGAAATACCCTACTTGACCTTTAAAACTACAGTGTCAGGAGAATCATGATAATTAAACATAGCCCCAAAATTGTTTATCTAAAATGTGTTGGTGTAAACGTTGAAGGCCCCATAGGAGCAGTTTGTGCAAATGCTGCATCTCTGCTGGCATCTGGTTGGGCTACTGTAGCAAACGGTRTCGTAGGTCCGTTCATGAGATAGCGCTGCTATTACTAAAGGCGTTCACTGAATATCATCCCTGCTTGTTGTGGGAGCTGACAAACTCTGCAAACAGGTAATTTTTCTTCTGGGCTATGCTCTGTTTCCCTTCTGYGTAGTTCAGATTTAAGAATAATCCCACACATATTGATCCTATGTATGCATGGTCAGTCCCTCTTTCTCTCTTCCTAATATTCACTGCTGTGAGACTGCAGTTTTCTGCTAGTCTAGTAAGGGCAGATATTCATCATTTTCTGAACAAGATCTTCTGTAAATATGTGGTATGTTTTATACRGGAGAGTTGTACCTGCAAAATAATCTCGAATAGCAACTGTGCTGCCTCGAGCTTAGCAGGCGATAGGTGTATCGTGGCCCTCTGAAACGCCGGTGACCGATAACAGCTAACTGATTGACTGTGGTAATACCTTGTCACTGGCAGAAAAGTGTCAATGCAGGTTGGCGTGTTTACTGTGGCCTCTGTTAAAAGCATAAAATGTTTTTCTTTCCCTCATTACAGAAGTAAACCAATAAAGAAATTAGTGTGCCTAATCCATTAATTTCTTGGGAGCTATTTGCTAAAGGTTTTAGAATTTTCTACGTGTTTGCTAAATCTCAGAAATGTTTAACTAGGGGGATGGAGAAGGGCAACAGGAGCCAAAGAAAACTCAGGAGATGTACAAAAATAAGCTTAAAAAATGGAAGCAAAATAATAAACAGTTCAGATAAAATACACATCTTAGTGCTCAGCGCTGCAGTTTAATATAAGTACACCAAGAATTTTGTGCATCTTTTTGGATTAAGTGTAAAATGTATTCTGGGAAGTATTCTCTCTACTTAGTCCTAACGTTTATAAGGACTTCTGTCTCTTTGCACAGGCTTACCACAGATGAAGTAATGTATTGCTGGGCTGTAGCGATAATACTGATTTTGCTTTAAAGAATTTTAACTTTGATATATTGTGCTCTGAGGAATAATTTAAATGTGCAGGAAAACAACAAAATGTATTGTCTTAAATTGTCAGAGTTGACTAGTAAATTTATGCCTCAGTGTTTGGACAGCTTCTTCGAATCACTTGCAAGGCATGAATCCTTCCGTGGTTTGCTTTTTTGTAAAGTGTTTCAAATTACTATAAAAARTAGGAGCTCTCCAAATCACTAGTCAGTCTTGGAAAATTTATGTTTTTCTGCTACAGCCTTCTAGTGAGGTGCTAGTGAGCAGTCGGTTCTGATGGGGTTGTTGTCAAAGTCTTGAAGTAAAGAAAGCTCTAATGAGGTTGTAGAAGGTTCTTTTTGGCTGTGGCTAGACAGCTGGATCTCTTTTATTTGTTCTAAATTTTTCTTGGTATGGATGGGAAAACCCTGGACCTTCTTCCTATAAATGAGTGTAGGAAAGTATGTGAACATCCGTTAATTTGTCTTAGAAAGACCTTGAATACCACTGTGGGTATGAAGCATAGAAACGAGCCAAGAACCATTTCTGTAACCTTTTGATGATTCACCAGCTTCCATACACTTATCCATTTTCATTACAACATTTAGAAATGTGTCTAGGTGGACYTGGTTATAATCCCAGGTTGATTCAAGAATGAAAGACAAGAAAAAAAAAGTCAAATGAAACTAAATGGCGTCTGCTGAACGTGTAATTAAAAAATTGGAGAATCATGAGCTAAATTCACCCACATTATGTTGCTGCATGAAAGACCTGCCTTATTAACTAGCTTTGTTACTGAAGGCAGAAATCTGTTGATAATGTATTGCTTCTGGAGTAGGTTCAAAATCTACTGTCTCTTGGTAACGTGGAGCGGGTTGTGGTAGGGGATGACAGTTTATACTTGGCCCTGCCTGACTTGAGAGATGCTTTCTTTTTTATTTTTTTATTTTTATTTTTAATGACCAGAAAAACAGTTGAAGTCTGGGAGTATGTAATGTGCTAGAAAATATGCACTAGATCTGTGAAAGAGTAGAAATCTTTCCTTCTGTGTTGATATCGTTGAATTAAGGAAATTACCAATACAGTTTCAGCATTTCYCCTGAATTTATGAGCATATCTCCAAGAGTCAAGCTCTTACAGGTCCTTTATTTAACACTCTTTCAGAGTTTGTGTATTTATAATAGAGGGCAGTTGAAATAGGGAAAGCCAAATTGTGAGTTAAACTAGATGCGACGTAAAGACTGCTGCAGAAATAGGCAGAGAGAAGAAGGAAAAATGATATGCTTTCCTTTTTCATTTGAAAAAAAATCTGTGGATCTTCAACTATAGCTTTAGTTTCCTTGCTACACTGTCTGCGGCAGAACTTAACTCTTGGTGTTTTACTCCTGTTAGAGAGGATTTCCATATCAGCACAAACAAGTCAGTGTTATTCAAGGAACAGCTGTTGTCCCAGTGCTTCTCTGGAAATCTTCTCCTCCCACTCCTAGAAGTGGAGGGAGCCCATTGCAGAGTAAATTCCCATGGCAGGTTAAGGAATCCAATTCTGTAGCAGTAGTTTGAGCTATTAAAAGAAGGAAAATGCTGGCAAACTGTTTTTCTCAGGTAGACTACCTTTTGCATTTATGGCCTCTTTATTTACTGCAAGCAGCAGATGGCTGATCAAACATACTCCCCTTGCAACAGGAACTGTGTTTGGAATAGGATTTGGATTGCTTGAGGAAGCAACTTGGCAAACGTTCCAGCACTGATCTTTGGGCTCACTTGAAGTTTGCTTGAAGCTGCTTGCCCTTTTTGCTGGAAAGGAAGGGGAACACCTATAACCCCTACTACAAGGGGGTTGTAGTTTGAAACTTTGGTGCAAATAATTCTCAATTACCTAAAGAAAACAAATATTGTGGCTTAGAATTATTTAGAATATAGTGTAAGTAATCTTCAACCCATTGCATGACAAGTATGAAATTGAGACTGCTAAACTGTACATAGAGTTTTCCTGAGACAATTTCTAACATTAGCAAGATAGACTGGAGGGCAGTATGAAATCTGTTAGAGATGCATGGCTAAGACTTGGTTCTGCAGTGGATGTAAGTCATGTATGGAAGAATGTTAGAAGTTTGACTTGGGTGCGATAATTAACTAACTAAATCTTTCTTGTTTGAATTACATAAACAAGAATACTTTTCCAAATATAACTTTAATATAATAGCTTGTTTTGTAGCTATTTCACTGTACCACTCAAAGGCTGTATTTTGGAGTCCTTGACTCAGGTAAATCGCTTCCTGTTCCCAGATTTGTGTTCAGCAGRATGTGATCCTGGCCTTTACTAAATCAAAACTCCTCTCATGCTCATTTGCTCAGACTTGCTAAAATCTGGAAAAAGCTTCTATATTTGGTAATTAGCTGAAAATGTTCTGATGACAAAATGCATATAATTTGTGTACGATATGTATATTTTTTCTTCTGTATGAGTCAGTGGAAAAAAATGTGCTAGATGCTGTAAGTATCACAGAAGACTTGGGTTTTAAATATGTAGAAACAAAATATAAATAGATAAATGAGAAGAAAATATGCTTATGATTGGATTCATGTTAATGAATCATCAAACAGCAAAACATACTGAATCAAGTGCAGCTGTATGTATGTGTGTGTATATATACAAGTGTATTGTATATGTTTGTGTGTATTGTATATTTACACATATATTTCTAAATGTTAGTCTTTCTTTGTATTTCTTAAAAACTCGTGCTATAGCTGAAACCTTGGAAGACTTCTGTAGTATTAAAATATTCTCTAAGTAGAACACTTTCCCTTTCTGAAAAAACAGATTTTAAATATGAAAAAAGTAGAGACCCCACCCCCCCACACACACAGTCTGTCAATTCTGTGTTGCAGTTCATGAAGACCATGAATTGCAAAGCTGCGCGTGGGAGAACGGTGATGCACTGCTGTTTTTCTACAAAGCCAAAGTTTGCTACCAGCAGCTGAACAGCTGGTTGTGGAGGTGCYGCATGGCTTGAGTGATATGCAGGTCTGTGTGGAGCTGTAAAAATCACATGGAGAAGRGAAACCAGCTTGTGCAGCAGGGGACGGGTGGAAGGAGCATGCAAGTAGGACATGAAATCCGTTTGTTGCAGCTTCTCTGGAAGACTTCTGTGACATTAGTAGCAAGTGCCATGGAGGTAGTTGGAAGTGGCTACTGTAGCAAAGCCCTGTCCTTTGGTACAATGCTGTCTTTTACAAGAGTACTAGCTTCTGGTTCCAATTTCGTATGTTCAGAAAGAGGATGCACTTTTGCAGATCAGATTCTTCAGTGGATGATGATGATGATGCAGTCTAATCCCTTTATAGCAAAAGCACCATCTTAAACCTTTAATTTAGAGAATTTAGAYGACAAATTAGAAATACTGATGCCTAATAGCTGTATTATGATACTACCTTTGAATATGACAGGCTCAAAACTGTCTTTTCCTAAGCGTCATTCCAGGGAAAAATATGAGTTGGATTTATTTCTGAATCACAATTTATCTTATTTTTTTTCTTTCTTCTCCTCTAGTCTTAAAAGCAAGATAAAACTGTACCTCTTACTAAATGGCTCTTTACCAGAGCACTTCTCTCCCCCCCCCCCTTTTTCTTTTTTTATTATCAGAAGTGTCTCAGTGAACATTTTTCCAACTTCTTTTTTTTTTTATTAAAGTGATTTCATGTGTGGACTTGCTCTGTTTTCATTTATGCCTATTTAGAGCTGCTGTTGAGCTGTATCGCCACGGTCTTCAGTGGCTCTCCTGCCCTGAGCAGCCACTAAGAAAGTTAGGCCAAAGCAGCTTGTTCCATGTCAGGCCGGTTGGAAACACCGCCTGAGACTTTCCGCTCTTTCTATTCACCTCGGTGGGACTCTAAGTGTCCTTGTAACCGCTACGTGTCCTGCGTGAGCACCGTCTCTTTGGTGAATCTGTGTGTTTCTTACCTCACTTTTGTGCATGCTTTTTCTCTTTTCTCGGATTATTTTTTGTATCCAGAATGAATCACTCTGAACACACGTGCAAGGTGCATTTCATCATCTTTGCCTCCGTAACGCCAGCTAAATCAGAAGTTGGGTTATATATCATACTTCTAGATCTCTGATGTTTCTCTTGTACATGTGCAAATAACACAAAGTGATCTTAGAAATATGTTGCCTATTTTCTCTTCCCTGTCAATTTGTCAGTATCCCTGTCAGAAAATGCACTGTTGTTTTGATTCTGCTTAAAAAAAAAAAAAAAAAAAA
>NW_028185217.1:600167-609898 GCF_003343005.1 Rhea americana | reverse complement strand
AAAAAAGGAGAGGAAGGAAAAAATGAAAATGATTTTCATAAGAAGTGTGATGTCCTTCAAGCCACTTTAGATGAGGATTTTTTTGCACCATTGTGTTTTCCCTCCTAGGGTGTGCAGGTATCTTAAGTTTACGAAGTTTATCTCATAGCGTTCAAAATCATGAAAAATTCGTATTTGCTAATCCTGTAGTTTTTTTCAAAACTGCTGGCTGTGCTGCTCATGGAAGACATTACTGCTATGTCTCACGTCAGGGGTTTCCAAACAAGCCTTTTACGTAGTTCTCTTCATTCCAGTGGTATTGAAAGCCTTTCTGCTACAAATTCATGTCTGTGTGCCTGTTCAAAGGCATCACAGGATGCGGTTAAGAAATTGAAATTCATGGACTTCTTGAAGAGTTCGGTCTCTGAACGTCTTCTGAATGTAACGCTACAGCACATATGCTACTCTATATTTATTTTGCTTTTGTGGTTTTGAGGATTTCTAAGACATTTAAGATTTCCTCTGCTTTCTAAATGAACTAAATGATTCTACATAAACAAACTGCGCAGTTGCTGTGTTGGTGGTGTGCTTTGGAAGCGAGATACAGTTCCTGTTTCTGCAATTCAAATCACTTGTAAAGGCAAGGGAATGGAGCAGGGAGAAGAGAAACAAGAGCGGTCTTGGYGACTCTTCCACATCAAAGAAGGCTGCGTTTGCCTCTTGGGTTTAGGACTGTGTATGAAGTAAATGTATATCAACTTCTAAGTGTTTCCTTGCCGTGTGAGTCAGATATCACTCTGCAGAAACTTGGGTCTGCGTAAGGATCAGAACAAGCAACTACTTGTTACAACCAACGTCAAATTTTTATTAGTAGAAACCTCAAATTAAGAACTGACCTCTACTTTGTGGTTTTCATTCRTTCACTCATGAGATTAATGCTGCTTTTGTGATCTATTAATCAGAAAAGCATGTGCTTTTTGCATGTTTTATTAAGTGAATACTTTTCCCTTAATGTCATATTCATGTGTTCATATTTCAGAAGTRTAAAGTGTGACAGAAAGATTTTGAAGGCAAGTGTTTAATACTTGTATTTGGAATACTGAAACTTGGTGGCTGAAAGTTGTACAAAAGTGATGAAATACCTGTAAAAGATTCTATATCCCATTAGATCAGCTTCTTAACGAGTACCTGGTATACCCTGCCTCATGTCCCTCACCTGTACAGAACCGTAGCTGTTTCTTCAGGCTTCACACAAAGTGAGAGAAGAGCAGTCCATCAAATTTTAATATATTAAATATCCATATGGCAACGCTTCATGTGGCCCTGGCTGTACTGTCTCAGCAAGAAATTCTCGGGCATGGCAATGGGAGAGGAGGATACCTTCTCGCTGCTCCTAGGCAGATGCAGCATTTGGGTGCTCCCCTCGGCAGGCTGTGAGCTCYGCAGAGGAGGTAGTTACGTGCTCTCGTGCCTCTTTCTGGGAGCGGCTGGTATCCAGATCTCAAGGTAAAATGGGGTCAAAGAGGAAAATCAGTATCTGTGTCTACTAAAACGAGAAGAGCTACCCTTCTGTTTATTGGTGTGGGTAAATACTAATATTTATAAATGAATTTTTTTGTGGTCTTCTGATTAGCGTAATTAAATAACCACGCAGATTAAGACAATGAAGCTCTTGACGAAAACTACTTCCATTAACCTTAAAAGGCTTGCTCAAATGCTTGAACAAGTACATCGTAAGGTAYGCAGCCAGTTTGATCCTAGTAGTCAAAAATTCTCCAAAATGTGTTAGATGAGCTTTAACTATGGTTTAGTGACAACTGAGTCTGTGGACTTCTCATCAAATAAACTATTTGTATCATCTCTTTCTCTCACAAGCCTGCTTTGTGATGAATTATTTGTAAGAGAAGGAAAAAGGCAGGAAACAGGAGTGATACTCTGCTCATGCCAAGTGTTAAAAAAAGCGCAGAGACAGAAGAGCTGGCTTTTATTTCACTCAACAGGTTTGAATTAGTCGAGACTGGGGAAGGTGTTTCAAGAACCGTATTTGTGAGATCAAGACTGTTACTGTAGCTGTTCTGGGGGGACCCGAGTTATTGCTGACTTGTTAAGCAGTTTTTACTCTTCAAAAGACGCAACTGTAGGGAGCCTTTGAAAGGAGAATCCTAATGAAGTAGCCACGCTTCTGCTTTTAATTTATTTATTTTCACCTGTTAATGCCAAACCTTTATAACACGTGATCCATTGAGAGGTTAATTGAAAATCTAAAAGATGGATGGGGCAAAGGGAAGGATGAAGAACTTACTTGGTATAAARTAAGGGACAGTAGACTTGAATTCTGGGTTCTTTTTTCCCAGCTCCAKCCCCGCCTTGTCGTGTTGATGCCCCGAGCAGAGGCATTCCTGGCCCTTCGGTTCCTTCCCCGCTCCCTTCCACAGAACAGCTTGTCTAGCTGATGCTGTACGTATTATCGATGCTAATGATGATTTGTAGGTACAGAAATTCTGGTGTTGCTACGACACTAGCAATAAAAATTTACCTACAAAATGCATCAAATACACAAAGTTATCAGGTGGAGAAATGAGAAATCCATCATGTTTTTGGCAATGCCAATGTATCATTCTGATTATGGAACTGCTAAGATTTTCTGTATTGTAAATTGTAGTTGCAGATTTTTATATGTTTCTGAATGTAGCTGAAGTATCACAAAGGACCTATGTGTTTTTTTTTGTTTTTTGGGTTTTTCTTTTTTTAATGCGTCTCCTAATGTGAGCGGGATCTGTAGTGGCTGCACAACTGGGAGGCGTTTGTAGTACAGGGTAAGATAGCAAGGATGACACTTAAAGATGATCTTTTCTTTTGGGAAAGTAGAGAAAATCTCTTCATAAAATCTAAACATTTTTTCTTTCCTCTGAAAGACACGAGAGGAATGTCAGACTATCCTGGAATAGACGTGGGCTGTGGTGTGGCTTGCAATGGATGCTCTAATATAACTGGACATCTAGGTCAGCCCTCATAAAATGGCCAGCMCATGAACTGCGATAGATAACATTCATCCTGTTCCCTAAATACACCTGTTTGTTGATGCCAGATTTGGGTACTTAGTGCTGAGAGGACTCCTTATCTTCCCACTATGAGAGGTACATAGCTTAAATTTTCATACAGCTTCAAACCAAATAATTGTTCAAAGTATATTTAGAGATTGTACGGTCTTCAACTATAAGCAGCAATACCTGCTGAAGACAGAATGTGCTCTTTTATTGAAGCTGTGTGTGCAAGAAATAATATCYGGAAAGATACTCAAGCCAATGACAGCACTACCTTTCAGTCTGRATAAGAGCAATCCGATTTTATTAGTGAAGGAATTTCTTTTATGGGTGTCAGTAGCTCACAAACGAATGTGAGCATCGGTTTCTATAGAAGGCTTGTTACTTGAGTGAGCTTGTCAGTTATTTTATTGCAATTTGGTTACAAAAACTAAGGAAATTTTTTTTTTTTTTTTTTTTTTAACTAGAAGACCGATCTAGTAAAGCATCATGGTTACGTGCCAGCCAATGTACAGAAATTGTACAAAAGTAAACAGACCAAACTGCTGCCTGTGAGTTATGTAGACAATCTTTTCTACATTTTTAGCTAGAGTCTCACATAACCCTACCTTTTACTTAAAAAAAAAAAAAAATCAATTTAAGAGGATTCCACTATATATCTGAAAAGTAGCCTACTTTGCAGAATTTAATAGGATTATATTATTGATTCCATCTTTACAATGCTAGCTAGTATTTGGTACTTGTGAACTGCAGAATATTATGTGACTGAACACAAGGGAAGAGGGATTAGTTTGTAAAAGAATAAGCAGCTTTCCCTTAAACTGCCCTGAACCAAACCTATATACCTATTCGGTCTCTCTTAGTAAATGCCAACTAACAGACACCAGCTGCAGCATCTTCTGAAGCTGGGTATCTTCTCAAGAGCCTCCAAGAGGGAGGGAATAAACATATTGTGAGTTGGTGTTTGGAGCTGCTGTAGTGCAGATATTATCATTTTCTTCAGGAATTTCRAGCAGTATTTCTTTAACCAGATGAAAGCTACTAAAACTTTGTCCAGAAACCCATGCCAGGTTCTGAGTCTAATGTTTTCATAGTGGTTTAAGGTACTTACTGCTTTTTAAAAACAGGATGGAAAAATATGTACTTGAAATGTATATATAAGTTTCCGTAAGGTTCTGGTTTTGAGGAAGGAGCCTCTTTCTAGGAAAGAAAATAACTTTTTTAAACTAAGTAACTTCCTTAAATACCGGTGGTGTTTGTTTATTATTAGTACATTAGTGAGCGTAGCTCCTCCTGCATGTTTGCACTATAGAGCAATTGCCCTTTTAAATCTGGCATCCTTCACAATGACAAGTTTTTCTATAAAATCTCTATGCTCTTATGAAAATAAATGTCTTTTTGTAGTGAAAAGCTGTATATGGAGGGGGGAGAGGTCCTCTTAACCTCCCCCCCCCCCCAGTTTCTCTTCCCATTTTTTCCTACTGAAATCCATTAATCCCTTTGTTTAAARGCAGCTGGAAGCTACCGAGCTGCCTTTCCCCCTCATTTTAGACTGCTCTGCTCCCAGAGAGCTCTGAAGACAGCAGTGCAGCACGTCGGCATTGCGCTTGTTAAAGACAAACAGCGGCAAAATGCCGAGATGCCGGAAGACAGGGATTGTGTGTCCTGGGATAAACTTTAAATCTGCCRTCTTTCCAGCCTAAAAATGCTATGCTCTACTGCATCAGAGCAGTAGCAGGCTGGGAAGTAGTTGTAGTTTCTTCTGTACCTCCCCTTGTTGCGGCAGRAGTCAAGAAGTTACTTTTCTGCAGAATGCTTCACCTCTATTTACCTATTCTATTTTTGTTAGTAAAGTAGATGGGGACGTTGAGAGAGAGAGAGATCTCTAATGCCTTGCGCTTCAATCCTTTATGCCTGGTCTGCTCTGCTTTAAATTTCTGAARATTGAAGAGTTTATTGACGTTCAAACCACAAGGAAGTGAAGGGGCAAAGAGAGAAAAAGTTGACTAAGAACATCCAAAGCAGGAGGAAAAGAACATGTAAATGCTAGCCCGCTAGCTTTGCCTGAAGGTTTTGTCCCCTTCCAGCTGGTTTATGCTGTACTGGTCMGTCATTAATGACTGTATTATATGGGGCACAGCTTGGTGGCAATCAGGTACGTTCAGCTTGGTTCAGTTTTAAATTTAGAATGACTTAATACCAATAGAGATTTCCAGTTTCAGGCAACAGGCATTAGATTTTTTTGTTTAGTCCAGCTTTTTGGTTGATGTTCAACAGTATCAGTTTTTCTCGCTTCGTTTTAAATCTAGCATATTCTAATTTAGAGAAAAAAATGTGGCAATGTAAGGTGAAAGTAAWAATGAATTTGTAGAGATTAAAGCTGTATGGGTTGTGGATACTCCCCAAAGTCTCCCAAAGTCTCTCGTTTCTCTGTTGAAATGAAACGGACATAAATGAGAAGTCTCTGCCTCTTGTGCCGTSTTAGTCAAACTAGCATTTGACGTACTTTGAAAATTTGAGACTCTTCACAGAGTAACCTTAGCTGTGGTAACCTTATCCTGTTTCCTAAGTGCATGTATGTTAGCAGAMTAGTAGAAAGCTGTGTGCGACGCCTGGCCCTTGGCAGGGACAGCGTTTCCCCCGCTGTTAGGTTTTCTCAGATGCAGGACACTGTTTGCCCAGCGACGGATGTGCGGTTRATGTTGATGATCGCTGCTAAAACTGACACGAGTTGCAAGCATGAAGCCTCCTTTCTTTTTGCAGCAGGAGGGACGCGCTGCCAGAGAAGGGCGCTCAGTCAACGCTCTCCTTTTCTCATCAGTTATGCCAGAAGGTTGGGGGGGACGTTGTATCATTGCTAAGTAAAATATTTCTGGAAACAGTATGCCTGAGTGCCTTGGCTTAGGGAGGACACTGAAAAAGCACCGTGAAGTGTATCCCGTCCTTTATACGTTTCTGGTAATGCAAGTTGAATTTATTAGCTGTCTGTTGCTACAGTAAAAAGCATTCACAAAATTTATGGCCAAAACAATAGCTGTACATATTCGGCCCAGTTATATTTACTGAAGGTTTTGTTGAGCTCGTGGCACCCCGTGATTAACTGCCGTCCGGGACGTATTTTGTCACAAGGACTGTGCCGGCGCTGCGCGTCGCTGTATTTCATAAAGTTCTGCGGGGTCTTCGGGGAGAGCGAGTGCAAAACATTAATTTAACAACAGGTGTGCGAACAAGTGGCAAAAGTTGTAACTAATTGACTGTCACTCAGGATTTATTTCGAGAGCYGATGCTTGTCTCTCCTTAAGTAATGATGGATTTTACATTTTACTTTAACAGAGTGGGGCCACTTTTTGTTGCTGGAATGAGTTTTTAGAGTGAATATCGTTAGGAACTACAGAACTTCCTCSACCATTTAAAAAGAAGATGGAAGAGTATATTGTATAGTGTTTTCTTTTCCTTATAATGCAGGGAAAGGGTAATAGTATGTTTGATAGTCATGGTACTAGGATAGTATCAGTTTTAGCTTGCAAAAATTGTTACAATATTTGAAGACATACAAACGCAGAAAGAAATGGAAGATCTTAAATTTCGGTTCCTTAGAAGAGTATTGGAGGATTAAGGTTAATTTTGTCCAAGTGTGTGAAAAATGATCTACAGATTAGATTTTTTTTTTCCTTTTATTTTTACAGGCTATCGACTCTTTCTCTACAGCTCCTAAAAACATTATTTAGCCTAGAATCCAAAGATTAACCTAGATCCTTGCTTTGCGCAAGTTATCCCCATAAATACCTTTCGTGAGGCCACAACAGTCTGACAGCGCATCAGTTGTGTGTACTGTTGCCATTGCTTTCACACAAGTGTTGTTGGTTCTGTATTTAGCAGAGAGTAAAAAGATGACTAATGAAAATTTGCCACCAAAATAATCATACCRCTTGTATTACAGGAACGTAATCACTGTAGCGTTAATGCCAAAACTCTCATTATTTCATGGGGGCCAGACATTCACCTTCTTTGGTCAAAAGATATCTAATTTAAGCGTTGGGTTTTTTATTTGTTTTTCTTTTTTTTTGAGTACAGCCATTTTGAAGTGCAGCCCTGGATTTCTCTGATTTTACTTGGAATGAACATGACCCTTAGTGATTTGTATCTTATTAACTCATTTGAATTGAATGCTTAGCTTCGAGCTCCTTTCCTTCTGTGTCTCTAATGGTGTTTGTCTTTATATTCTCTTGATCTGAAAATGTGAATACTAATCAGTTATCACTTCAATGTAATATTTCAAAGCTTAAAATATATTGTTGACTAATTCCTGGTATTTGAGACAGTTAATTTCATCTGTCACTGTGATAAAAGAAATATGATAGAAGAAAAATATTACAAGCAATGAAACACAAAACTTAAGAGAGGTGGTAAAAATAAGTATTTTTATCTCTTAGTATTGTATAGTTCAGGCTTATTGCTGAATAAGGTGCAACATGTGCAGTACTGAGTGCTTTAAACAGCAAAGTGTAACAAATCTTTCTCCCTGTGCTCTGTAGCATCAAGGATTCGGTGACATGTGGGATGTTAGCAGATTGAGCTCTGGAAGAACTTGAATAAGTACTGCTTATTCTTTGTAATGTCTTTGCTTTATTTTCTGTTTACAGAGCACAGTCTTACTGTAAAACTGGAATAAATAAATTTTAATTGATGCAGTTATGGTAGCATAAAATAAAGGTCGGGTTATTTATCTTGACTTTTAATAGGTATTTTCTAGACCTCCTTGTTCGTCTATTCTTTATAGAAATAACTCAGTATTTCAGGAAAGATTACTGGTGCTGTCAAAAAAAATCAAAGTATGTATCATTACATACGTATCATTACAAAAYCAAAGTATAATCATTAATCTTTATTTTTATTTTTAAACCCATGACCAGAATTATCATTTTTCCATGGAAACATTTACATATTTTTGGCTGTATTTGATTTTTTTTGAAGCTGCATAGTTAATTTAGCCAGATATCTGTATAGTTTAATCCACTCTTATAGAAGTAAAAACACCATTGAAGTAAATRTTTTTATACTTTTGACCTAAATAACACTGAAAGAACTAAAACTCAGGCTGCGCTATTTGACTGTGTATTTAAAGACAATATGCGCTTTGCACAGGGTAAAATTAAGTATTGTCAGTTAAGCATTTTCTTCTATCTTTGTCTGTTATTGGACACTTAAAACTTTTCAGCAAGGTTTGGGGTTTTTTGGTTTTTTATTATTACTATTATTATATTTTTTTTGTTRGCAGTAATAACACACCAACCAAGGTGTGTGTGGGGGGGACACACTTCTTGATGGTGCATCTCCCGAGGATTTTTTTTTTTCACCTGTTTCCTGTTTTGAAAAAAAAAATAAAATTATTGTAAATAAAATATTTCAGTAATATTTTTGATTGCATTACAAGCAAAAATTTGAGCAGTGGAACGGCTTCTTTTGCAGGCTGCTGTTACTTTTGGCAGCCGGGCCCTACCCTTAGGTAAACCTAAGGCGGCTTCAGCTTCGGCCTGGGCGCCGGGCGCGCGGCGGGACTTAAYGCGGGAACTGCTGAAGGGAGGGGAGGTTTCGGCGCGGGGCGAAGGGGCGCCGGGCGTCCGCGGAAAAGCCCCGAGAGAGGCGTGAGACGCAGGCCGTTTCAGCCGTACGGGTTAGCTCTGGTCATGCTTTTCTGGCCTGGAGGAGGCTGTGTTCAGAGTGGCTTTTGTGCGCTTGTTCTCCATCGCTCTGCTGCTCGTCACTGAATATTCGTGGGCCGTTTCCTTTCAAATATTTACTGCGTTGTCTGTTTTCATGTGTTAAGGTTTTGTATGAAATAAGCGGGATAATTTTGAGGAAACGTTTTAATTAGCGCCTTAGAGGCTATAAATATTTCACTATTTAATAAAATAGTGCTGCAAGATGTAAATGATTAAATGAAACATATTTTAAATATTTTAACTTGCATAACTTAACTATGCACACTTTCCCACTTCCAGATGGGGCAAAGTCTTGGTATACTGCAATCCATACGTTTTGTTTCTTACTGAGTGCCTGAATCTATCTTTCTTCTTCTTCTTTTTTTTAATTTTAGGAAATAGTCTTTTGGCTGAAAGCTAAGGAAAAAGATTCAGCTTTGGGAAAGGAGGTAGGTGACTTGTTTTATATTTTCGATATTCRGCTACGGCTTAATGATCTACAGAATGATGCAATCTCCATAATTATCTTAGAGATCATAAAAAAATTCATGATAAGTAATAAAGAAGCTGTTAATGGGAAGCCTCAGCRTTCAGGCAATATGATTTAGTAGTGTTGTGAACATAAGTCAAGTCTCGTTTTACTTCTCCTTCCCAAAAAGGTCAAGAATGACCTTTGTTTAAAATCTTGAATACATCTTGAATCTTGGAGTACATTATGAAAATGTGAAATTATAACAATGAAAAATACAGTCAGTGCAAAACAGTTAAAAATGCATGTTTCATTCAGTGATGTAAGAAGTTTGTGTTGCAAGAGCAGTACTATTTTCACAGTTCCGGTACAACTGCATTCAATTTCTGATGATTTCCTTTCTGAAACACAAAGCTCAAGATACTTTACTGCGCTGTGAGAGTTTCATCAATACTGAACACAGCTATATATTTGCATTTTGGCAGTCTGGCAGGAGGGTCACGCATTTATAATAAGTAGAAAGTGGTTTAATTGTCC
>NW_028185217.1:545619-600077 GCF_003343005.1 Rhea americana | reverse complement strand
AGAAAGAGAAAGAGAAAGAGAAAGAGAAAGAGAAAAAAAAAAAAAAAAAAAAAAAAGTCACATGATGAAATAAGTGACAACAGCAATAAAGGTAGAAGAAAGAAAGAAATGTTGATTATGCAGAGCAGATAAATGCAAAAGTAATAAGAACTGATGATTTGGGATCCTGCGCATTGCTTACAGTCTATTTATATTCTTAGGAATTTGTTTTACTTTATTTCTATGCCACTGAAACAGGAGATCCATCAATATCAGTTGATCAGTACTTTTCTGTTTTTGAAATCTGATGGACTCTCCTTCCACTTACTTGCAAAAAAACCCAAACTGCACCCTGTTACTGTGTTCCTCGGTGAAGGTCATAAAATTATTTGAGACCTCCTCTTCCCCTTCCCCGCCCCCCAATGGAATAGGAATGTGTATGTTACATTTTGATAATACAGCTATACAACTAATGTTTGCATTATTACTTGTTGCTTTAATAATATGCATGCAAGATGCCGAGGGGGGAATAAATTTAATATGGATTCTTTGACATCACATGTGATTTCTCAAGTGACATTTTGACATTAACTTCTATAATTAGTACTGGTTATTAATTAAGATATGGCATTACCATCAGGAATTCTGAAATGGATTAGTTTATCCACTGTTCAAAACATTAGTTGAGAAATAACTGAAAAAAAGCAGAATTTAAAGTCAGGTTTCCTTTCTAAAAGCAAAACAACCTTTTGTTTAACTCATGTAGCTTATATCAATGAAATATTATGCAAATATTAGGTGTAAAGATAGTGTGGATATAGAAGAAAGCTGAATATGTATTCCTTGCTTAAATTATATCTTAACAGATGTTGGCAACAAAATAGTTGAACACCAAATAATAGGCTTTCCTGTCCTGATCTGGTGCTTTGGGGGACTGAAATAAAAGGGGTAGAGGCTACTGCTAAATGCTGCACTTCATCTGTGAGCAGCAAAATGTTCAGAGAGGCAGAGGAAGACTGAATTAGACATAGAAATATATGACAATCAGAGTGATATTAGGAAGAGAAGCATAAGACAGATGGCAGCACTTACCTGCACCTGCCTTGGACAGATGAACAGCCTGTCTTCTGCACGTTTGTATTTCTGGAGAGAAAGATGTGTGGAAGTTCAGTTATGGTTGACTTTTTTTTTTCTTTTTTCTTTTTTTTTTTTTTTGATGCTCTGAGACACAAATTTTAGTAACTCCACTGAAGTCAGTAGAATGGCATGCTTGCCTCAGCTAGATGTGATTTAAATATTTAAACTCCAGAAACCCTGGTAATACCTCTCCTATGAGCTTTTTAATTGCCCAATGCGTTTGTAGTATTTAAATCATTACAGTGGTACTATAATCACATACTGTCTAGATACGTAAGGCTTTTATACTGACATGATAGAATTGTCACTTCGTACTTCATAACCTTACAATTGCTTCCCCTTTCTCCAGCAGAAAGGGGAAGAACATGGGATGTATCAGAAAAATGGTTCTGTAATGGTTGGATTAGATAAATTAAAAAAAAATAAATAGGATTAGATGGAAAATATAGGACTGAGGTCAGAATGAGTCATAGTGTTGCAAGTGAACTGATGCCCTGCAATCAATGCAAGAAGAGATGAGTATTTANAAAAAAAAAAAAAAAAAAAAAAAAAAACAAAACAAAACAAAAAAAACACTTCAGCTAACAATAACATCTATAAAGTTTTCTTCTGTAAAAAAGCAGAGGCTTTTGTTACATGGTAGCAACTTTAACTCTGATTTGGCAAAATATTTTGGAAAAGCTGAGTTGAGACAGCACTACATCAGCTGGCAAGTGCTTTGCTCTGGAAGATAAGTTTCCTATGAATTCAGAGAGAATACTTGTTGCAGTGAGAACTCTAGAAATCCAGATCAGCGTGAGATGTGTCAGCTAACTGACAAGACTGAGAATATCTAGGCCCTCAGGTATTTTTTCTTTAAACATGGTTAATTCCATCCTGTGGAGCAGCTAGACTGAACTTCAACCTCAACTGATATGCCTGTTCCCAGGCTTGAAAAAATAAAACCATCTGAATTTTCTTCTTAACTGTACTTCCTGTCACTTCAAATTATTCCTGCAAAAAACTTAAAGTAGAGCCTTTTGTCCCGTGATTAGAAACTTGTAATTCTTGTCTTGTGGGAACAGAATATGTCAAAATGACAACTATGGGCTTGACCTGTCATGCTCATGATGTTCAATATGCTTCTCTGAAGTCTGAATCTGGATCACTGGAAGCTGTAAGAAGTCATTCAGTGATTGACTTGCACTGAGAAACCTAACAATTAAGAGTTCTGCCCTTGATTTCCAAAGAAATAGGGTATGAGTTTAGTAAAGCCATTTCCTTTCCTATTCAGCTCTATGAGGTTTCTTTCTACACACTGTAAGGTTGTGCAGAGAGATCGTGGTGGGCTAGGTTTGGAGGTCAGTCTGTGCGAGGTAGGTCCGAAGCCTCTGGTGAATGAGGGGAAGGCCCAGCGTGGTGGTAAACTGGTGGGGCTGGCGGCCTCCCTGAGGGCTGGAGAAGTGAGGTGGCAGAAGGAGCTCTGAGAAAACACGTGGCTGCAGCAGATGGGCAAAGTTAGTGTTTTGTCCTACAGCTTGCACTAGAGGGGTTTAGGAAAGCTCTAAAAATGGATTTAGTCTTCTCTGGGAAGAAGCCTGAGAAAGAGGGTCAAACTGCAGCATCAGTCAAAGTTTAAACTAAAACAAGAAAATGAATAGTAACAAGTCCAAGTACCAAAGAGTCTTCAAGAAATTAAAAAATTAAGTGGCTGAGCAAGTGACTGTGTGGTATGACCTGGAACTTAGATCAGCCTTGACATCAAAGCAATGAAAGGTGGCAAGTGCAGTAGCGTTTTTTTTGTTGTGATGCTACACAGCAGGGTACAGATCCTGTTGAAATCTCACAGGGTGTGTGCTGGAAGCTGTGCTGGCAAGCCTTCATAAATAATCTGGGAAAAAAAGGAGTAAATAATAACATGACATTTAAATACACAGCTGTTCAGTCGGCTTTATATTTGACTTTCTGAAGAATGCTCATCTGATGTGACTTAAAGGCATACAGAACTACAGTATTCATAAATGCAAAGTAATGCACTTAAGGACAAGATAAAACAGCTGCATAGACATATATGCAGTGTTGGGCTCTAATTTAGCTCTCGGCATTTAGGAAACAAAGCTTGGAATCGTATTAAAGAGCCAAAATAGGTCCAGAATAGTGAAGAAGAACATGTGGAAGAGGAGAGATGAAGCAAACAGGCTCTTCAAATTAGAAGAAATTTACAGGAGAGGTGAAGGATGATGGAGACTTAAAAAATCAGGAGTATAGAAAAGGTGAATAGGGAGTGATTGCTTGCTGTTTCTTACGGTGCCAGTGACATTATTCAAGCAGCAGCTCCAAAGTTTTTTTTTTTTTTTAAGGAAAAATAAAGTTTATTAAAAGTGGTTTAAAGCCGTGGCTTCCTGAATTGAGGAACCTGAAAAGATAAGAAAAATTTCAGGAGAATCCATTGTGCGTTAGTGGCTGTAAAACACGTCCCCTAAAAAAAGCGATCGTCAGACGAGTGTTTGTATGGCATTGCAGGGAATGGGCTCGTCCTGTGTGTCCTCTTTTTCATGCTCTTTCTGAGAAGCTGTTACTGGATGGCAGATGACCGAGTAGGTGCCCCTTTGGTCTGACTGTATGAGGCTTTCTCCATTCGTATTTTTGATCAGTCTTTTAAAATTTTGGCTTCCTGGAGAACAAATGCAGTAGAGCAATTTGTTCTTTAATCAGAGGAGCTTTCAGAGTTACAGCTGACAGGAGGCGGTTGCTCAAGGGCATCGTTTAAAGGGAAGTGAGGGCACGGCCTTCAGCGGGAGGCAAGGATGTGGTCCTTTGGGCTTCCAGCTGATACCTTGGTACCCAGGGGTCTGCACTCCCTCCGCAACGGGGTGTGCGGTGGGACCCCCGCGGCGAAACGGGAGAGGAGGTTAAAGCCCTGCAAATCGCCTGGCGAGAAGGGAAAGGGCCGCGGTTGTCGGGCCGGGCGGGACCGAGCACCTCGGGTCCCAAGGGAGGCGGCGCTGGCTGCGCAGAGCAGCGCCGCTCTCGGAAGGTGCTGCGCGCCCGAAGATACAGGCACCGGCGGAGCAAAGCTGGGGCAGGGCTCAGCTGCCGGGCTTCCTCATCCGGATGGCATTTTGGTGCTAATGTCCTTCCCGGCTTTATCCCGATGTACTAAATAAAAACCTTTCTCTGTTTCTCCAGTCTTATCCCCCAAAATACTGAAAAGGAAACTTGCGAAGGCCATAATTTTTTATTTTCCTTATACTTAAGGATAAATCAGAACATACTAATGGTGACCAGTTTGTTCGTCTGCAAGCTTTAAATTTATTTTCATTTACTCTTGTTATTTCTATTGTCCTTCTGTGGTTTTCTTAGCTAGTTTTAATACTTAAAAATCCCTCAAAAAATCCCTTCCTTCACCCACCTCCCCCAAGCCTCCGGCCTTCCCCAAACATTCTGTAAAAGCTTAAAACAAGCAATTAAATACCTTTTAGAGGTTAGTAGAGTGGGTAGGTACAAGGCACGCATAGGGCTAGCCTATCTATAGGTCTGTCTTCCACGTGGACATGTTTTCAGTGTAGACACTGGAGCAAAGTTCAACCTTTGCTATCAGGAATCAGATTTTCCACACTGTTGAGATTCTTTCCAAGGGAAACTAGAGATTCTTTTTTCAATTATTTTTAATTTAAATATTTTTCAATTATTATTAATTATCCTGTTACCACTTTTGACTTATATAGCATGACCTGTCAGTTAATTTCAAAATAAGAAACTCTCTTAAACATCTGATCTTCTCCATTTATTATAAACCTGTTTGAATCCGATTATGTGTCTGCTGTCACTCTATCCAGCTCTGTTTATGAGAAATGGCTTTTCTGTAGTCTTCCAAGCAGCTGTTCCTGAACATCTGTAATCTTACGAATTTGTTTGATGACTGTATTAGGGTGAGGAATTGCTGGTACTAAGTAAATTTGAGAATTAAATTGTGTCCTCAGTTACAATAGTAGAAAACTGTAGTAACATCAGGGATATCAAGATTATTAATATAACGTGGTTTTACCCTATAATAAATGAAAATATGCTTTTGGTTCTAAGATTTGTTAACTATGTTAACACAGTTTTAAATTGAACCATTTTACTGCTTCTTGTAGACTTCTCWGTATGTAATTCACATATGTTTAGATATTGCTGATTGATCTTTTTCTTTAAAAATGGTTTATATTACGTAGCCTTGATTCAAATAAATTAAAAAATTCCACATAATTTGTGTAATATACTCTTGAACCTTGTGGTTTACTGTTGTAACATTTACAAAGTCTATTTTTCTGACCTTATACGCTAACTCAGGCTTTTGTCTAGAGGCCTATAGAATAAATGTTAAGCACAGGTTTATGCTAATATGCACATTAGTTTGCAAGCTAAATGTTAAGGCAATACTTCAAAAGGAAAAAGTAGAATCAAAGGAAATATCATCATGATGGAAAAACTGTACAAACATACAGTGTAATACATCAGTTTTCTTTTGTTCTGCCTAATTGTACTAAAGAAAGGCATGTAACCTTTAATGTACTGACTCTGCTATTCTCCTTCTGCAGTGAGAATTCTACATTGTAGTATTTTTCATTTTCCAGTCTTCTACTAATCATAGTAAGGAATTATATTTCTTTATACTTTAGACCTGAATAACTAAAAAAAAAATAAAAATAAAAAAAAAAAGATGGAACGTATGTAGGAAAACTTTTTGTTTCTAGGTAATTATATTAACTACTGATGGAAAAGAAATAGCAAGTTAAAATAGATTTGCTGTTGTACTAAAACATTTTTTGAAACATGTACTTCAAATGTGGCTTATAAAGTGCAATCAAAATTTTGTCCTTCATACTGATTATGTATTTTTTCAGATGTGAATGATCTCTTTAAAAAGACTCATAGGATAGAAATTTCAGGCATACACATTTTATTCACACTGGAGATGTTTACCTAAAAATAGTGTAAATGGCATCCCCAGAATATACAGTCTCATAGTAATAGAATAATAATAGTATATAATAACATAATCTCTTTTTTTGTCAGAAAAAGTTTTAGCTATCTTGTTTCATTGTATTCAATACTTTTGCAGTTTGGTTAGTATTTTTTCTTCAATTGAGGTGGAGTAAACTTAGACCATTCTGACAGTGACTTCTGCTAAGTTGTCTTTAGGTTCATAATTCTCTTTTTGTGTATTTTTTGCTTGCCTCTACCTGCGGAGCAGTGAAGATACTGAGCAGCTGCATGGCTGCTCCCGACTGATTATGAAGTGCAAAGATGACATAAAGTTGTTTTACTTGATTTTCCAATAACTCCTCCCTTAGGAAGATGCTGTGGAGACCTTCAGATCAAGCCAGCCGAATAAAAGACATGGAAGCTCTTGATTCGGTAYTTACAGTTTTAAATTTTTAGTCCTCTAGTACGTAAACCTGAATCTCAGTTTCTGAAGAAGGCTTTTTTTTYCCGTATGTGTGAAGAAATTTGTAGAAGCTGGGAGCTGATCAGTAACTGGTTTCCCTTGCAGATCAGGATGACATTTTTCTTTCTTTTTTYCCYCCTTTTCCATTTTTCCGTTTTCTGCGGTGTCACATGAAAGCTGTTTTCCTGCGTTCCCACTGAAGTTAGATGTCTGTTGAGTCCTGGCCCAGCTAAACGCAGTTGTGTGTAGCAAAAGGACAAAGCTGGTGTGTTCCCATGCACCACGACCCTAGAAAAATCAGTGTCCAGCTCGCCTTGGAATGGTCTTTTGGTGTATCRCCAGCACGGTAACGAAAAGGGGGGCTGTTTGTGTCCCCGATGAGATTCAGTTCACGAAGGGCACGTGCCAGGGAGCCCAAAGCACRTGCTCTGGTGATGCTGATGAGGTGCCACCTCCGGCAGAGATCTGGCCGTGCTGGCCACAAGGCATGCCCCAAAGTATACCGCCCGCGGGGCAAGCTTATGCCAGTGTGTTGGGCCACCTCGCGGCGTATGCAGGAGCTCCTGGTGGAGTATGGAAATGCATCCCACAGCGTCCCTGTATCCTGACATGTCTATTTGATGGAGTGATAGTAGGACATGCTATGAAATCCTGTCGTCTTTTCTCCTGTTGCTTGTCGTTTTCGCATGCGCACATTTTTCATACAGATGCATGTTTTCACACRTGTGTATTTTGTATGAATTGTTTGTACAAAGCAGACAAGGAGAAGAAAGGAGATTTTGGTATCTGACTGAATTTAATTTGTGTTGAGGATTATTCTGCTTTAAACAACCAAAAACTCGCATCTGAGGTTGACCTTTAGTTATAATCTGCACTTATATCTCCATATGTTATCATAGTCTGATTTTCTTTCAAGAACTTACTGGTACAATGCTTTCATGGAAGAAGCTCAGCTCTTTAATGACAGTATATACTATTTTTTCTTATATCATTGTACTAAAGAAGGAAGAAAAGTTAACGTTGTATATTTATGCATACACGCCAAATCTTTGGCTTAATTTAGGCCTAAACCTACAAGATGAATCATGCAGCAGATGCTGCTTTTCTATTGAATGCTGAATTCAGGCTGACTAGAACAGGTAAATAGGTAAGACTAAATACAGATTCTTCCCATCTTTCTTCCTCCCCCTCAAACTGTTCTTGTTTATATGGTCTTAGCYGTGTAAATTCATAATAGAATATTGTCCTAAGCGATAGTATTTAATAAATACGGTTGTATTACAAGCTAAGAAGGAATGAAAAACATACAAAATTTAATTACATCACTAAAAGGCATAACTTAAAATACAGTGGAAATACTATATTCTGCATTTTAAAACAAGCTGTTTTGTTTATACTACGAGGAATCTTCAAATTAACTACAATATGAATGTTTACTAGAAAAACATAGGAGAACATCAGTATGTTCAGTAATTTATTAATTATACCTACCTCCAGAATCCTAATTTCTTCTACAGAGAACATTTTATTATATAAAGTTTACCAAATATACAGGTAGATTTTCTTTCAACTTCTTTTTTCTCTTCATGATCTCATATAGGCTTTTGCTGATCATAATGCACTTCTTAATATTGAATATCTATAAAMAAATGCAAAAATTATGCAGGCATCAAAATTATCATTTAGGCAGTTGATTTAAGCAAAACTCTTAAGCACATACTTACCTTTTAAGATTGTATTTAGCTGAAGTTTAAGTGTATTAATAGCTGAACCTTTGCTTTGCATTATATTCTTACAGGCTGTTGTTTGCTACGTATTAAGTCAGTTGTTACAGTACAGTTKTAAGTTTTGTAGACAGACTGAAGAGCCCATGAGAAAAATACTTGGTGTGTAAGAATAAATTATTTTATCTCCTGATTTTCCACAGAGTAGCTTGGAGATAGCGGGATTGTTAAGTCTTAAGACATTGGAGTTGAAGACAATTTGTAGATATTCTATATATGGAGATGATACTAGCAGAAAATGTAGGGATAATATCATTTTATCAATGCAGAAGTGAACACCTGCCCCTTCATAAAAGCAAATGAGATGTTTCATGCAGTATATGACGCAGGTAATACACTTAAGAAATCAAGCCTTATTACTCCACAGCATTCACTGATCAACAGTAAAATAGTTAACAAAAAGAGAAGTTTAACTGCGCTAATTGGCTGTCAGCATCTCAAACACTACCAGAATGAATAAAAACATGCTTTATCTGCTAAAGCTGTTGTTTCAGGCTGTTTAAATACAAGCTATATTTTATTGGTTACCGCTAGTCCAACTTGAATGCTTTCGCACAGCTATGTGCCTGGGCGTCTTACTCTTCCACAGAAATGTCTTCTGTTTCACCACTCTTATTTTAATTGTCTGAATTCTTCAGTACAGTCAGGTGCCCCAGGATGATCTGGCTTGTTGTGCCTCAGTCCTTCGACTCAGCGGAGTGAAGCACCTCTAGGAAAGGGCTGGTGCATCCCTCCATCCGCTTCTGCACAGAGGGAGCTTGCAGAAAGGAGGAGGGGGACCCTCGAGTGTCAAGGCTAGGTATCAGCTCRTACGAACAAGTCGGATGGGTCTGTTCCCTGATAAAAGTGAGGGGTAAAAATGTGAAATAGGTATTTGTTCGGGACTTCAGGTTTATATTCTAGTGTATGGTCAAGTAAGTTGCTTCTAAAATAGAAAGGGAAATATGTTTCCTTTCTGTGGGAAAAATGAGATTTGTTTTTAGGTATGTTTTGAGTTTTCAGTTACATTTGTAACTCTCCTCACATAACTTCAATGTTATTAGGTTTAATAATTTTAGCAATGATTTATTTACTAGCTAAGTTTTTCACTTACTAATGGCAATGTGGCTTGGGAGTAATCAGTGTTGCATCCTTTTTTAGAAGCTGTTCTCATTCTGCTGATTAATGTATTCTATCAGAAAGAGTCTAGATTGTGTCTTATCTTGCAACTATGTCATTATGAAGCATTTTAACGAGGCCATGCTTGCTTTCCTTAAAGGCTATTTATACAATGGTTTGCTTCGAGCTTCATTTTCTTCCTACTAGAGCACACAGCCTCTCTCAGTTCACTCCCACATACAGGTTTGTAGGCTTCTTCCCGTCTGCTTCGCTGACACAGCTTCCTTATTCCTTTATTACTAGACATTTAGACACCATGTGCATTCGAGTCTCATCAGACTGCCATCTTCTTTCCTTCAAACTTCAGTTGGGCGGGTTTTTTTTTCTTTATTTCTGTTTGTTTTTTGCTTTGATTGCTCCAAGAGCTTCTGAGGTTRTACCCCTTTCCCCGCTCATGCTAGGAGTGAGGCAGGTAATGAAAGTACATCCTATTCCAGAAAAGCAAGGTGCKTATGTCTGGGCTTCTCTTTTGGAGGGTACTTCTCCAATACTAATTTCTATATTGAAACTTTTGGGAAAAATGCTAATAATGAATCCCCCTAGTGATTTCTACCCTTGAAAAATAAATGCATGATGCTGRCTGCAAATGTACATCACAAATGAGGCCTAAGCAAAATTAGTGGAGGGCAAATYGCATCTCTTACACTTGCCTATGTTAGGAGAGTTTCTTAATGAGTGACATAGCCGACTGTTTTCTTAAATAATTTTGAGGTTTACACAACAGRTCAGATTAGGAAGCTTGGGATATCATTTTTAACAGCTATGTTATAAAGTCCATTACTCAAAGAGCATTACTAAGTAAGATAGCTGTGATGACTTCCTGCATTGGGCGTTTCCCACTGTTTCTGGATCTTAAATGCACTCATCTGTTTCATGGCTGAAGTTGGCAATAATAAAATTCTATGGGGGCCACTGAAATTAGCACTAGAAGGAGATTATATTTGACCAGATCAGTGAAATGTTTATGATTCTGTCWGCTCATAATGCTCAATAAATCTGTGCAGGAAGGAAATGTAAATTTTTGTCATCATTTTGTTTTATTTCCCCTCCACCCTTTTTTAATCACAAACAAAATAAATTAATCACTGACTTAATGGCTTAATCCTAACAGAAATTTATGCCTTGTCATGGAATAACTGCTGGTCTAAATAAGCATTAAAATCATTTGTTCTAAGGTTATGAGCTGGAATGTATCTGGCATCTCTGCAGGGGTTCTTTTTCCCAGGGTGGATAATCCATAGCCACTCTAAGCTGCCTCCACCTTCTCTGATCCTCCTACAGCATAAAATTGCAGTAGCTTTCTTGTCTGTAGTGCGTTTAATTCCATCTGAGATAACAATTAGAAATTGACTTGAAAAGAATTTTCTACAAAAGACAGTTTGTTAGCAATTTGAAATTTTGTGTCTGTTGAGCTTCTAAAAGCTGTTTTCAGCTTTTTTTTTTTTTTTTTTTTTTTTGAGTGTTAAGATCAAATAATCAGGAAATAAGTTTTGTGTTTTTGAGGTTGTAATAAAGAGATTGCATTGACAAAATTAACCTGAATTTAGGAAATGTGTTAAGGGCTTTTCAGTTGTGCACCTGGAACAAGTGTTAGAAAATAGTTGAGGAATTTCTTAATTTCTAGCAGATGGGATCTGAATAAACAACTGCATGCGGATCTTTGCAGCAAATCTCTGTGCTCGAGGCAACACTAAACATTTGAGTAAGAATTCCCGTAGGTGGAATTAGAGGTGGAYCTCTCCGGTTCCAAAACGGACTTCTGCTACTTATGTAAAAGGCAACTATTTTATTGATCATTCCTAGGTTCACTAAGTCATTTATGATAGCAGCAGTGGCAAATAAATTGGACTGTATCTCTAGCTGGCAACTGCAGGTCGTGTCCTTTATCCCACGGCTTTGCCATGAAGGGTCTGGTTGATGCATGTCCTCTGTTGGATACGCTGCTCCGAGTTTGGTCTAGCGGCTGCTAAATATTTTAAGTGCCATGAGAGTCAAGTCTCGAACACGTAGTCGGTGTTTAACTAGTTTGCCATTGACAACTGAGCGCGGAAGCCGCTGCCTCCGCCTTGCGTGTTTGCGCAGAGGTGCAGCGGCGTTCGTGAAGGTACACAGAGTTTCACGGCAAAGTCAGGACAAGGTCTTGAACTTGCTGCACGCTGAACTATGAGGAGCTTGCATACGTATATACCTATATATATGTGTAAACTTCAGCACTTGCCTGCATGTGTTTTGTAAAAGAAGCTACTGGTAACCAGATAAATCTAATACTGTGAATTCATAATCATCTAAATGTTCAGTTTTCTAGTTTTATTTTTTAGGGTAACGTGTTTTGCCTATTCACGCTAGATCAAACCAAAGAAGGATTTTTAACTGTGGCTGTTATCACTGAGGCATGTTGGGAAACTAAGGAGTTAATCACTAGAGACAGCCCAGAGTGCTGTACTATGCTAACTTGTAATGTTTCTTCCTATATATTTGTTTAAAAAAAAAAAAAAGTTAGGAATTATTCTATTAATTTGCTAGTGCCAAGGTCAAGAAAACCTATAGAATATTTACAATTGGAGGGAGAATGGAGACTAAAGAATAGCAAGGCAAAGCAAGGCTGCTTTTTTGCCCCCCCCCCTTTTTTCCTCTGCAGAATTTTAGTGACTTATTCCAATAACTGCCTCCTAATAAAATCATACCTTGGATCTGTAGTCAACATACATGAAAAAAACAGGATCATTTGCGTAGTTATTAATTATTTGTCCTTTTTCATAAACTATTTTGACTTACTGAAAATGAACTTTATATAGTAAATGCTCTTCTGCCAAAAAGAGGCATGCTAAAGGAAAAAGTGCCGTCTTGGATCTGCAGACTAAGTGTGTCCAGGCGTACTAAAAGAGTAAACTATGTTTAAAAATAGATCATTGGGTTGGTTTGTATTACTTCTAGATTTAAGGAGTGCCACGTCTTGTGTGTTGCATTAGAATGACTTCCACTCTAAGTGACTCTTCTGTAGTACATCTGATGAGTAAAAAGAGCAGGTTACTTGTTGAAACACTCATGTTGAGAAGCAAAGAAATGAATTGCATTGCTGCAATGCTGGCTTGTTGCTTCTCAAAATCTATGCATTTATTTCTCTAAAATGTATTGCTGGTTATCTAAACAATTAGGGGAAATACCTCAGGATGGTGGAAGTGCCCCTATTTCACATATTATTGTGAAGGGAGTTATTGTTCGAATAATAGGCAACTTAGAGTCTTTGCAAATCAAAAGAGCTCCATCAGGAGCTATAAAGAAAATGTGGAAAATCATCTACGTGTGACTGAGGATAATTTTTAGGTGAAACCTACCGAGAAGATAAGTTTTCTTTCCTCAGAATGCAAGCATTTCAGTACAAAAAGAAACCACAGATTTCTTAGAAACTATCAAGTAAAACTCCCAATACTTATTACTTGCACAATGTTTATTGTATTTGCTGTTACTGCATTTTGTAAGCATACTGAAAACAGTTAAATTTTGGGAGGGGAGGTTTAAAGAGCAAGGTGGATTGAGACTCTGTCACCTTACTGGTTTTGAGTACTGTGGGAGTTACGACAACCGACCTCGGTTATGGTTAACGAAGTGTATGCAATGGAGTGATAAAAGAGTAATATTCTTAAAGAAAAAAAGTGTGGTTCTCTATTTCCTTTCATTTTAAGTGCAGTAACCCCAAGTGGGGGAAAAAAACGTATCAAAATGTTGGAGTTTGGGATGGCAGAGGGAGAAGGGTTTGTACTCGTTGGGTGGCTGTGTTCGTAGAAGGTGCGTTAACAGACCCAGCGTTACCGAGCTCGGGGTCTCCGTTCTCTACGCCCTTTGCTGCTGAATCTCGTGTTTCAAATCCCAGAAAAATCCTTTGATTCAGTGAGTGTAAAAATAAAGCAGTATGGATTTATACTTCGTTTTATTCAAACTCTCATAGTGTATAGCTTATCTACAGAAGTGTGCTTTAACTTGGCTTTAGTATTTGGTAATATTTTTGTGTTAAACACCCTACTGTGTTATTGTTCATGTTTTTCCTGTCCTGGCTGTTGTGCATATTGATGCACATACTGCCTCTTTCTGTCTGTGACTGAATTGATTTGGTGCATATTTTTTTCCATCTGATCTGATCTTGATTGTCCAGCCAAATTTGAGAATACTGAGAGTCTTTCTGGCTTAGAAATGCTTTATGTTGGTTCATTACAGCAATGCTAATTTAGTATGTATTCTACCTGATGATACTCTCCCCTCTCTCTCTCTCTGCCCCCTCTCCCTCTCTCTCTCTCTGCCCCCTCTCTCTCTTTTACACGCACACACACACACGTGTGTATGTACGTGTGTGTGTATATATATATGTATATATAAAATTAGTAATGAGCATATCTTAGCTCAAGCAAGTGTGTAAAAATTTCCAATAATAACAATTGTTATAAAGGAATTTTCTTATGTCTATCAAATATTAACTTTAGAAGGTTATTTTCACAGGTGGTTACTGTGTTGCAGAAACTTTCCTGGTGATTATGTATGCATTAGTTTTGTTGGATGCATGTCAGGGAGGATAGCTGGCTTGTTAGTATTTGTGTATTTGTCCTCCATTGTTAAGGACAGCAGAGGACATGTTTATGAGAGAGAAGCTTTGCAATGAAAGAATTAAGTTTCCTTGGTATATATTTGCTTGCTCCATACATGAGGTGATTTATAGCAAATTGCATTATAAGCATAGCTACTGGCTTGACTGTTTAAAAAGATTRCAACTCATTAATCATTTTTTTTATAAAAACACATTTTTTTAAGGCATTTAAAGGGCATGAATACCCAAGAGTCAACATACATGAGTAAAACTGTTGAGTATCACAGTCATTCATTTCTTCTAGAATTTAAAGGCTGGCAAAAATTTCTGTTGGAATAACTGGATCAAAATTCAGTGTGCCTGTTTGCAACAGTAGAACACCCTAATAATAAAGTGCAAGGCTATGTAATAGAAACGAATGAAGTGTAAAATAAAATAATAGAAGAACATGACAAGCTAAATGCTTTCTGCAATGCAGTATTCTTAGAACTGAGTACATCATAAACAAAGAGTTACCTTCATGTTTGCTGATTTCATATAGGAGATATTTCTGATTTGCCATCTACCTSTTTGGACAATATTTTGTTGTTTGTCTGGTTTAGTGCATCTTGGGATCTGAAGTTCAAGGCTTAGTAGCCATGATATCTGCTATATATGTAAAGGATGTAACCTCAAAAATGCAGTAGTTCAACATTAAGTATTTCATATTCCATCTTTTCATGCATAGCTAGATAATCTTCAAAATATTCACAGTTTCAATTTAGCAGCATAAAATTGTTCTGAAATTGCAACACACCTGTTGAAGTACTGCAGAAGCACAGCACATCATTTCTGCACTGTGCCTCATTCAGGGAGGAGCATAAACAGAGGTGAGACAACAAAAAAGCACTAAGAATTATACGAAGGAACTGCTGTGCGTGTTGGTAGACATTTATTACCCCGGCCTTACTTTACTGGATTTGAATCCACTGTTCTCTCTCAGTGTTCAGATAAAGTATATGGTTAGTCAATAGTTAAGGGAATGAGGCAAGGCTAGGAGGCACGCAAGGGGGAGGGCGGTTAGCAGGGGCACTAGGACCACCGCTTCCAATGGGAATTTTTGCACTTCCAAATGAACTTTTCAATCCTAGAGCAATGCGGGGCACAGCAYGCCTGATATTCGTGGAGGTCACATGTATCCTTCTGAGATTTTTAGAAGTTTCCTATGCTTCACTTTGAAGATCGTCTGGGAATGCGCSATGGTTCAGATCAGCTCTGATGAAATCTAAATTTATTTGTCCATCCACAGCAATCTTCTCATTCTTCTCTCTCATGCTTTTGCCCTCTCTGTAATGACGGGCTGTCACTACAGGGCTGTGCCTGGGCCAGGGATGGTGGGGATTCCTTTCCCAATAGCCACAGGTGGTCATCTTACAAGCCTGAGATTTGATTACCCGTATCATTGGCTTAGCTTGCATAGCTGCAAATGCTATTAAAGGTAATAAAATTATTCAACCCTTACATCACTGTGCTGTGGGCAAAGGATATTGTTCTCAGCAATCACCATTTACGTCTACCCATTTAACACTGGTGAAGCTATGCTAATGGCTCTCTATGACATTTTCGAAAGGACAGCCATTAGATCAAATGAGCAGATATCTACCTAGCAAAATGCGGCATTCAAATATTTATGAAGAAATGAAATTACCAAGTTTGTCATCAATGACATTGGTAAACAAGACTGCTCAGAGCTCAGGTGCAGCAACAGATTTCTTGCTTTTTTTCCACTGCTGTGGCCTGAAACTGGAGCCAATATCAGAGGGTGAAGAGCTATAAAGCCTCTAAGACTTTAAGTGGGAAGCAGATGTCCAAAATGAAACGACAAATAGGTAAAAAATTTAAGCATTTCGCTCCTTTAAATATGAGGAGTATTAAGGAAAAAGTAGGATTTGTATTTTTTCTAACTCCTCATTTGGCCTTGTTACAGWTACCACCCCCATCAGCCCCAGTTCTGCTGGGGGAGCGCATCTGCCCAGAGGAATGGGGCTCCTGTCACAAGAGCCATCTAGCGAGACCTTCAACTGAATGCTCTTGTTTATGAGAATCATCTTTTTTTWAAAAAATCTCGTTTTACCTTTGGTTAAAAAGTGTTTTTTATAACTCTTCTCCATTCCCAAAAGACATACAATGTCCCCAGCCATTGCCTTTTAGATGATACTTCTCCTCTTCCTACCTAACCGAACAAGGTAAACAGAAGTTATTAAATCATAGTTTTTTGTGATGCAGATTGTTCGTTGTTATCTCATGCGCTCTGCAAAACTTAACATATAGTCTGCATTTGGCAAATACTAAATAATTCTTGTATGTAGTAGAATAATATTTTAGACCAACAAAGATTTGCTGTTGTACATTAGTCAGTTAAATTAGAATAAACAAGCAGTGTAAATATCAATCTCCTTGACCTTTATGCAGGTAAAAATCTAATTTTAACTATAGTAGGCAGTCAGGATTAAAAATTGATTTGAGGTCTCATCCTGCAAACCTTTTTCTTTTCATTTGACTTAAAAAAAAAAAAAAAAAAAAAAAAAAAAAAAAAAGAAAAGAAAAACCCTACTCCGTTATTTAGTCCTTAACTAGCATTATTAATCCTCCTAGGGTCAGCTTGTTTTCAAAGAAACAAGTATTAATGCTAGAAATAAAGGTTTTCAGAAATTACATTTTAAGCATTAGGGAAGTACATGAAGAAAATTATTGCTATATTCACCTGTAATTTTTAAAATATATTCTAAGAGTWCAAAGCTTTACAGTATAAAGCTGTAAAGTATAGGCTATTAACACTAGGATTTCTAAATGTATATGATAATGTAGTTAGAAGGTCAAAGAGTAGATCTGAGTCTGTAAATATTTACTCACATGAATGAACTTTACTCATGAATTATTCTCATGCATGTGAGCAGGAACAGACATTTGATTAAATATTACTTATAGGAGTAAGCACTGAGGGTGAGACCCCCAGTGCCACGTAACAAGTGGGAACTCTGTAATGTTGTTCAGAGAAGTGTGTGTGTGTGTGTGTGTGTAATCTTTCTCATGACAATACAGCTGGTTCCTAAAACAACGGGCATGGAAATCGGAATGATTCCAAAACACAATGTAAATTTGCTTCAATCGCAAGGTACAGTAGCATTAGTCTTGGCTGTACTGTCAAGTTGAACATTGCAGTGTTGAAAAGCGTTGATTGATGATCCATGGGAAGTGCTTCCACCCCACCAGCTGTTTTACTGTGGAACTTTACTGCCAATAAAGTATAAATCTACTGTCTACTAGGCTGCTCAGTTTATAACTATTTTTCTAACAACTTGAGAATCTTCCTGTTGAGGATTACATTTGCTTTGCATTCTTTTTCTAATATTCACATGTTGGCACTTGAGTCTGAGCCTCCTATACCCTCAAGTGGCTGAAAGAGCACTCTCTCTCCCACTCTCTCCTCCCTCTTTTCAGTCTGTGGAGCTGGCCAGTTCAGCAACCTTGTTCTTCTTTGAAGGCCACAAGAGCAGGAACCATCCAGTCTGTGGTTCTGTTTGCTAAATCCTGATCAACRGATAACAAAATTCATATGTTCCTCCAGCTATGTAATGCAAAAATATTTTCAAGATTTCACAGGCTTTATGCTGAAGCAAGCTGTGAATCTGGATTTTGTTTCGCTTGTGTAGATAATATAATTTTAGAGAAACTCAATCTAGGTCYCCAGATGTAAAATCAGGGTAGATTATCTGATTTGGATTTTGGGTTTGTGGAACATTTAACTCTGTGGTCCTTAGGAAAAACAACAGTCAAACCTTCTCCCTATTGGCTGTGCCCATAGTCTTTGTCTTGGCTRAGATAAAATATTTGTGGGCTAATTACGTAGATCAAATGCAAATGTGTAACGGTCTGGTTTCAGTCTTGAGCATGTAATACKTTTTAGTATGATTTAGTATCATTTTCTATGCATTTGTGCTTAAATCTTTTTTTTTAGTTACTGTACTGTGCAGAATGTCTGTAGTATCTGAAGAGAAATCTATGTTGAGAGGCTAATACTTGCTCATTTCACAACTTTTATCAAGATACATTTAGTCAGTGGAGTGGCTATGTTTGACATTTTATGAATTTCTGCTGATTGTTCATTTATACAGACAAATCCCTCCAAAGACGACAGGAGTTTGGTACATACATATCAAACTTGTCCGATAATATTTTGTGTGTGTATTTCTTAATTTAATTTTGCTTCTTTCTGGATGACCACAGCCACAAGAAGCCACAAGTAGCTTCATTCACTGGTCTATGGTGTTGCACTGATAGCTTGACTGATAGCTTGGTCCATTTCTGCTGGACTGTCTGGTCCTGGTGTACTGGTACATGAGATACACTCATGGGCATTTGAAGGATGCGTGCAGGGACTACTGAATGCATATATCCATTAATTTAGAGTAAAAAAAATATATATATTTTTTACTTTTCAGCCAGTTTGAGTCTGTTGCCTGTTGCACCAACAATTTCCCCAGTCTTAATGTAATTTAAAATAACATACTCTACCTAATATGGGGCAGTAGGGAGCTGATTTCAGTGCTGACTTACRGTAATTTCCTCTGAGTTATCATGACAGATCTCAATCCCCCAAGTTCAAGTGTAGTAACTTTCAAGGACAGCTTCACTCYCTAGATATGGGAAAAACAGAAGAACTTACGCTATATTTTACAATTGTGCAAGATGAAAATGCCTGTCTGGGATGACTTGTTTGGCATTATTGCTCACAACTTTATCCATTACCAATACAACTGTCAGAACTTGCAGTGATGAAATCTGTACAACATCATGGAAATGAAATACAAGGAGTGTTTAACAGTTTGCAGTGGCACAAGTAGTCATCTGATTGAATTAAACTTTTTCCAGTATAATGCTGATATTCAGCATTTCAGCATATTTGATGATGCTTTTAATCAGCTGATCAACAAAATAAAAAGTATTGCTCTCTTTCAGCATCAGTTTCATGCATGGAATTAAAGAGACTATAATGATTAGACACAGCTCCTTGTAGTAAATGTGTATTAATATCACATGCCAGCATCATCTGAGACTTAAAAGGTCACTAGCTTTGGTACGTTTCCATTGCATGTGTACAGCACCGTTCTCTCTTGCATAAACATAGGGGATAGTATGTTTATACACCCTAGTCCTAAGTATAATGAATGCCTTAATCAGCGTCGTTTAACTCCGTATTTCTGTTTTGTCTCAATGCTGCTGAAGGAGTAGATTGCCGTGGTGCCTTTCTCGCTGAAGGGCGCTGAGAGGGAGACACAAGTAGCTTTCCGCAGGAGGTGAGAGCCTCAAAAATATGCGTGTGCATGGGGAAGAGAGCACACTTCACTCTTTCCCTTTCCTTTCCCTAATCTGTGAGTTTTTTTCAAAGTATTCAAGGTATTTCAAAGTGCATTTCAAAGTATACRCTGCCTTGTTGCTACTAATGCACTTACTTTTCCCTGCCAATGCTGAGTGGGCAGGCAGGGAGAGGACCTCCTCGGACAGGAAGACTTTCTGATGGCTGCAGCTGCCAGGGAGTTGAGATCTGCTGGGAAATTTGAGGAACAAATAGCCAGAAGYGGTTAAAGCTGTTCAGGAGCACACTATACAAATTCCAGCAGCTATCTGGGAAACCCATTATCAGGGATCTGCCTGGCTATGTGAACCAACCTGACAGCTAGAGAGGTGATCCTCCCTGTCCTCCAGTGTAACTCATGTATTAGGATTTGTCCAAAATAACCCAGACAACATTCAAATATCAGATAAGTGATACATGGAAAAACATTTAACTAAATTAATAGTATTTTAGATACCTTAAGGTGTTGCTCTTAGTTTCCTCTGAGGTCGTTCGTACCACSAACACTCTGCCAGTAGAGAATTCAGATTACACTGTTACTTTGTTTTAAACTGTGTTCAATACACATCTCTAAAAAAGGCTCCGTACTCCTAGGCTCTTAATGATTATTGCATCATTAGTCTAATGTATCCCAAGAGTCTTGTTGTGCAAAATTACAGGTAAAATACCCACTTCCCACAACTTTAATCGTTCAGGAAGTAGTACCTTGCAAAAACTTCTGTAGATGTTTTTATGTCCTAAATGCGCTCCTTAAGAATTCTTTAGTTATCAGAATTAATAGTTTTCTAATTGAAAAGGTAGCATGTAGGGGAAGGTAAAGACTGTTAATCACATTTTTGGCATTTCACTAAAATTCAATATATTTCTAGTGAGATTTCTAATTTCTTCTTTGCTCTGTGTTTAAACATTACCATTTCAAACATAACTCCGCTCAACTTTTTAAGTCAGTCACAGTCATCTACAATGGCTGGTTGTTTTTGAACTGAGTGGTTGTTCACAGATTGTGTAGATCTGAGTAATGTGAAGTTTCCGCTGCTTCCAGACAACGTTGGTGATTACAGGTGACTACGCTGACACTTGAGCGACCATCATTTACTGCCTGAGTTAGCAGTCTTGAAAGGAGTGAGACACTTCTCATTTCAGAGTTGTTATTTCAGGCTCTCCGCAAATGTAAGCAAGTATTTTTCCATCAATTACACTACACGTTTTCAAAGTTATTGTTCCCAGTTACTCAGAAAAGGGAACGCAGCGTTGAAGGAGATGAGCAGTTTGTTCGCATGTCTGACAGTGCGTCAGCAAAACAGCAAACTTTGTTTATTCCAAATTTTGTTTTCAGGTTTATTCCATTAGGTATTTAGAACTTTCTTTTGATGTACTGAAATAATAATCATAGCTAAATAACCAAGATGCAATAAAGTATTTTATAACTAGAACATGCTTGGTAACCTGGAGACTGTTCCAGGTTACCAGTGTCTGAACTGTACTTCAATCTGATGTGCAAATTATCTGTTTTTTTTTTTCTTAAAAATACAGTGATTTGCACTTTGGTAGTACATTATATACAATCTCATGTATGCACATATTTCAACATTACATTAAGACAGTATGAGAACTCAAAAACTTACTTTTTAGGACATGCTAGAATTAAGGTGTTCCACTGGCAGATGGCCATGATGCATAGGTGAAGACCTACTACAATATGCAATTACACAACCGTATTTATGGAGCCTTCCAGTGAGCAACAAAGAGGAAGTAGAAAAGCGAGTATCACTCGGTAGGTAAGTATCACTGTATTTGGAAAAGGACAAGTAAAAAAGCATTAGCTATTCATTTAATAACTCTTACGTACTACTTACGCAGTATAGGAAGGAAGAAAAGACCAAATAAGTGAAGAGGGTATATCTACTGAAAGATACCTTTTCTGTCAAAGTATCTTTTACCATCTCTGTCTGCCTTGCTGTCCTCTACATTCATCCTACAGGGCAACACTGTACTAAAAACTGAATGTGATTATGCTTGTCTGTCTTTTCTAGAAATACTGGAAGGCGCTGTCTTCAAATCCTAGAATTGCCCACAAATCTAGAAAGATGTCAGGATATGAGAAAAGTTATAAGTGGAAAAAATTGACTCCACACTAGCTTCCAATAACCTCCAGCCATTCGTTTCCAGCCCTTCCTGGATTTCTTTTAGGAGCAATAACTTGCACACAAAAGGTTAGATTCCTTATCTGTGGCGATCAGTGGCAGGCTGTCCACCTGTTTCAGTAAATAGCAGATCTTGTCCAAAATTTCCACAATTAAGAATGGCATAAAAATAGAGTGCTCTAATTACTGTTCTTGCAGCCAGCTCGCCCAGCCTGAGGGAAATGGGGAACAATTTGGTAAAGGCATTGCTCTTTGTGGCAAAAAAGGAACTAAGTGGAGGAAGGCAGAGCTGAAAGGAGGATGAGCTTTCTTGGGGAAAGGTTACTATTTGTATTAGGGTAGAGATGAAGTAGTCTAGAATTAACTCTGGACAATAAAAGTTAAAAATAGCCTCAGCAGGACCACCACACTCTTTGCTCCGCATATTAGGGACATGCATCTTGCAAAATCAGTTTGCGTGCTACGTTATTGCTGCTAATGAAACATAGGAGCATTTAACTGTAGGAACATGCCCAGCTTCTTTCCAGTTGCAGAAGAGAGGGTCGCATTTCACACGGAGCCTTCGTCCTGCTCCGTGTGATGCAGGGAGTGTGCAGCACTCCTGCCGCAGAGAAACACCTGCGCGGATTTAAAGCCAGTGGGTTGGGTGCGTGTATATTCAGACTTGCATCAAACACTGACATTTATTTTCCTCGGTATCAAGATTTATTTTTCACTCACAAATATTGGCCGACAGCTTAGCCACAGTCAATACTCAGCTCTTGAATCAACTTTTTTTTTTTTAATGGCCAAAAGAGAAATTGATATCCACCTATAAAACTACCAGGTCTGCATATCAAAATAACATGGTACCGCTATGGCCAAACTGTAATTTCCCATTTCAGTGCTTCTGCTGTAGGACTAGACTAAGTTTCATGTATGTCACTATGTAAAGTTTCTGTGGTGACAAAAAAATTTTTTTTTTCTTTTTCTCCCCCCAACCCCATGAATCTGTGGCTGTTGTGAGAAGGGTCCTTTCAAAACGGAAAAGTATGCAAAGTGCTCTCAAAAAGATTATTATTTTGGTTTTGCTGTTCCCTTAACCTAAAAAGAATTCAGAATGAAAATATGTGGTTCCTTTTCATAAATGCAAAAACATAACAATTACATCCCCAATTATTTAGTAAAGATTAGGCTTTAAAAAAAATCTTTTGTCTTATAGTTTGTCAGGGAAGCTGTAAGATGAAATATGATCAAGAGCATTCATAATTTGAAACCTACTGAACATTGAATGCTTTGATTTATAATTGATGCTTGAGATACGTTTTAAGTGTGAAAACTTCAGATAACTATGGTAGTTTACACACAGACATAAAGGACTGTGCACTAAAAGCTCTATTTTAAAGGACCTGATCCTGTCAAAGTATCAGCATGCAAGAAATATTACTTCTAAATATTCAGAGTTCTATTTCATCCTACAGCTGAAATACTCTGAGAATAACACTGCTTCTTAAAAAAAAGTCACTTTTTTCTAAAGAAAGCTTGTTGTGTTTCATAATTAAACAATTCATGCCATGCCCGAGAAATCTGGATAAAGTAGATCCCATTTTGTCACTCCATATGCCCTTGCAAGCACATTGACATTAATTTTCCAGGTGGGAGGGGAATGATGGAAGAATTTATGTGTAAGATTTCTGGTGTTTGTACTGGCTTTTCAGTTTTTTATGTTTTTAGAAAGTTAAAGCTGAAATGCATATCCTTGGATGGCAGAGGATGAGCAATTGCTTTGTTTGGACGGGTAGGTTAATGGATATGAACCAAAGCTGCAAAGTGGGAGCTGGGTCAACTGGTACAGCTACAAGAGGCAGGCTGGGGAGCAAGGTCCCCCCAGCAGAGAGACATTGAAAAGGGTTGAAAGAAGCTGCACATAAAGATGCAACAGATCCATCAGAATAATGTGTGTTTCAGAGATAAAACTGCAGACGTAACTGAGACGGTTCAAGGGGGCAGGCCAGTATGTGATACTSAAAAATCCAAATTCAGTGCTGGGTGCTAATTAGTATCAGGCATAGCTTGGCATTCAACAGCCTTTCTTTTTTTGGAAGAGTTCCTCAAAACTTATATTCAAAGCATAGAAAATCTTCAATTAAAAAAAAAAAAGCTTTTGATTTCTAGTTCAGTTTAAAACTCAGCCTTTTTACAATGTTACTGAAAATGAAAAGCAGATTTCTAATAAAGGACCTAATTATTATTAAATTTCTAGTGTTAGCAGAATGCTTCATCCTCACAGACAGAAATGAAATACTAGTTCACAGATATTTGTTCTAAGTTTCCAATAAGTACTTGGCAAAAATTCAATAATGTTCATTAAATACATAAATGGAAATATTAAAAATAAAGATTTTTCCCTTGTGATTTATTATGCAGTGTGTTTGAAAAGCAAAGTTGAAGAAAGAAGTCGTTATCTGGCAAAAAAGGTACTCCAAAAGTGTTAATTAAATTGTATAGTCATAAGTAAGCCACTGAACAAAAAAAAAGCTTCCCTGCTTAGAACTGGAAGCCATATTTATTCTGGCTGGGTAGTTAAAGACATGAAAAGATTATCATTATTTAAAGCATGCAGAGCAATACAGTTAGACACTTCTTCTTTAGGATTATACAAAATGAGCAAAAAGAAAAGTCTTTAAAAACAAAACAAAACAAGCCTCCCAAAAAACAAGGGGCCTGCCATAATTAAGAAGCTGGAAAGAAGCATAGGCGGGTGCTTGCAAACATGCCCGAACCACGGATTTTCTCACGGAGTAATTGTGCCGAAGGGTACGTTGTGCGCGGGGAGCCCTTGCCCCTCTGGCCTGGGCGGGGAGGACGTCTGCAGRGCAGTCCCTGCACTCTGCTCAGGTTCCCTTCTGCTGACACAGAAGAAGAGCTGATACCATATTTCCGCATTTCCTTCACCCCTCCACTGTTTTTTGCAATTCAGTGCAACTCATGGGTTGCACTGAGTTCTGCGTTAGGAAAAATATGAAAAGTCCCAAACTGTATTTTGTACTTCAAAATGATTGTTTACTTTTTAACTGTGATATATTAAAAGGACTCTTCAGAAGAGTTTTCTTTTGCTTCTGGACACCTGGTCCACATTAACGTTAAGAACGGTTTACCRAAGAATTTTGCCTAGGAATACAGAACTTAATGTGAGGATTTAGTCAAATATTTTACCAGCCTTGTGTGGATAATGCGGAAGCATAGATTAATGTTTCTCAGTAGGATTATGATTGTAGTCTCTAAGAAGATATGCAGCTTTCTTTTTTACATCATAAGGCTTTATAGCAGTTTTTAATAAGAAGAATTCCACTTTTCTGTTCAGGTACTGTTTCCTACAGCTTTGAGCAACTTTGAGATCAGCATTGTTTATTGGCAGGGATGGTTAGTGCTATGGTTTTAATAAAACCAGTATCGGAGGATTGTATTCCGWAGCGTATTATTTAAAGTAAAATTGTGCAGATATATTCTGCACAGGCTCTCGTTTTATAAAACTTGACATTTGTAGAGGTGATTTGAATAGCCTGAATGATGTCACTGATCCATTTGCAGAGACTTTTTGTCTCCTGTAATGTGAAGTGTATGTTTGATACATCTGATAAGAAATTACTCTCAACCCTAGGAAACTRGTGCTGCTGTTCTTTTCCCATGATGAACTGAGGGACTGTGCAACATTCTTGCTCATTTTTGAACACCTGTTATTAAAAAAGTGAGGTCAAATTCCTCTTTTTAGTTGTTTCTGCATAGCAAAGTAGACAACATGGACTTTTAATGCGCGTAGGTGATACTAATATTGGCCGTTATATTCCGAAGCCAGGAACTAGCACACTCCTTGGCATTGCCAGAGCACGCGAAGGCCCACTGCTGCCTGGGGTAGGGATAGCTGGGAAGAGGACAGGATACTCTGTGTTTATTGAGCTTAGCTAAGCATGGCTATTATATATAACATCTGCCAGTCATGGACCCGTGTTGTCTGCTGAGTGCTTGGGGAATATTTTGTTTGGCAGAAGAACTTTGGRATTTTGTGACAGGCTGGAAGAACGCCAGCTCTTTGAACTGCGTGAGAGTTGCTCTGATTTGGGAGGGTGARGAGTGTCTGATTCAGTGACACATACCTTTCATGTAATTTCGAGAAAGTATTTTCTCCTCTCTTCCCACCACACACACACCTATTGAGGAATGTTTATTATAAACAATAACTTTCAAAGAGAGAGAGAGAGAGAGGGACATCTATTTTATAGAAGTTCTGAATACATTCTGAAGTTGACTTGTTTCGAATGAAATGTACTGCTCCTCTTAAAACTGAAGGACGGAAGGTCATAGACACTGAACTCTCTTGCATGCAAGCTAACAGAAATAGAGGCATCCAACATTGTGTGACACAAAGAAGTTGACACTTAACTTCTTTTTTAATATATAAATATAAAMCAAAATGGAGTTGGTGAAGAGTCACAAATGATTCATAAAATGAAATGGGGTAAAGAAAGTGTTTAAAAACAGCTGTAATGACCCTTGGAAATTTTCTAGGCTATTTCAAATTCTGCTTTTTGTTTTCTTGCTTCTATAGATCAAGACAGTAATTTTACAAGTTTTTAACTATCCTTGTATAATTTGAAACATCAAAGCAGATGACAGATGATTTATACGTAGATAGCCAAAATTGAAATATATAGCCAGGATAAATTTCAAATAAGATRCGCTCACCTTTGGCTGTGTCCATTCTGTCTGGTCTGTTTTGATTCTGTCACTGAGCTGCTTAAACTGTTCTTGCTGCGTTAGACGGGCATCGTTCTGCAAGCTGTGCTCAAGGCTCGACTGTTTGTGGTTATTCACCASCTCCTCAAATGTTCTCCGTTTTTAAGAGACAGTGCTGAAGTTYGTTCCTTTGCTTCCCTGGGAGTTAGAGATATTTTCAAAAGTTGTCTAGATAAAACCTAAATGTCAGCTTCTCAAAGGCAGTTAAGTGCCAAGTTCAGTGGGAGTTAAGTGACATACAGAAGGCAGAAACACCTTCGGAGATCTGGGCTTAAGTGCCTCTTCACATCTCAAGGAAAAAAGAGACAAAGGCTTCGTATTATTTGTATTTCATAAACACAGCTTGGGGACAATTCTGCGGAGACTATTAGAATTTTGTCTTCCGTTGCAGCACAGAGCTGTTCTGTGTTACTTTTGCACATAACAGTGGTCAAAAAGCTGAACCTCTCGCACCGCATTGGCGATAATCTCCAGCGAGATGCGGTGTTCGTCTCTTAGGCCAGCGGGTCTGGATGCGGTGGGAGGTGGAAGGAGCTTTTGTTCCTCTCTACTGTGGGTGCAAGCCAGCTCCAGCGTAGCTGGYCTCCTGGGGACCGCTGCTTGCAACCGCAGCGCGAGGCAGCCCGCTCACTGGCAAATAACCATTTGTCTTGCCCCTGCCCCTAGCTCCTTACTGGAGACCTTGTGCGATCGCATGCTCTGGCGCAAGCTGTGACAAAAGGACAGCGGATCTCGGACTTGAAAGCCCTTTTGGCCGCTTTCACCCCTTGGTTGTTGCAATACTTAGCACAGCAGGGTCTTGATCTTCAGTGTAACAGTAAGCGTTCTCTCCTAAATAAAGATCTCTAACGCTGGAGTGTGAAGTGACACAATCCTGACCTATCTCTGGTCAGGGAGGCCTCAGAGTCGCAGCCTAGTAGAGAGGAAATGGCATTTTAGCACTGCCATAGACTTACCTGCAGGTTCCTGGGGTGCAATATTCTGCTTTGACACCTCTTCCTAAACGGATAAAATGATGATAAACATCCTCAGAGCCATTTTCTTTGTCTTCACTCTTAAATGCTGACTTTTATGGGTAGTGCTGGAAAGGGATATGGCGACTGCCTCCTGGGATTACTATGGTATATTACATTTATCTACTTAATGCAGAGGAATCTCTGGTAATGTCAAGTACCTGACACTTTGAAAGAAGTTGTAAATCATCAGCAGAGATATTTATAGAGTATTTCTATAGGGATTTCTCTTCTTACTGTCCTCAGATCTGTAGCTGGCTTGGCTCTGATGAAGGAGAAATGATTCCTTGTTACTCATTCCAATGCCTCGTTTATTTATTCTTCTCATGGTTCTAACTTTTGGTCACAAAAAGAAAAAAAAAAAAAACAGGGAAACACTACTTCTAAGAAAGTAGACTCAGGCAGTGTGAGGAGACAGTCACCATGGAGCTCTCAGCATGCTCCTCTCCTGCCTGTCCCCAAAGTCGGGAGCTCTCAGCATGCTCCTCTTCTGCCTGTCCCTGAGCAGACACAGAATCTGTTGCCATCTGGACTGCTGCCAGGCAAGGTAAAGTGAGAAATAAGCATGTAAGGYTAGAAATAAACACCTTTAGAGGTTCTCGTTTTATGCTCTATCCTGAGGAGACCTTCCCTGAGGCCTCTTCCAGGAGTAGGAAGCACTCACAGAGGCCAGGTGAATGCCGTCTTCTCAGACTGCCTCAGACAACTGGAAGCCTGTGTAGCATTCACAGTCAAAAAGGCAAGAAATTCTTTACAGGAGATTTTCTATTATCCATTTCAGAGCTTGTACTCACTCAGGGTCAGAGCTGCACAGTGCTRTGGTTTACAGACCAAAGAACTTCAGGTAAGCTCTAAGGTCTCAAGGGCTGGAGGATCTTAGATACAATACTGTGATACTGTTTTSTTTCTTTCTTTTTTTATTAATTCTTTTTGTGTGTGTGTGTGTGGAGGGGGGAAGTTGGTGAAATACAGAGCTAGAACRGCTTTTTGCGGTGTTCTCCACGCTGCTGTGGGATTGGTGTAGCTGGTTGTGTGTCTGTGGCTGTCTCCGTGCTGTCTGTGTTCCTCATGGGCCGGCCGGGTCCCCGTTGAGGCCAGGCTGGACGGGCTCTGTTCCACAAATGCTTTCTCTACCTCCTTGCTGCGCTTCCTTCAGATGCAGTGTTAGGCACYGGGGGAGGCTGGACGCCCTGGTCCCAAGCCCAATGTCAAGCAGCAAGCTAACATAACGGTGCAAACGTGCCAGGGGTGAATTCTGCGCAGAAGAAGAGCCTGGTGCGTCCCTCTTGCAGTGATACTGGCCCAGCTGTGCACAGCTGCAAGAGAAGCAGCGTTTTTTTTTTTTTTTTTTTTTCCTTTCACTGTGTCATGATAATTTCCCAGTTTGCTGTTTTGGCTCGCTCTGAAGCTTATTTTTCATTTACTTTTGAATTTCAGAGGAGTTTTCTTTATCCTGGAGTATCTTATTTTTTCCCATGGAGTATTGCATTGGAGTATCCCATTTTTTCCATATTCCTGAAATAAAAAGCCATTTGATAAGGATGTTTTCTCTTCTTCATGTTGATATTGTAATATAGGTATTCTAATAAAATGTTTCATTTTATATCAGTAGCTCCCCAAAATTGCACTATCCAGTAGCAGTGTTTTTGAACTACTTTAATGAATGCAGAAATGTTTAAATTTTTCTTAAATAGGATAAAATATAAGTAGTTGAAGTTTAGGCTAATTCAGAACAAAATCAGAATTTTCCACTGTTCCATTTTAGTGCTTGGCATCTAGCTCACATGAATGAAAAGATYTCTTTCTTTTTCCTTTTTTTTAAGACTCATACTCTGTAACATTCAGACAGAACCTGTGCCTGCAGAGACAATATTGTCTTGTATTATACTTGAAGAAGAAGGGTTAGTTGAAGTTCATGTTTGTCTCTGTATGCAGCAGTTGTGGCTTTCAAAAAATTGTTTAATTTCCATCAACAAGCTGGTAGTGTCATGACAGTGGAAACCATTAATCTGTTGTTAAGTGAATTTGCATAGTCTTGCCTCTCATCATGAGGCTTTTTACCATTGTTGGTAGGTGAAATGAAGATGAGAGATTGACTTGAAGGTGACTCATGCTTTAGCAGCATCACTGTTGGTCTGTTTGTCCATTCTTGCTATGGCTGCCTAAATGCTGCAGTAAAGCAGCTTCCATAGGGAAAATTTTTTCTGATAAAAAAAAATAAAAAAGCTAAATTCATCCTCTTATGACCCATTTAGTCACCCTGAAGTGAGTTTCCTGGGCTTCATCAGTACACGTTTTCCCCGTGAAGTGTTGCTGCCGTCTTTGCTGGCCAACGCCGGGCTTTCTAGTTCCCTAGCTGGGAGTGTGGTGCTGTGGTGCGTCCAGGGCTAATATGATTTTAAAGGCCGTGATTTCTAGTGGATTCAGTTACTAGTAACTTGCCATATTAAGCTGTGAATTATCTGCAGTTAAAGCAGTGAATCAGGAAAAATAAGGTTGAAATACTTTTCCCTCAGAGAAAAAGTTCTGTAGCCTCTATAGATCCCCAAAATATAATTAAGTAAACCTTTAAATATTTTTCTATGCTGAAAAATGTATTTAACTTATTCAAACTAAACCATAATGTTGTACTTTCATTGTCTTTAATGCCTTTGCTCATTATAGTTAATATATAACTATTTTGAGAGAGTGGCTGTTGATGAGGGTGGCAGACAAATCACTGACCCCTTTTCAAGCGAAAACATAGATGTTTGTCTTGCGTGGTGAGACTATCATCTCCATTTGAAGAGTAACAACCTGACTTCAGATGTAGTTCAAGGGTATATCTCGGTTAAATTACTGTAATACTGCTGAAGAAATGACTCACTTTAGGGTAATCCTTCTAAACATCTGAATGCAAATAAGGCAGGTCTGAGCAACAGTTCACAGCACAGCATGTTTTCTGAGCTGAACAAAGCAAGAACGTACGTCGCTGCTTAGGGTGGTGGTGCATTGCAATGGTTCAGTGAGACTTTTTGAGGGAATTAATGTTCATTTTTTTCCTGAGCTAGCATAAACAAATATGTAAGCATTAGCACGTATACACAGCTCTGTTGCGAAATCGACTTCTTTTTCCTACCCAGTCTGCCTCATTTGGTTGATTGAATTACTGTTTGTGAGGTCATCRTAGGAAATCTTTATGTGCGATAAACTCATTTAATCTACCTGTATTTCTAAAATTGTCCAAAATGTCTTAATTCTTCTGGGTATCACAAAGTATCTTGAATAAAATTCTTTTCTCCTTGTGCTGAAAGAAACAAATTCTAAGGTTCTCTTGTTTAACAACTGTGCAACCTCTTGCATCAAGATTAAACACTTTGTTTTGTCCCCGGGCAGTTGTATATTACTCTTGAGGCAGTGGTATTTGAAATAAATAGAATTGAAAGATCCAGAGAAATGGTTTCTGAAACACACATATTGAGTTATTCTCTCCTATGCGAGCAGAAAATGCTTCAGATGCTTCTCCTCACATCCTTGTAAAGGAAAATAGGTGATATAGAAATACCACATGCTAGGGTGGTGAATAAGAAAGCATTTTTATCCTTGGTTGAGGCTATTTGCTGCTTATTTTTCTGAAAATAATTAACTTCTCTTTATGGAAAATATTAGTATTCAATAAAGATAACATAGGAAAGGGTATAATAAAGGACAGAAGAAAAGGACCTTTGCTTTCCTGTTTCAAAAGGTATTTTATGGAAAAAAAAAAAAATCCATGGCTTGCAAATAGCAGCCTTAAAAGCTTCTCTACATTCAGCTGTATTTTAGGCCTACGACAGAGCTCATTCCTCCTCCTTGTCCACAAAGATAGATTCTCACCAAGAGAAAAGGTTCTTTTGTGTTCTAAGGGAAACTGTTTCCATGTGGCTTGTGTATATGGATGTGCGTTGGTAAAATACGGATTAGTAGGACTAGGTATTCAGCTACCTAAACATTTGTAAAATAAAGGTGGAACTGATATAAAATTCCTGATAGAGAATAATAGGTATATTTTTATTTCTTAGTTAGAAATGAAACTAAATGGAGAGAAGACACTTTCTTTTGTCTGGGATTTTTTTTTTTTATTATTATTATTCCTCATTGTGTTGATTCTGCTGGTAAAGCTATTCACTGATAGTGTGGATATACAGTATTGCTTATGTTAAATGTACAAGAATCACGAGTTTGTTTTAATCGTGAAAGAAAAAAGAATCCCCAATGCAGTGTATTTTTTGACATTYTTTTCTTTCTTTCTTTGGGGTACAGTAAAGTCACATATTTTGAGCTTGTCTTTATGACCATAAGAGTGTTTTTTTGTTGTTGTTGGGTTTTTTTGTTTGTTTTTTTTTTAATAATACCTGAAATTCTCAAAAGTATAGGAGCCAGGACCTTGTTAGCAATACTTGCTAACAAGTATTGTGAGAGTCAATAATTTCAAATAGTTGTTATCATGGCTTTACAAATGAATCACTGTTAACCTCTGATTTATGCTAGATTTAAGGAAATAAGCTAAATATTGCAGGGTTCTGAGCTATATCTTTGTAAGTACGTCTGACAGCTTTTTGCAGTGCACTTGGTCATTTAGAGCAGTGAAATGGAATTGGTTTTRAATAAACTGAAAATTAAGTGGATACTCTAAAGCTTTGGTTGAGAGATCTCAAGAATGGCTCTATTTCAAGCAGCTAGTTGAATCAGGGAGAAATTACTTTCTCATATCTGAATAGCCACGCAGGGAGGAAAAAGGTAAAGAGTTAATAAAAATCAGCTCCCTGAAGTAAAACAGAATATAAATGAGTATTTTATTATTTTTATTTAATGCCTAATAAAGAAGTTGTCTTAGACTTCTGGGATTCAGAAACRAAATGTTTAAATCCCAAAATGGAAGAGTAGATGTTCCTAGGCTTAATATGTGATGTAATGACTTGGCATGTGTTTTGGACTTTATCTGCATTACTTCTGATACTTCTTTGTTTCTGCTAGAGCTATATTTCTTAAACACTACATTTTCCCATACTTCTGTTTTACACCTTTGCTCAGATCAGTCCCTTTCTGAGCTGTGAGAGAGAGGGGCTTAATCATGCACCTATGGAGGAGGCAGCTCAACTTCTCGTCAGCCTCTTCTGTTCTGATGCTTCAGCTGATGCTTCTGGACATAAACAGTCCTCTCCAATAGTAGCCACATTTTGCATAGTCAGGACATACAAGAGCCACACTGTACTTATTGTATGGACTTTTATCCGATTTATTAATGCACGGATACTTAATCCAGTAGTGTAATTTTAATGAGTTCAATGCCAATAAGAAAAATAAAAATAAAACCGTATTTGGCAACAGGCTTGAAGTGGGGTGAGCCAGGAGAAAAATGTTATATATTTAAAAAACAATTTTATTATTTCAGAGCTGTTAGTGGAAAAGAAATGACCATTGTAATGTAATTTGAAAAATTTGTCCAAATAACATCATCTTACAGCTGTAAACTAGATGCCACTCATCATTTCCACATTCCAAGTAAATTAAAACCATCATAAAATATGGGAGCAATCTCTGTTAATACAGCTTGTTGATACCTGCTTGTTGAAGTCTATTATTTAAAATCATTCCTTTGACTTTGTCAATGTTTACGCAGATTGGCATCATTAATGTTGACTTAGGGTTGTCTCTGTGTTCCATAACTAGAATACAGAACATTTCTATTGATTTCTTAGCCACAGTCTTCTACTTTACTATCACTAAATGAATTTTGATTCATAAAAGAAAAACGCTGGGAGTCAAATGTCAGCTATTATCCAATATATTGCTCTCTCCTGCTACTAAAATAGTCTGCATCTCATCTTGAAGGTATAATGTATATAAGTCTTCTCTGAAAGAATTTCAATAAAATATTGATGTGAAGTACTTTTTTATATTTTGCATRATAAAATATTTTGAAGATGTGGGGCAGGGCACAAAACAGAAAACTTAGAGTCATTCTGTATCATGTTTTATATTTTATGAACTGCTTCTTCACTGATTGTTAATAGCCACAAAATATATTTTTTTTCTTTGTGTTTAATAATCAAATAATTTGTGGTATTCTCTCCACAGAAAAACCTCTTTTAGTTGATTTTATATTGGGAGTTTTTACCAATCCAGACCAAATTTAGTGACAAAGAAAAACAGTGTTTCTATACACACTATTGAATATCAGGTTGGTTACTTCCGTCACATTCAGGTACCCTATTTTTTWAAAAATGTGTTTTTACACAATACATTCTTTTCATAAGTATATGGACATTAATCTATGYAATTAGAATTTTGCCTAAGGGCAAGTTTGTGATTCCATGGAGTATCTAGTGTGATTTGGTTTTCATAGTACCTTCCAGCTTAAGAAAGGGTGACTAAAGATTCCTTGTAAGAAGGCTGACACAATCTGCAATATTTGGGCGCCATAAGAATGAGAAAAATATCTGTTCCCAGGGACATAAACCCCTGTGAACTGTCMTATTGGAATTGATGTGATTTTTGGAGTTGACTCAAATAGGAAAAAAGAATTGTAACCTGAGGGCACTTAGCATTCTTTTGGGATGGGTTGTGATGATGCAAACTAGTTTATCTGTGCATTTGCACCAGAAATATGTGTTCATTCCACCGGTTATTGCTGAAGCCACTCTTTCCTGTGGCCAAACAATGTTAAACAAATACCAGCAGTGACAATCAATTCCTAATGTAGAAGTGTGGCATTCAATTTTGCTGTTCTGGRTGAACCAAAATAAACTAACTGCATCACAGGGGAATAACAGGTTTGAGAACTGAGAGGTCTGTGGCAAGAGCTATGGAACTGAAGTTATAAGTGAGGTGCAAGGATGAAATTCAGCTTTGAATTGTAGTTGAAATTGTTGCGYAGCTGGGTATCAGGCTGTGCCTGCRTGCTCCCACGCAGCAAGGTCACTAATCCCTGGTGCGATACAGGAACTTCCTKCTTGGTCTCTTCAGAGATGAGTCAGTGACTGATACGAGCCAGTAGACCAACTTGAATCATGGTGATTGACTGAGCTCCTTGGCCCTACTGCAGCCAAGTACTTCCCTGGGTGGAGAAGGCCTCCAGGTGGGAGTTTCAGACTGTCCTGCAGATTCCCCAGGCAGCTCCTGCAGTCCCTGGGCCGATGGCACACTCTCTGTGTGCTGCAGGGGTTGGGCTCGCAGCCTGGGTGGACAACCTGGCTGCCCCTGCAGGCTCCCCAGGTGGTTCTTGCTGCAGAATTGACCAAAATGTTCATAAATTAAACGCCTGAAAATAGTAGAAACTGCTCCTACAGGTGCAAATATGGTTATGTGGAACAATSTTTTTGCATAATTAAAATAGGATACATTTTGTATGTTATTTAAGATAACCAACACTGACAGATGATGAAAGCTCTAGAGTGATCCCATAGGACCACCACTCAGTTGAATGATAAGAACTGAACAGAATGGTGTTTTGGGAAATCCCACCCATCCAGCTGAAGATGCTGCTGCAAGACAGCAAGGAACAAGGAACAGAGACTCTCCTTGCCCTCTGGCCAGTGACTGACCATCCTGTTCAGGAGATCTGATTCTCCATGCAAGTGTTGCTGTGTACACTGTGGTAATTTTATGTTTTATTCTGTTTTATTTTGTTCTTTGTTGGTGGTGATTGGTTGCTTTATTTTTAACAAATTCTGTGTTGGTGACTATGCAACTTCTTGAAACATGAGAGTAAAAGAGGAATTAAGGTGACCTTACTTGAGATTTTAATTCTTTTGCAGAAAGTAGATGCAAAGTGCTGCTATGATATGTATGCTTTTGTGGGACAAATGAATAAGTGGTGATCACTGGCATTACAGTGAATATCAAATGGATATATAATAACAGAACATTAGGAAACAATTATAAAAAGTGCCTAGACATTATTAATTCATGTGCTATTCATTGTACCAACAGTGATCATGTAAAATAAGTGTGGTGTTGATTACATTTTAATCATCCAACTTTGGAGAAGGACTCAATGTTTTCAAATAGAGATGGGAAGAATTCAGTTTTATAAAATATCRCATAATGTCCAATGTAATCTACAGTATTTTCGAAGGTGTGTGTACAACTGCCCACGCTGGTAGGACCGTGGAGAAAATTASAGCAATTGTCCACATTTAAACTTTTCCAGAAACAGTAGATACAGAGTTGACCTCATGAAAGCCTTACTTAAGCTATTGGGGGGGGGGCTGCTATTTAGCATGGCTTGGTCCCTCACCCATCCAAATTGGGGGCTTGGCTGATTAAGCAGTGGGTCCCTTCCAGCCTAACTGTTTGAGTCTCTCCAAGCTGGCTTGACTTTCTCGTCCTCAATTGCTGCTTTCTATTTGTTCCTCCCTTCTCTAGGCAAAGGACCTCGTAAATGCCTCTAACTGGAGAGGTGCATCTCCAGGGGCTTCTGCTGTCAGTGTGGAATTTAATGGACTTTTTTCCTTGAACTAGAAGARTCTACCTGTGCAGATGTACTTTCAAAATGGCTTATCTTTTCCTTCTGCTTCTTCTGTATTTTGTCATAACCTGTGTTTTAGAAAAACTTAGGTCAGTCCTGATGCTATAACCAAAAGCACAGAAAGACTGTCAAAAGGTTAAAATTGGTAAACTAAACATGCGATCATTTCAGTGGCAGTGTAAATGATTAGTATATGGGAAAAGTGTAAGAACTTGCATTCTGATGAGTGTGAAGTAAAGAAACTGCACATGAGCTTTTGGTTTCRAAGACCCCCTCAGTTACTAAGCATACTAAAAGAATGAAACAATTAACTTGTAAATTATAGTAACATGCACTTATTCAGAATTRTATCGGGTTTACCTCCATGTATCTTACATTTTCTCTAACATTGGAGTTTGGTTTATTTCAGGACAAGAATAACCCACATATTCTATGGGTAGATTGGTTGGTTTAAATTCACAAAAACTGCAACATGGTCTTGCTTCAGTAGATGATGGTTCAGCATCCTAATGGATGCCTTTTATTCTATTATCTTCTTGAGTTTTATATAGTATTGATGAAATTGAAAATCAGTGACCTGACAAAAACAAAATAATATGGCATGAAAATTGTTACGATGATTTCATACTGTGTTAATGCAAGGATGTCATTCCTGCTTCAGAATAATAACAGTATTTTGCTTCTGAACTTATGGCATCTCTCTCTCTCTCTCTCTCTCTTTTATTTTTTAAAGAAGATGCCACAGTGAAATTCTCAGTAATCGCGTTTCTTGGCAGTTTGTTGGAGAAAGGCTGCTATTAACTATTAATTTTTGAAATAGTGAGTGAAATCTGTATATTAAAAATATATGAAAAGATTCAGCATGAATAATATACATAGTGAACTACTGTAACTGATGCAAAAACAATAAGACATAAACACCATAACATGGTTAAATGCAGAACTAACAAACTTTATTAATAACAATATTAATAAAATGAATGGGGAGCCACCAGCCAGGCTACCTCGTGACTCTCTCTGTAATCCAGTGGAGCCCTGATGGCCCTRGAATATAAGAGAGGTTCGCTTTCCATCCTCAAATGTGATTGAAAAAAAGTCTAGATGCCAAAACTGATTCCTGATATCCTACAGGTGTCAGAAAAGATGAGAGGAGGGAAGGTGGATAAATTCTGGTTAAGGTGCTCCATGATCTTACAGTGTTGTGATCTAGTTTTGCATTCAGGCACCGTGCTGGTTACAGTGACCTCCTTATTGTACCTTCTAGCTTACTGATGGTGATAGAATCTACTAAATTCACCATAATATAATGTATATCAAAAACCAGTGTGGTAATTGGCAAAATTTGCCACATAGGAAAAATGTCCTGTAAACCCAAGACCCCAGGTAAGTGTTCAGACTCTGCCATCAAAATGACCTACCTGTCCAGAGCCCCAGGTGAAGGCCAGCAGTGCTGACCAGTCCCCGTGGTTTGGCTGGCTGGCTGTTCCTCTCCGTGCTTTTGTGGCTTGCTGGACAGGGTGCACGAGCTTCGGTTACGTGCACAGGGAGTGAAATAGGCAGCTSTGCTCTGCCACCCCTCATGGAGGAGGTGGGAAGGGATGAGGAGCAAGCACAGCACATTTCCCTCTCCTCATGCACCACCAAACTGGCTTACTGGAATACTTAATAAGTCCCTTATAGAAAAGCAGTTGATACAGTTTCTTATATTTAAGGAAGGGCTACCAATATAGAAGTCCCCCTGTTTATGCACTTGGGTATTCATGCAGGCTAGCTGAGATCYGAACTAATTCAGAGTCTCTTCTCGCATACGAGGAATGTCCTTAACCTCAGATGTCTCAGTTATTTTAGGTAGAAAAGAGTTCATGATTCAGTGGGCATGAAGAGAGAATATATTTGAGCTTGAGTTTTAATGGTTAGCATTCACCTGAGAGTCCCAGGTTCCAGTTTCCATACTAAGAACAGCTTYTACTAAAATACTAGTTTTTAGAACAGGAATTTGAAGTTCCCTTTACAGTTAAGGTGCCCGGTGTCCTACTGAATCCTGAATTCTGAGTTGTTCTCTGTATAATTTCCTAGTCTGTATTGGAAGAATGGAGAATGCCCCTGATGGGTATGATAACCTACCTCTTAACAGATAGGTGGGAACACAGGGTTGAGTTCCCTTGGTATAGGCAGGAGCTCATGYGGCCTGGAAAAGCGATCTTATCGTTAATTTGTGCCATAGGGGGAAATAGAGGTACCTCATCCTGTGCCTCTAATCCTCCCCAAAAGTGCAGCTTGTCTTTCATTTTGAAAAGAAGTGAAACTGGTGCTTAAAAGAGAAKTTTGGGGACTGAATCGCATTTCTGTTCTGGGTGTTTCCTATTAGCCAACTCTAGTGATTTTTTGCTGARCAAGGCAGCTCTTCAGTCACCAGCTTGGTTCCTGATCTAAGGCATGTAACTCTCTTCTTTTTATGGAAAAAAAAGGAATYTGAAAAATCTCAATCTCTGTCTGATAGTACTAGGAAAATTTATAAAATCTGTGATTTAAGGAAAAAAAGTATGCCTCCTACTGAAAGGGAACTTATTTTCTGAATTAATATTGTGCTTTATGTTGTTTTTACCAAGTGCCTGAAAGCCACTACTAACTCCCCACTACTTTTCGGGGTGCAAAGAGCCACCTGTGCTTTGTGTTGCTCCATAAAGTGTTGTCTGCTTCAGTGCTAGATTTGTTTCTTGAATTGATCTCGTTTGTTGCTACCTTTTCTCCCCTTGGTTATTTGCAGTTTTAGGATCTTTTGTTTGTTCTCATCCCCTGCTGCTTTTACTTCATTGCAGCTATGTGTGAGCTTTCATGATGAATTGCCCATCTGATGGTTTCCTGCTGATTTTACTCTGCTGCTCGAGCTTTAGCATTAGCCTTACTAAGCGGTGGAGCACTGTCCGTTGGCTGTGCGTCCGTAGGGATGCCAGGTGCTCCATCCCCTCGGCTCCAATGCCTCGTCTAGTCCATTAGCCTGCAGTTTTATGGAATCCTCTAAGACTGGCTGCTATCAGCCAGATATTGGATGAAACAAATTTGTTGTGAAACTTTATCGTCTGAATCTTTTTAATTTTTTTTTTTGGACTGCTCTTGCATTTTTATGTATATTACATGTATGCCAGGGTATTCCCTAAGGGTAGTGATGTAGTTATTTAGATTTTGCTGTTGCTGCAATATAGGAAATTGCTGTAACTTAATGAAAGGGTTTTAATCTAAGCCTAGGAATATCATGCGAGTTTTTCTGTTGCTTTGCTTTTCGCTGAACATGATGCCTTGTTTTTGTAAACAACAATATTTTCACTGTAGATGGATAAGTTTTCTACAAATATGCTCTCTTCATAATTACTTCTTTAAGAAAAACAGGTTTTCATTACTACTAGAAGCGTGAAATGAAAAAAGAAAAAATGTATAGAGTTTAGGATTCTTTATTATAGAATTTAAATCTACCATAAAATTACACCCTGCAATGAGTTACATCGATTGATTTATATCCTTCATGGAAACATCCATTCAGTCTTACATCTTTTTGAAATCTTTCAAAATATTTGATAGAATAAGGTTACAGACAGGATGGAGGTTAGCATAAGGATGGAGATAAAAGGCAAAGGATGCAGTATATAAAACAATCTTGTTAATATATTTCATTGACATAGTTGTTTTCAGGGCATGTAGGGAATAATAGGACAAGGTGAGTAGAGAAGAGGGAGAGCTGGAAAAAAGATGMATGAAGACCATCATGGGTAGGAGTCAGAGCAGGGATGTTGCCAAATAGAAAAAATGGCCAGAGCCATTTGAGCCATATGAGGAACCATCTAGTGCTAGGTTTCAGTTTGTACCCCCTCTTCCTGGAGAGTTTTCATTGAGAGAAACCAGTTTCTCTCAAACGTGATCCAAATACACAGGAGAGATGGCTTTGGGCAGTGGGAAGGACATATTGGACAGCTCTTTCTGTCTGCACACATCTGTCGGGGTCCTGTGCACGAGGGAAAGGATGTTCTTGGGGGCTCCCATTTTTTTCCTGCTCTGCAAGTGAACTTTTGAGCAGAAATGGACTGGGAATATTAGCTCTTAAGCCTCTCTCAGTCTATAGGAAGTCTAAAATAGAGAGGCAGATTCTTATCTCCTCAGGCTCTGAGAGATCAAATCTCTGCTCGGACACAGATTTCACACTCTAGTTTGATCGTGTTCTGCCTCATGCTGAGGCTTCCTAATATTTCTATTCTTGATAATTTATATTTTTTTCTACTCTAGGGAGGCAAAAAAAAAGAAAGAAAAGAAAAAAAGAAAGCTTTTCTAATATTGGGTTAATGTCTCACAAATTTCACATTTATAAATGGGTGAGCAATGAGGAATAGTGAAATACTCAGATGTTTCTGAATAGAGAAATTTGTCGTATTTTTATTTATTTATTTCTACTTAATTTACCCTTCTATTAAAATAGAAGAATAGGCTGTATTCAACAGTGTTGTGCGTGGAGCGGGCAAACTTCATAACTGGGAGAGCAAACTCAGATAGGTATTTTTAAATGGGCTTTTAATTCACCACTGAAGCACTGTGTCTTGAAAAGTGGTGGTTTGTTATGGCTGAAGCTCCTAATTTTGGATCCCTGGTAAAAGACACTGCAGTTAAACTGGAATATTTTGGTTTGATGCTGTAGTTCTCAGAATTTAGGGGCATTTTACAGACTTGAGGTCAGGCTAGATGAACATACTTGGCTTTTCTAGCCTCTGAATTGCCGAAGCCACATGTGAAACCACTTCCAGTTGAGTGTAGCAATTAAATTAGGCCACTGGGTCATTAAATCAAGTGCCCCAAGACAGAGTGGAGGAGGATGCTGCCCCTGCATGCCCCCTGCTAGACTCCTCGGCTGCAAAAGGTGACAACAGTGCAGGTGGCACTTTGCCCCTGGCACAGGGATGACTATTTAAGGCACCACRCGTCAATTAAAAGGTAATTTGGTGCTTGGGTAGCTAAGGGCTAGATTTTATCTTGTGATAAAAGCACCGTCTTGCTTTAGGGCAGTAGGAAGTGGCATTTTCCAAGAAGGTGTGTTGATGGTTTTCTAAAAACCTTCCAGAGATCTTTGTGTCTCTTGGATGCGTTATAKGACACCGTCTTCCTCCCCTGTTGATGGGGGATTCTTTGTATTGCTAATGCTACTTCTCTAACCTCCTGTTACRAAACAAGGTGTGTTCAGGTATTTAATACAGAAACGTAGTCCGTGTGCTCTGTGGAAAACAGGCGTTCCAGTTTTGGCTAGTTATTGAAACAGGATTTAAAAAGCAAGCAGAAATGTCTKCCTTCTTACGATCAGGAAGTACGGAGCAGTCTTTGGAGATTCAAATGGTCACAGAAAATGGCAACATAAATCTGCTCCAGAGATTCATGTTTTGCTTTAATTTGCAGAAAATTGCCACCATTCCCGCACTTGGTTACATTGCCAGCTCTTAGCCATTGTACATTACCGAATTAAAAAGTTAGATGAAATTATAAAAACAATATATAACAGATATCAGTTTGAATTAGTATTGTGCAAAGTGCTTATCTCAGCAGGTGTTTGTTAATGGATACATCTGCTTTGTTACTGTTGGAATAAATGAGTAGTGATACGATGCTTTGTGAAACTCATAATAATACTTATATTTATGAGAATAAGGATACAAAATATTTTACTCCCATTTATTCCACTTTAGGAATTAGAGAAATTAAGCTTCGTTCTCGTTTAATTATATCTTGCTGAGAAACTGTAATCTCTTAATCTCCGTAAAGCTTCTCCCTTTTAGCCTCCGCGTTGGCCCGCCGGCGGGCTGCCCCGCCGCGGTCGGCCCGTGGGTCGGCCCGTGGGTCGGCTGGGCACCCTYGCGAGGCGAAGGCCGGCGCTAGCCCCTCCGTACGTGCGTGGGTGCCCCGCGCATCGGCTGCAGCGCGGGCAGCCTGYGCTTGGGCCGCGCGATAAATTGATTTTACCTTGTATTCCACAATATGTTATGTAGAGGCATGAATCTCTACTGCAGCAGGAGAGCTGTCACCATGTTGAAGTGAGAACTTCCTTTTGCTTGGGTGAGGATGCAGGCATCTTTGCTGTCRCATTTTCCTTATTTCTCTGTGTCCTGCAGCAGGCTCTGTGCTGAAGTTAGGATCCTTGTAGTGGGAACGTCAAAAATGGCAAGAAAGAACAGGGTTGTAGCCAGGGCCGAAGGATGTTCAGTATTTTATTCCCTATTTCTTTTAGGAATCTGCTCAAATATTAAGGCATCTTAGAGGAGGTGATCTGAGCTCAGTGAAGTGTCCCATGATATAACTCAGCCACCTAAGTTATAAAGGAAACGTTTGTTTTTGCTGTTGTGAGATCATACGTTATCATATATTATCAATTCTGTCTCACACAGTCTCAGATGTTTGCTCCTATAKTGTGCCGCTATAATTCTGCAGCATTTTTAAAGAGAAGGCATAGGTGTCCATTGCTTAGGCCATGTAAATCTGATTGGCAAAGTCACTTTTGCCATTTGACAAAAATGCACACAATTTTGTGGACTTACYGCGATTTCCCTTTTCACTGAGATTAGAAAGCAGAATAAATACACCTCCAAGTCAAGAAATGTACAGTGAAACTTTTTCCTTTGTGACAATGACATTATTCTGTATTATTGCAAACATGTCATGCTGCAGTTTTAATTTTTGCAGAATTCTCTGCTGTACTTATGTGCTCAAAAGCTACTTTCACTTTTAAAAGCAGTAAATAGACTATATATTTTATATATATGTAGTCCATTTATGGACTGTATGTTATATTTCTTAAATTAATAGACTCTTAAAAGATTTTTTGAGATTTTGTTCTTGAAAATATTCATAAAACTAGATTTGGTAACTGAAGACAATGATAAAATTGATCATACAAAGGCTTTAATCTTCATTATCCTTTGCTTTACTGAGATAAGTCAWTGTGAAATTTTATCTGTTCAGTAGACTGATGCAATGAGCATTGAAATCAATGGGAAACTCTCATGATTTCAGTAAGCTTTCATTGAGGCATAAGGCAGGTATTCACCATATTGTGTATTAAAGTTGCTGTGAAAAATGTGAGAGGGACTCTTAGAAGGAAAAGCTTTGAGTTTATCAATTRCAGAAATAATTCAAAAAGTCTCCCCTCTTGCTTCTTCCAGAAAAGGCACTAGAACATTTTTTTTCACCGTTCTTTATTTTCAATGYGAGTGCAGTAGTCAGTGAAGAATATATTTAAAAGAATGAGCGCAGAGAAGTGATTAAACTCTGTATATGAAAAGTAATTTTAAAATTAAAATCTTAAATTCTCAAAATTAAAATCATTTAGTTATTTCAGGGGCTTCTTCCTAGCTATGCTGTTTAACATTGACATTTCACTCAATCTTTCCTTTATGTGATAGCTGATTTAAATTTTGTGGTCATATTCTAGCATAATTTTCTCATGCTTTTCAGGTGAGTGGCCTCTCACACGAAGGCAAAAGCATTTCGCGCTCTCTTACACTTACCTTAGAAATCTTGTAATAACAAAGCTATGTAATTTTTTTGGTTGCATTTTTTTCAAAAGTTGAATAAGTAGTGTTTGGCTTCAGCAGGTAATGGTGTCAATAAAGTGTAATTGTGAATATTCACCACTTCATGACAGCAGTAGCACTTCATTGCATGAGTTTGCAATGCCTTGTTTTAGATTCTGCTCAACACGGTGCAGTGTTTGTATCCGGCTGCATGAGTTAAAAGTGGCATAAAAACATGCTTGAAGATTAGAAGGATTTGCTCTTTGAAGCAGTTGGCCCTATAGGTGCCACCTCCTTTTCCTCCCTTAGAAAAGGCTCAGAGGGAGGAAAAACTTGGCAACTYGGTTAAGAACAGCACTTCAGGCAGCTCTGACTGTAGCACAGTAATCTGTGTTTAGGCACACAGGAATTAAATTTTAGTCATTTTCTGAACAGGAAAGTAACAAAGCTGGTTACATTTATGTAAATTAATATAATCATYATTAAAGCATAGCGTCTCTGCCAGTATTATGCAAAATCTCAGTGATCCTTGTTATGAATGGGGTTACCTTAAAAATGACCTTAAATGATTGATACRTAAATGTGTGTTGCTATTCCCAATTTTGTTTCCAGTTTTCAAGAAACGTACTTTATTCTGCTGACTGCATTTCTTCTCATCATTGATGAGCCTTTTTTTTTGTCTTTGCTTACATAATTACCACAAATGCTTCATAGACTAATTAAGATTTTGAAAGGCTTAACACCATCTTAATGTATATCCTGCAACATGCCATGGTGTTAGTCCAGTGGGGTGCAGGGATGGGGATTGCAGAGAAGCTTGTATAATATTGCCAAGCAGGGCTTTACTGCTGAGCTCTCTTATCCTATAGAGCTTAGGCCAGTATAAATGGGAAAGAAAGGTGAGATTTAATCCCTTGGAAAAGAATTTTCTTTACCTMGTGTTAAAAAGAAATTTATCACCTGTGCAAATATCTAAAGGGAATCGTCGTGACTGTATGTTATTTAATTCTTCTTGAAATTGTGAAAGAAAAMTGTATTTTCAATTTATTGCCAAACAGAAATCAAAAGATTTGTATTTCTTACAGCTAGGGCACAAAATAATGGTTCTGCGTCAGCGGAGGATGTTACTCTGTTGTGGTGTAATGGAAACGTGTTTCTGAAACAGTATGTTAACCAGAATTGTAGAAGAAGAGGGGAACCCTCCCTCTGCAGTACTTTAAAAATGAGATAGTAGGACGGTTGTAGTAGCTAAGTGCAGCCTGGTCTTGCTCCCCTGTCRTACTTGTGAGGCCATCAAACAGCGGTAGCTACTGATGCTGCAAAGCTTTGTTGGCATAGCTTAAAAAAAAATCATCCTAGTTCTTAAATACATACCATTATTTTCTTAGAAGAGGTTCTAGTTCCCTTCTGTTCATCTGTCATTTATTATTTAGTATCTTCTGGGAGCATCTCTTCTATGCATAAAATCATCAGTGATCAGTGATTTCTCCTTCCTTTCAAGTGTTCTTGCTTTCTTGAGTAGGAGCATAGCACCCTGCTGTGTCCTGGCCCCCTTTCCCCTACACAAAATCCGTCTCCCACCCGGGCGGCAGCGCTCTTGCCTCTCCCGCAGCCGGTGCCGGAGCCGCTGCAGCRGGCTTGCCCGTGGCACCGCTCCGAGGCAGAGACCTACCCCAGTGGTACCCGAAATCGAGAGGGGAGGCAGTGTGGTGTGGATTTGGGGTTAGCTGGGGAGCTAGTCAGTGTATGATGTCCCTGGGCTGCGTTTGGACCAAGCACGCCGTGTAGGTGTGTGCCAGAACAAAGACTGATGCCAAAACTAAGTGCTTGCCTATGGCAGTGGCCAGACTTTGAAAAACAAATAAAAAACCACCACCATCACCAAATAAATAAATAAATAAAATTTWAAAAMCCAYTATATATATAGTATAATAAGCAAGGGATATATCAAAATGTATAAATTAGGCACAACTTTAAAATCATGTRTAACTTCAATTGCAGCCATCTGTTTCTCCTTAGGAAGAATGAAGTGAGGTCAACAACTAAACATTTCACAGCCATAAAGATTCTGGGATGCTTTATAAGCCATATACATATGTGATTTGTAAGAAACCTATTTACATGTAAAATTTCTCATTTGAGCATTCCTTTTATTATGCAAACGCCAAGGTTTTTTGGAAGCTACAAGCTTGCTGAAGAAGTGGAATGAATACACTTATYTCAGCTTAATTTTATTCCCYTTTTTTAATTTTAACCCTCTGATAYTGGTATCATCATGAAGGAAAAMGATCTGCATACRCTTACATTTCAAATGCCTAGACAGAAGGGGATAGATGCTTGAATAGATTTATTTCAAGACAAATTTGTGAGCACTCTGACAAAAATAAAAATTAAAAAGTTGAGAGAGACTTTGGGAGGAAAGAGGAGTGAGAGAGGAATGCTATAAACTATGGTCTAAGRTAGTACCAGCTGTAAACCTTAGAATTGTATTTAATCATTTATTTGGGAGTAGTGCTTACCTTTCCTCTCCTGCTGTCACACAGTGCTGTTCACAGCAGTGAGCAGAGACCTGTACATTCAGCTGGGAACATCTTGTTGTGACACTGATGAGGATTATGTCCACGATGTGGCACATGTCATTGTACGAATGATTTTAATGAAGTTGTGGCTTCAGTGGAAAGCTTTAGTTGCATAAATTAATAAGGAAATTCATCACACATTCATCCATAATGTATGATACACTGTGTTCACCTTTCTTGAGCCTGAAGATCTTTTGAATTCCTCAAATATGCAGAGGTGACTTAAGTAAGACTTAAGTGAGCTTGTCCAACAATCAAGCAAGGAAAAAGTATGCAGAATCATGAAATACAAGCATCTTTTAATGACTTAAGCATAAAGYATTCATGCACAAATTATAAAGCAAAATATTGACCTAAATGGTTAATAACAGGAAAAGTCTGTTAATACCTGCTGTATAAACCCCTAATCTTTACAGTTGTTAGCAAGAGCTGCAGTACACGCATAAAAGACGGCACTTCACAGCAATGCTGTTATCCACATCAATCAAGGTAATCCCACAGTAAAACCTTGTTAAAGATGAAATGTGACGTGTTTGGATAATGTCAATGATTAGAAAATATGTTCCACAAAATGCCATGCAAAGTGAGTTCTAATGTTAATACACACCTTCCTAGCCCTTTTCAGTCAAGGATCTCATTCAAATTGTTATTTATATGGACCACAAGGGCTGAACTCTGATTTGAGRTCCAGATGCAAAGCAAGCTAGTTCATATGTGTTTGAGAGCAAAGTTTAATCCTGATGTGTAAAACCTCACAGCTACTTTTTTAGAAATATGAAGATACTCATTCTACACAAAGGTAAATTGAGTCCCAGAACAGTTAAATGATTTTTTGAATGGGAACATAGTGAAATGGAGCACGTAATAAACCTTGCTATCTGTTATTACCACTTCTTTATGCCTCAAGTGTAAGGACACTGCTGGTTCATATTCACTCTGTCTGAGGCTTACGACGTATTTGATCATAACTCATCAGAGAGGACAATTTAGACCACGCTCTAAATTAAGTCCCTGGAAGATTTTTCCAGAACACATTACATACGCAAAGAAAAACATTGAAACAGACAGAATTACACACTAAACCTCTGTGAGCAACCATGCTCTTGTTTTCCACTCTAGATTAAGAGTAATTGGATATGGTTTGTGCTTGCATGTTGGCGCTCTGTGGCTGGTAATCACTTGGGAAAATACAACGCGCYGCTCTCTTAAGTGCTGTTCCTCTGCTGTTTCCCTGACGACGATGGATCAATGAATTAGCTCTCCTCGTGTACTTACGAGGAAGGTGGTATGTGAAAAAATATGTAAATGGAGTAGAATTACCCCAGTCAATTTTACGTGGCTACGGTTTAAACGCCCGGAGCTGAGCTAGTTGTTGGGATTTCCCCAGATCGAAGTGTCCTCCGCAATACCTTTTTTTTTCTCCACCAGCTGTAGGGGGAATCTACTAGCACACACTCAGCTATCTATGTTGTAGCTATCCAAAGTTAGCGAGATGAATCTCACCTGAAATTATAGCGAGCAAATGTTCTTTCTACAGAAGCTAACCAAATTGGTTCTTAATCTGCTTCCAGTTGGAGCAGTGCTGCAGTCAAACCTGTGTATTCACACTGCAAAAACCAGTGAACTCGGAAGAAACGCAAAAGGGAGTGTGAACGTGTCGTGAGACTGACTAATGCATAAGAAGTACATAAAAGTGTTTCAAAAAGAAGGTGATTAGGTTTCCTAAATGTTATAATTATGCCTGATCAGAAGAATCACAGTGTCTCAGATGAGAGTTCATTATGAAAATGATAATTCAGATATATAAGGCTTTGTGTGACTTAAAGGAAACAATTGAAAATATGGATAATCAGATGGCTGGTTTAACAACTAACCAAGGAAGAATATAAGAATATGCCGTGCTAAAACATCTTTAATGAGAGGTTACATGGGAATAAAACAAGTAGGAACAGTGGTGTTTTTTTTTTTTTTTTTTTTTTAGATTTTATTATTCAAAAGTAGAGAAAATAGTTTACTGATATTGACCTCTTTCCTGGAACAAAAGAGAATTAAGAAATTATTTTATAAATAAAGTGAATTAATGATCAGATGGCTACATTGTTAATAGAATTAAAGTGATCTTGGTAGAGGATAAGATACCATTTATTACAGGAATAAGCATCCCACCTGTAGAGTGTCTAAACTATGATTAAATGGCTTAATTGCTATAATTTTAAAAAGTGGGGTTTTTTTCTGTACAGTGGCTTAAACACAAAACAGAGAGAAGATGTGGCTCTGACGGGGGACTGAGATGTAGGAGAGCTCCTCTCATTTTGTGGTTCTCTGTCTTTATGTTARTCATTTATGGTTAGCACGTGCACAGCCTAGATGTCCACAGAAGGATGTAAGAGCTTCTCTACCTTCAAGAACATCCAAAATCTGAGGTTTCTTTCATGTGGAGAGATGCTTGTCACATTTAACCCCTTCTCATGAGTAAGAATTGGTGGGAAAGGTAAATCATACCTCATGCTGTACTAGAAACAACATTGATTTAGGCTACATCTGTGCCAGCACACCAGATGGTGCCAGGGCATATTCACTGGCCCTTTGCCCAACAAGCATAAGCTGGCCATGTCTATACTATTAAATCTCTTCGCTGCCAGAGCTGGAAGGCTGCATCCAAACTGTGTGTTGGGAATGGTCTTGCATTAATGCACTGCAGACCCTAATGAACTAGGATTTTTGTCTGTGTCCCTCACCAGAAGATGCTTTAGGAGCTGAAGCTATTATGAAATGAGAGGAAATGTTTTTATGCAAGTGTTGTTGTTGTTTAATCATCATAATTTTCAATTACAGAGATTAATGATAGATTARAAATTTAAAGGTTTAGAAATAATGGATGTTTTTATTATAGATGAATGTTACCAAGTAGATGAGGATRTGCCCAAGAAATACAGGAATGAGTGAGATTACAGAGAGCAATCAGTCATTAAGAATGTGACCACTCAGGTGTTGGTGAACAACAGTTCACTTAYGGCAGAGGAGTTAGAGGTGACCTGTCTGTTTTCAAGTAGCAAGTCCAAAACAAGCAAGAGACTGTTTTTTTCACAGAAATCGTAATTGCGCTGTAGTGTCAGATAAGTGGATAATTTGTGGAGGATAGGAGATTCAGGCAAGTCCTTAAATCTCTGACTGCCCCAAACTGTGATACTTGACCAGATGGATCCGTCTCTCCTGCCCTTCCCTTATTTCTTTTACTGGTCCCCCCTGCTACTGGCTGCAGCTGGAGGCAGGATTTAGCCATTTCGATCTAACCCAGATGGTGATTTCTGTTTCTCTCCCCTGGCCTGGACCATGTGTGTGGAAAGCAGGAAGGAAGTAGGCAGCGTTGACAGCACGTTGTCCTCTTCCTCCGTCACTCGCTTGTCAGCAGCTCCGGGGTGGATGAGCACTCCATCGAGCAGAGGAAGCGCTGCAGAGGCCTTGGAGACCAYGTGCTGACCTTGGGGCGTTTCTTTGCCTCGTTATACTAATTTCCCCTTTACGCCTGGGGTAGTGCATCAGCTTGCTCCAGGTGGATGTAGATAAGTCCTACGTTCAGCCCTCGCGTCTTTTGGTTTTAGGTCCTCAGTGGGTAAAATGGGGATGCTGCTTCTAGAGSTAATGACAGCCTGTCCCCCAGCTGTGAGTCTTACAGTAAAGACCATCAAATGAGAGGGAAGGGACCTCCGTACCACGGGTTTCTAGATGTGTCTTCATATGTAGTCAGGGAATAAATCATGCAGACCAACATTTATAAACTCAGCTGCCTAAAGCGAAGAACTTTAGGTTCACACTTTGCAGCCTAAATAAGTGTCGCTTGACTGATGCTCCTGACACAGCAAGACTTGATAACTCGTACATTCATCACTGCAAATTACAGAAGTTTGGTACCTCTGCATTTATCGCCATTGCAATTTTTATTCAGGAGTATGTAAATGCCTGAAGACTGGGGCCTTTGTGCCTCAGTTTTCCCAGTTATAAAGTAAGAATAATTTTTATTTTCCAGGATGCTGTGGGTGTTGAACTCACTTAAAATGCTTTGGGATTTGTAGATCAAAGGCATCAGAAAAGCACAAAATATTACTGCACTCAGAGTGCAGAGTCAGGGATCTGTAAAACGGTGCAAACCATAGTTAAAAGAAAAACAGTTTTAACTAAATGCACATGCAATTTCTATAGTCAACTGCTGTTATCCTGTGAGACAAAAGTATTGCCAAGTTGTTAAACTTAYTACAGATTATTAATACAAATATTAGTCTTCAAACTCTTTGCCTTTTTTTCCTGCCTTTGAAGGCTTTTTATTATTTTTTATTATTATGGACACCTATAAAACCTTTTAATTTGAATAATTCAAAACTTTGCATTTAATTTTATTATTTGTCTTTTCATGTTACTGCACTGTTGTCTTTGGGCTTTTAATTGATTTTTTTGTTGTCAAACACTTTGAAACTTCTGAAACAAACTGCATGAAAAGAATAAATAATAGCATAGTTGTGAGGAAAAAACAGCAATATTTTATTAAAGAGAACCTTTTGCAACATTAAATTCTGTGATTTTAGTGTTTGAACAATTACAATAGCATTAGTACCAAGTTCTTATGAAAGTAATGTATCTGTATCAAGAAAGCAGGCATGGAAAATGCTGCAGATACATGCCTTTGATCTAAATGACAGAAATAAATTTGTTAAGGACACGGTAACGTTAAGCGTGTTTAAACTGACCCATATTGCTTGAAATGCAGGTAGAGTATTTCTCCTTTTGATCAGGCCATTTGATTTAAAGTCTAAGTGAAATTAAGTTATGTGCATAATACGTGTGATATAATTCAGCGCATTAACTCTTACAGATGTAGGTTAATATTTTGTTTGCATGTATGCCCTAGTTTGTCCTGTTCTGCAGCTGAATTTATCGCGAGCCTGCAGGCGCGCGGGGCTGCGAGGAGAGGACACGAGCGGTTAAGGCTTGTGTCAGAGCTGCCGCGGGAGGCTCCGCTCGCTAAGCCTCGCCGTGGTGGCGTTGATAAGGAGGAAGGAAAGAGGTTCACGTGTGAGAAATATGAAGCGAAGATGCAAATCTCATACTTGCTTGGTATTTTGTTATCTAGGAGTACGTTGATTCTGAGTGGCATCGCGCTAGCTTTACTGTGGGGGTAAAAGAGTGCTTCAGTTCCTCCTCCTCTAGAAGTCTACAAAACCCTTTGACCGAGTTACTGCTTTCTTATCGTTACTGAGAACTCGAGCAAATTTCTTAATATGGTGATTGGAGTTACTATTTCATAAGGTTTTAAATATATATTTTTAGAAGCAGTTTATTAATATTCAAAGCTTTCTCAAAAAAGTCATAGATTTGTGTCTAACATTCAGTCAGACAGCTTTTATCGCTTTTTATAGATCTGGAAGTTTGAGCTGTATTTTCTGTTTTTGAAACAGTCATAATGCCTTCAATCATTAGTAAAATAATAATATAACCATAACAACAAACCTTCATTCATTTTCTGTCTACATATATAGAGGGTCTAGGATTCTAAAATAAATTGCATATAAAATAATAGAAGTACATATTCACTTTTTGGATTATAGCTCTAGTTACTGTAATTAGTTTTGAGCAGGAACTGYTATACTTCCTCCTCCTTTGAACAGTGCCTGGTACAGGACTTGAGCTTCTGTTTTTCTACAGAGCTGTAATATTTTAAACACCCTGATGAAGTCACTCTTCATGAGAAGAGGAACATGTTAAATTCCTGTATGGAATACATTATTGTATAATAGGTGCTTTCTCTGTACATAACAGTTGGGATATATTTTTTCTGGCTGCARCTTTTTCCAATGGAAGAACTGAAATAAGTCAGGCAAAAAGAAAAATTAAMCATTTGATTGAACTCTTAAGTTCATGGTATTGTTTAGACATAGGGAATGATGAAGAACACTGTAGAGCAATGGAAGAAAATGTAAGCTGTTTGTGGGGATGTTCTTGGAGGACTGGTCYGATCTTAGAATCTTCTTTTGGATTTAATTTATGTGTTTTCTTTGCTAAAAATAAAAAAATAAAAACAAGATTAAAAGGACACATTGTGTCAAACATGATGGCGATCACAAGTCCAAGAATTCCATTCTGTCTGAACACACATGCTAATTTAAGGATATGAAGTAGTAAGAGATTAACGGACTAGAATAGGAGGGTGTTCTGCACAAAAGCAGGAGGTTATTTAAATCTCACTTCTGTTAACCCTTAAAGAGAAAATTCCTAAACTTGAAAAAAGCTCTGAGGGCAGATAGGCAATATTTTCATGGTAGAGTGTTGCTGAGCCTCTGGCAAGTAGTCGACCCTGATACTTTCCCGTYGCCGTTCTCACTACCTCGTCCTGTTTCTTTGCCTGTTTCTCATTCTGTTTCAGCTGTATTTCTTAGTATTCCCTAAACGTAGTTTTACATGAAACACATGAAGTACGGAAAAAAAATTATTGTATGGAAAATATTTGTGGTATGTTGGCAATTAATTATGTAGAACCAATAGACATTCCAACTATAGGATGTTCAGGAAAACAGGCTGTTCTTAATATTTTTTGCATTGAGTCTTTTCAAGGTCAATATTTGTTTGTTTATTCTATCTTTTTGAAGTCAGGRAAAATTATCTATATATTCTCTATCCTGTGCCTAACAGTATGTCACATTACATTTGCCATATTTCTCTTTTCTGTTTATTAGAGAATATAATTATAGAAGCTGTTATATTATCTAGATTATGTCACTGCTAATAGAGCTGTGATCCGAATACTCTGTTTTATTGCATTTGGTAACTTAGCTCTGAAAATCTAAAGTAAATGGGCTTCCAGTATCTTTTAAAATTTATAATTTAATGAACTTCAAAAGTAGGAAGCTTTTCTGTGYGCTACCATTGGTTAGTACATGTGGATTGGAATATATGGCCATAGACTCATTTCATGCATTAAGAGGCAGACTGTAACTCAGAGCAGTATAGACTAGCCTATAAAAGCTGACACATTTGAAGGGGATGTCTCCATCACCTGATCTTTAATTGATCTCTTCTGAACAGCCGTTGATCTGCTCGAATTACCCAGCACAAATCTGTGGAATAGTACATTTATAACTCAAGGGGTCCCGCTTTAACACGATAAGGTCCTGGGGCTTTCAGTTTTCCCCTSCTCTGTAGAAGGCAAGGCAGACAACCACAGCACCTACTTTCAGGTTCAAGCTTAAACATTTCTATTGGGAAGTTTGTCTTTTTCAGGCTTTTTATATAGCCTGCAGAGGCTGGGACGCTGCTCTGGGGGATAATTCAGAGCAAAGATTGCTCATCACTGATGGTCTGAAGTGCGTGGGGAGTCCATCTGCATAGCAGCTAGGTTAGATTATGTGCAGGAAGGCATTTTTCCAGCAATTCCAGGGCTAAGTAGACTGAAGGCTACAGGACTGTAACTTTTCTCCAACATTTTTTTTTTTTACTGTTCTTTGCATGTGTGTGCAGAGTGCTCTGTACCACATTTTGTAGACCTGCCACGTTACAACGTATATAAACACTGTAGGCTGTGAGGAGGTGAAACACGAGCCTTTCAGAAGCACAGATAATACATCCTTTATCATAATAGCATCTAATTCAAGCGTGCAAACCTGAAAGCTGTAGCGTCATCAGTAATGTTTGTAGCTTACAATACACTGCTGATAATAGATGCATGCTCGTTAGCTTAATGAAGCCATGGTAGTGTATCTGTGGGAATCACTCTGCAGCAGCACCAACGAGAGTTTTTTGTAAGAATACTTCAAGTGATTCTTGGTAAACAATATGCAAACCCTACGGCAAACCCCTGTAATGTTGGAGATAAAAAAACTTGAGCAAAACTAACTTTTATTGCTGAGAGAATACCAGAATGATATAGGAAGACACCCTCCTATGAGGCTTGATTTGTAATTATGGATTATAAGATATTATCTGTCCTCAGTTCTTGAATAAATAATTCATGAGTAGAGCTTGAGTAAGTCTTCCAACCAATAAAAACCTCTCTGAAAAATGAAATAAAGGGGATTTCCAGCACAATGATTTTGATGAATAATTGTGACTTTTTAGTATTTTCCTTTTTAGTGGATGAGGCAGCAAGAAGTTCTCATAATCTCAAAAATCAGGTAGTGATGTTTCCACCTAAGAGATTTATGGGAAGGTGTAGACTTAGATGCAAAGCTCAGAGTAAGCAAAACTTGGTAGGAGTTTTATTCAGGARACACAATAATCTGAAATCTCATCTGGTTTAAACTGAAGTAGCTTTGGGATATTTGCTGTTCTGTTTAAGCCAAATATGTTCTCTGTTTATATGTATATACACACTAAGAAGAAGGAAGACAGTAGAAAACCAGGTAGTAAAGTTCCTCAATAAGCTAAGTCTTTGAAAATCTGAGGAAAACTTTGCAGTGCTTTTTCACAATGAAATTTTCACTTAATGCCCCC
>NW_028185217.1:508201-545550 GCF_003343005.1 Rhea americana | reverse complement strand
GAGGTTGGAAGGGACCTCTGGAGATCATCTAGTCCAACCCCCCTGCTCAAGCAGGGTCACCTAGAGCATGTTAGAATCACATCCAGGAGCGTTTTGAGTATCTCCGGAGAAGGAAACTCCACAACCTCTCTGGATGACTTGTTCTAGTGCTCTGTCACTCACAGAAGAGAAGTTTTTCCTCATATTCAGGTGGAACTTCCTGTGTTTCAGTTTGTGCCCATTGCCTCTTGTCCTGTTGCTTGGCACCACTGAAAAGAGTCTGGCCCCAGACCTCCCTTAAGGTATTTGCATACGTTCATAAGATCCCTCCCTCAGTCTTCTCTTCTCCAGGCTAAACAGGCCCAGCTCTCACAGCCGTTCCTCATAGGAGAGGTGCTCCAGTCTTCTGATCATCTTTGTAGTCCTACACTGGATTCTYTCCAGTAGCTCAACATCTCCCTTGTAGTGGGGAGCGGAATTGAACACAGAACTCCAAATGTGTGGCCTCACCATGGCTGAGTAGAGGGGTAGGACCATCTACCTCGAACTGCTGACAGCGCTCTTCCTAATGCACCCCAGGACATTGTTGGCCTTCTTGGCCACAAGGGCAMATTGCTGGCTCATGGTTAGCTTTTTGTCCACCAGGACTACCAGGTCCTTCTCTGTAGAGCTGCTCTCCAGAAGGTCAGCCCCCAGCCTGTACTGGTGCATGGGGTTATTGCTCCTTAGGCTGCACTTGCCCTTGTTGAACCTCAGGAGGTTCCTCTCCACCCATGTGTCCAGTGTGTCCAGGTCTCTCTGAATGGCAGCACAGCCCTCARGTGTATCAACCACTCCTCCCAGCTTGGTATCATCAGCAAACTTGCTGAGGAGGCACTCTGTCTCCTCATCCATGTCATTGATGAAGAAGCTGAACAAGACTGGACCCAGTATTGACCCCTTGGGGACACCAATGGCTACAGGCCTCCAGCTACTCTGTGCCACTCACTGACCATAACCCTCTAAGCACTGCCTTTCAGCTTGTTCTTGCTGTCCACTGATCTAACCCTCACTTTTTTGAGGTCACCTGTGAGGAGGAGTTAGTACATAGCATTCATGCAATAGAGAAAATTTTAACAAATGTGTAGTCCTCATTTACTTTTTTCAGGCAAAACTGATACGGTGTTCATTGCTTGTTCGGAAAACCTCCATTATGAGATTAATGGGAGAGATGTCAGCTGCAGGGTTAACCATTCCCTTAATAAAGAACAAACTGTTGTGGGAAGTGAAACAGTTGTGTGGGTAGTGAGGCAGTTGAAATTTTCAAGACTTGGGAAAAAAAATCAAAAAGTTTGTTGAACTTCATAAATATCAAGGGTATTTTTTTTTTAATTCTGCTATTTTATGAGAAGTGCTGAATGTAAAAAAAAATGAATTAAAGTACTGTAAATATTAATTGATTAGAAACTGCTAAAATCATGCCTTATGATCTTTCTTATATCAATAAGATTGGTCAAATATTTCAAAAATGCAAATTCTGTTCTAAATTTTGCTATAAGAATCAAAATCAGAAGGGGAAGGGAGAGACAATAGTTGGACCTCACTAATTATATTTAAGGTTGAGTGGTTTCAACATGTTCTGAAAGTGTTCCGAAGTCTTCTGAAAAACTTTGGATGTCAAAATAGAAGTGCCTGAACGCCTACATCAAAATAGCCTTTTTAGTCTGTGAATGTGTCGAAAAAAAGTGACTTTTTCAGTGACGTAGGGCTGATGGATTTCATTGGCAGCCCATGACTGTGTGAGGTGGCTCAATAATGAGCACTTTTATAAACTACTCTGCCTATTTAACAGCCTTAAAAATGAATTTTGGATCAGAGGCCAAGACTGAAGGCGCATTCTTTGCTGGATTTAAGAGCTCTTGAGGCTGCAGCTGTGGGTTGATGCATRTGGCTTGCTTAAGGAGCAAAACCCTATACTCTCTCTGCTGAATGAGGAGATAGTTATTCCTGTAATTTCTAGTATCAGCTCGGAAAGTAACTTAATAATAAAAATCTCAGTGTGCCCTCCTAGAGGCTAAGTTAAYTTTTCATGGAATAATAACTTTCCTTTGCACTGCCCTGCCATGAGGAAGCTCAGYGCTGGGTGCCGAAGCCCTTGTGCACGGCTGAGCAACACCCTCCACTGACACAGAGAACTAGCAGTGTAAATGCTCAACTTGGGGACACAGCAGCTGGATACAGAACAGGAGAGGACAGGCAAAATGCTATAGGGCTCTTCCTGGTAGTATATTGTGTTCCCATTTATCTAGTACCGTAGATCTTCAAGAGTGTCCTGCAGATTTTAAGTTACAACAGTAAGATGAAAAAAACTGGTTGTGGATTTAAAAGAGGAACTCAACTTGTTGGATTCAATGAATATCACTGTATTGACTTGAAATCAACTGAAAATCAAGCTCTTACATACTGTCTGAGCAAATACTTCATTCTGACTAATCACTGCATTGTTTTACAAGCATTAAAAAAGCTTGCTAAAGCCTCGTCATTCATTATTAACATTAAAAATATTGATATTATTTCTTTGGAATAATTACAAACATAGCAATTATTCATAAGATTAATGGGCTGGATTAAAAATAAGCACATACAAAGCTATTCATCAATTAAATCAGTRCATGCTATGAAAAGTCCATGAAAAGATACCTTAGAGATTTAATTAATATCAAGGCACTAATTATTCTGGGAGTGTTGATTGTTTGGACACGGTGAAATCTTCGAAGTGTAGTCCAGATTAAGGTTTATTTTCTTTTTAAAATGCAGGGAATAGTGTGCACATAAAGATATTGAAATGTTTTTTTTGAGTGATTCTAGTCTGGGAAAAGCCAGATTATCTTGTGTATTAGCAAACAGCAACAGGATGATGCTCCCACCTCCAAAACAAAACAAGCCCTTTACTCTTCAAATTTTGCCTTTTGTGGCCCTGTTTAGGTGGTTATTTGAAAATTGGGGGGGGGGGTGTTGGAGAGGAAAGAAATGTAGGACTTTTGCACTGACAACATCTAAGATAACGATAGCTTCCCTCTACTGTTGATTGTTTCTATACCCTAGTCACTGAAGCCACCAGAGACCGAGGTGGCTCTAAGGATGCAGTATGATTGCATGGATGTACCACTGAGTTGAGACAAGGAAAGACAATTCTTAGTCTGGATGTACTGTAAGCAGTGCTGCACCTTTCTGGCGTATGGGCTCTCGCCGTGCAGCAAAAACACAAGCTAGGAGGCACCTGGGGAAGCCAGGAGACCCTGCAGCTCCCTTAGTGGTGTCCAGTGCATGCTGCGTACCGCGGGTGCCAGCGGTGACCTGACAGGGGCTTTGGCATCCCCCACTCTGACCACTGAGAAGCTCCTGGGTACCAAAGCTGCTGTGCTAAGCAGCCCGTTGAGTGAATTATATATTCATTTAGCCTGCAAACGCACTCACTTAACTGAGCAAACAGAAGACTAAATCAGAGAGATTATTTCACTACGTCAGATTATCCTCATTATCGTTACAGAGTTAGTAAATTATGAAGATCTACCCAGTAGAGGAAGAAAAATCTTATCTCGAATCTGAGCTCTGCTTTTTTTTTTCTTTTTTTTTTTTTCCGCTAGGCTTGCTATTATTTTATCGCTTCTAATCCTGTAAACAGTAAGATTTCAAGAGTAAAATGTGTTCAGGGTTCATGTACCTTTATGAAGTAGGGAGCCTGTGATGGCATCTAACCCACAGTATGCAAGTGCTTTGCACCTTGCAGCTTTGCAMGTGTCCTGCCCTCTGCACAAACTCCAGGAGAAGTTAAGACCCCGTCTCCTGTTGTTTCCCCTTGTCCATGCTTCAACTTTGTTTTCGTGGGAAAACGAGAGCTGCTCCAACTGGAGGGGCCTGGCCCCTGGTCTGCAAGTTTATGGGAGGAGAATGTGGGTCACACTGGGGAGCTGGGCTTCCCCGYGGTCTGCACAGGGTGTTGGAGCTCTCCAAAAGGTCTGCCAAGTTACCGATAGGTGTCAAAGCGGGGCTGGAAATAGAAAAGCAGGGTTGACAGCGTGAGCAAACTTCAATTGGCAGAAGCCCCAAAAAGGGACTGGGAACAAACCAAGCTTTTCACTGCCGCAGTCCCGATGCTGGACGAGGTCCAGGCAGGTCCCTCCTGCGACTTCGAGCCGTGCAGAGCCTGCSCGTGCATTTGCCTGCAGCCCTGCGCATTGCCTCCTCGTGATGCAGGTTGTCCCAGTTCGGGAGAGCCCATCGCCCAGTCTCATCCCCTATGTCGGCGGCCGAGAGGCAGTGTGACATAAGTGTCATTTTGGGATCCTCAACACCTGGACCAGTGCCAATGAGTTGATTCTTTTCAGTGAGAAAAGTGTTGAGTTTACAGTGGTTTCCAGGAGTTTCTTTTGCATCTTAAGTTTAATGATATTGACTTAAAATACGTGATTGGGAGGAGTTAGCTGTCATCCTCCATAAATATTGAACTCATTTTTATATTGCATACGTGTAGAGATAAAAAGATACTTATTCTCACTTAAAGTGCCATATACCTTAGTTGATGTCTGATCATCCAAATAAACAACCAGAAAAACAATAGGTAAAAAATTATGTGTATTCAATATGAAAGTGCAGAAGTATATGGAAAGAAGAGCTTGATTCTGTGTGTATCTGGGGCTACGAAATGGATCCTAAGAATATGCAACTTTGAGAATAAAACTGGAGCAGCCTCAAGTCTTCTGTAACTCAGATCAAGGGACAACTCAGACCATGCCTGTCTCAAAGATTGACTTTACACCATGTTTATCCTTACGTGTTTCTGACAGTTCTGTAACATACCTAAATTCACTGCTGTATAATCAAGACTTGAGTGCCTCAGAAAGTTAGTAAAACCTGTGTATCCTACATTTGCTTACTTTACATTTTCAGTCTTTCTTGTGACAAGAAAAGGTAACTGCCAGGAAGACACACATTTTATGTAGAAGACAAGCATCCTAGCGTGTGATGGGCTCACAGTCAGCAGTCTCTGTATACGTATTTGAATCTGAATATGTACAATTCAAAACACAGGTTTATTAGGAATCATCAATCCCAGTTTATGCAAAGAGCAGACAGTTCTTTTACGGCGGAGCCTGCTTGCGAGCATGTTACACAGCTGGGTATAGCTGAAGAACAAATAGGAGACAGATTACGAAGTTTGATTCTTGATGTAACTGGAAACATCCAAGCAGAAACATGCTCCAAATCACAGGCTATTAACAAGAGCATAGGAGGTACAAAGTACCTCCGTCTGGGAAGCACAGCTCTTTACGACAGCTCCTGTGCCTTTTGCAAGAAGCTTCCTAGTCTCTGWACGTCTCCAGAGGTCCCCGCTACTGCCAACGGCAASGTTTATTTGTGCAAAAGCAGAAAAWCTCTTTCCGGTTTTCCCTTCAGGAGGGAGGCCGGCCGCTATGTTCTGCTTACCACCTTATCCATTTGCTCTGCTCGAAAGAAAGAAAAAAAAAACCCAAACAAAACAAATGCACTAAGCAATTGAGGTCCATTTAACTTCATTACATCTTAATAACCTTATCAGCGTTGCACCTGCTTGTATCACTTTTCCTTAGTGTTTATTATCAATGTCTGTGAGTTGTTCTATTGACCTCTTAGGAACTAACTCGTAAATACATTGTTGGCAGTGTGAAATGATGTGTGCTCTAGGAGTGCTTCTCTCTCTCCCCTGTTTATAAAGGGAGATGATACAGGTGCATATGCTGGTGCTTAACTAAATGGTGGTAGGGCTCACCTTTTTACATCTATTATTGTCAAGGAATAATAATACATGGAATTAACTCTTACTTGTTATTAYGATAGAAGTGGTGATAAAAATATTAGAAATATTTAATACTGTCAATGATAGGAATAAAGAGTTAAAGCAGAGGAGAAATCCTAATAGCTCTTCCAGCTCCTGTCTTACCAATGCGTCAGTAATTCCTATAATGTGTTTTATTGTGTTTTGTCTAAGTTTCAAGAGATGTGAGTGCCACCAAAGATTATTCCATAATCCAGAAGAACTCAATAGCATGAAAAAAAAATCTTCTCTGTATTTTCATTTTCTTTTCATTCTTCTACCCTTAACTGTAATTATGGATARCATTCCCAAATAAATAATATTTGTCTTTGTGGTAACTCTCTTGAAAATACATGTAAGTGAAGTTTTCTTCATTTCCATGCCATCCTTTGGTCATGCTTTCTTCTCTTTACAAAAAAACAGCTGCTGGCATTTTATGTTGCATTTTTCTGAGTTTCTTAAGTGTCTGCTTCTTTGTGGTTCAGAGATGAAGGCAAATCATTCAACTGCGTTATGACATTCGGTGATGCTTTGCCACAGAAAGAATCCATTAAGGGTTTCGTAAGAATTTTCCCAACATAAGAGAACTGTCAGTGCAACCATTCCAGTTATTTATGATTGGAACACATGAACCTTCCAGCCAGAAAAGTGCCTGATAGCCATTACTACCTGGTTATAACTTGGATCAGCTATAAAGGTATTTTGAGTTCCTGGTTGAGTTCACTAGCAACCAGATTCCTATTTTACCCATATATTTTTACTAGTTGCTGGATTATGTCTCTGTCCYGACTGGTATTCACAGAACATACAAAGTTAGTGTCTACTAGGTATTTAACATGCATAGTTTGTTTCTATATATTTTTTTGAAAGAAGATGTGGCCTCTGAAGCTGGTGCTGTGAGAACTTGTATTACATGAAAATCCCTTCATTAAAGAATATATTTATTTTTTGTGATAAACCTTCATTTTGCAAAGCAATTTCTTCAGTTTTTATTTAGAGTCCTTTATGCATTATAGATGGTGAATTGAATGAGTCTTGGGAAATTGTTTTTCATTTCTGCAGAATTAGTAATATTGACAATTCTTAAAATGTCAATAGGTTGATGATAATACTACCTTTTCTAGCAAGCAAAACAATATCCACATCATAAAACCAAAGAGAATGTAGTCATAGAACAATATAGACTTTTTCTTTAACTAGATTATACCTCCGGTTCCTCATTTCCTTGTTGTGCTGAGAAAAGAGGAGGACATAACACACACATCTTGTTTTCCTGACAGCATAAGCTTCTCTGTTTAGGTACGTCAGATATAAAACTGTCTACAGTTAAGGTTAGAACGAACTCCATGAGAGAAAATTAAGGCATTTGACCCGTGGGCTGTGCATAACTAATCTTCTCCTGAATAATCCGTCAATAAATAGTGGTCCTATAAAGTATGCTATATAACAAAATACAAATAGCTAAGTTATGTTATATACATATATTTTCACTTAAAGCTCTTTTGTGTGTGTTTTGCACAATGCTCTGTTGATATTTTTTTGTTGCAATGTATCTGGAAACTTTAAAAGAAAGAAAGAAAAATGTACTTCTGATCATATTGATCCTAGTATCTTAATAGGGTCATGATACCATTTTCAAAAGATAAATCCTCTGAATGTTTTTTATTGTTGTTATACACAGTAAATAACTTTTCCAGATCTAGAAGGCTGTCATCTGGGCTGAGATAAAGAATTAACTGTATGAAATCAGGCACATACTTACACTAATATTTTGGGGGGATGGTGAGATTGTTCAGATCTGATTTATGGAACTGCCGTGGGCTTACCGTAATATTATCAATGTAGTTGAGACTGAAGGAAGAAACGAGGAGAAAGGAAGAAATGGGGAGCAATCATTTGATTAGAGAAACTTCAGTTTACTGTCTGAATTCTAGATATTTGGTAAATGTTTCATGAAGCTATTCCTGTTTTTGCTTTTTTACAAAGCCTATAGCCTTCTCCCCCGTCCCCTCTCCCAAGGTCTTATAGACCTTAATCAGGAAATTAATCAGTACTGTAACTCTATTTTCATGTAATGTAAGAAGATGGCCTTTCTCTCTATTTAAAAATAGAGGGAGTAATTACAATTATATACATGTCTACATGTTTTCAAATGATGCTGTACTATCAGAATAATTTACTGCTTATAGCAGTTTAAAAGTTACGCGTGTGTGCCTTCCTCTGCCTCCCCAAATGAAGGGCAATCAGGGCGAATGGATGATAGCTGGAAGGAGATATCATCTCCTTCTTCAGAAACCATGTAGAGGTCCTTTCTGGAAGAATTGCCTACAAACTTCCATTTCAGAAACAAGTTTAGAGCAAAAATGAACTACTGTAAATCTCTGTTAAATTCCATTAGGAAAGCACTCTACCTAGGTCAGCTGCTCCTGCTGAGACAGATTTGTTGTTGAAGAAATTTTATCTCATTTTGTCAAGTCCACATTTTTTACATGTGTAATCTTTTAGTTAATACATTACTTACGGGTCTTGAAGTAGTCACCCACACACTGATATGAACGATGTGGATTTTCTCTATTTTTCTTAATGCAACAGATATATTGTCCTGTATATTGTCAGTTAATATCCTCCTGAAAACATAAAAATGCCATCAAAACCAACAAAACCACACATATAAAGTCCCCCGAAACGTCTGAAAATAAACATCTAATAACAGAACAAAAAGAATAGGACATTGATTTCCTGTAATTCATTGGTTGGGATAGCAGTAGAAAGTAGACGCTTACTTTCTGAATTAATTATCTAATTTTCTTTGCCTTGTCCATGCCCCATTTCATTCTAGCTGATTCAGTACTATTTATTTGCATATGCTTTGAGCATGAARTACACTGCTGGCCAGAAAAGACGCATGTTAAAATTGAACAAAAATACTCATCTAGGAAACTTGTTCTTGGTCACGTGGAATACCCACACTGAACAAGTGGCTATTGAAGATGAAATTTTAAAAAAGCTCTTTTGCTAAATCTAACTTGGGTATTTTTTCAGAAAGCGTGTCATGCTGTAGTACTCTGTGATGACCAAGGTTATTGGTCTAAATTAAATTAATAGATAAATTAAAATTAATTAAACTAAATTAAATAGATATTTCTGTTCCTGTCCAAGGGTCTTTTGGGAATAATGCTAATAGAACTGTCCCCTGAAAGAAAGTTTTAAGAACTGCCAACAGGTCAGCTGCTTTTTGATTATTTTGCAGGTTAGGAAGTAGACAATTAAAATCTGATTTCCAGAGAGAAAGGGAGGGAAGGAAATATCTGCTTAGTAAATTGTGCGTTAGGACACTGAGTAAAGATGTATTTAAAGTGGGGACACATGAGCACAGATGTGCTTTTCTTCATATGAATTGGTAATAATGCTTTTGAGACTTTTGAGAAACTTGCTTTTGTTGATCAGTTCATCAAAGAGTTAAAAGAACAAAATTGAGAGAGAGTTTTGCTTCACATCAATCATTTGCTTCACAATTTTAAGATCACTGTTCCCTTTTAATCAGTGCGTGGAATATATTCTGTTTTCTTGGAGAGGGCAATTTATGGTTTCATAAGTAATTGAAGTAGACTAATTGCAAATGATTAGCATTTGAAGAAGGCTTTTAATTGCTATATAAGACCAGTTCAGTATGCCTTTCCCTGCACTTCATGTGAGTGTAACTTAAAATACATAATTTAATAAAGGCTTTACTATAAAATAGGATTAAGTATACTTATAGATCTTTATCCGTCATTTTTGCTGCTCTTTAATCCTAAACAAAATGATGTTAAATATGCAGAATCACAGAAAACAGAAATCAGGTAATTCAGTATAAATGTACTTGCTTTTCACATTAGATATTCCAAGTATTTTTCCAAATAACATTTTACCGCAAATACTTTCCACTGAAGAATATTAAAAGATAAATTTAACTTTTAGTTCAAAATAGACAGCAATTCAAGAGGTAAAATAGAAATTGCAAATCCAATTGAAAAAAAATTCACAAAAATTCTGCACTGAAGAGAATTGGACAGATTCTGTAATTGCTCGCAGCACCTGCAGCAGTATTGATACAAGCATCAGTTTAGGATAAAATCCTTAAAACAAGCTAAGCTACGTGTCCACCCAGGTATAGAGCAGAAATAGGATCATCACCTCTTCAGCTGTCTCCTTGCTGCTCTCCCCTCTGCATTGCAGAAGCTTCTTCTCTAATTTCATTGTTTGAAACCTGTGGGTGCAAATGTGACCTTGTCTCCCAGATACATTCGTGCTGGCCAGCCTGGGACGGGGAAAACGGCAAAGGGAAGACCCACAGTGACTTCTTGCCCTTCTCTATGAGGCCAGTAAAGTGTGAGAGGTAGAAGGAGACAAAGAACAAAAAGGTGTTCAAAAAGCTGGTGGTTAAAATATGGAAACAGCGTCATTTGGAGTTCCTGGTGTTGAAGTGATGGGACTCACTAGAAGGAGGATATTTTCTACTGAGCATTAAAAATAAAGACAAATATATCGTGTTTTTTGCAAAAAAGTGAAAGAATGAAAAGAGACGGATGAYGTGGTCAAAATGTTGGGATAGAAGAGCGTCTTTGCAGCAGCATTTTGAATAAGTGAGGGAAGACCAAATATACCACACATCTGTAAATATATATAATAGTGAGATGCTGGATGATCAGACACAGAAAAAGAGGTTTCGCTGTGAGAATGAAGAGGAATACYATAGCTAGGAGATACTAAGCCAAAAGAGTGTAAAACTTGCTCCCAGACTGAGAAGGGTTAGTGAGAGATACAAGTGAAAAACTRCTCTTCAGGTTTTTCCTTGAGTGATAGAATGGTAACGTTATCCGTAGCGATTAAGAAAGTAGTGGAAGGATTTAGCAAGGAGATATTAAGGTAGCTGTTCTCGGTTTTGCTGAGCTTGAAAAATTGATGGTTAATCACTCGTAAGGAGGTGTCAAAGGGAGGCTGAGARGAGCATGCAGCAGGTCTGGAGCAGTGAGGTCGAGCAGTGAGTCAGGACAAGATGGCAGCTGCATTTGCATTTGCGACCAAAATTGCAAGGGAATCTGAAAGACTGTGAAAAAACACATTGAAAGAATGACTCCAGCGCGCCGAGCCAGAGCAGCCAAGAGGGACGTGCTTTTGAGAAGAGCTTAGTCAGTTGTATTGAAGGGAGTTGGCAGTTCAAGGCAGGATATGAAGCGCCTGTTTCTGAGCATAAAGAGATAAAAGAGATAGGAGAAATGGTAGTTAAAGAAGCAAAGCAGGGGGGCAAACATGTTTGTGCTGTGACGTGAAAGGATATGAAAGAGTGAAAGTAAGGCAAAGATTAAAAGAGGGAACGAGAACAGACACGAGCGAAATCTGCAGTCACCGTTTCACGTTTGTGATAGGGATGAAGGGGGGGAAARACAAAAGTTTGTGATACGAGCAAAGAGAGAGGGCTCAGATAAGTTCTAAAAATATGCCATGGATCTTCCTTGATCCRCCAGATAGACAGACATCTTTTTGCCTGCTGCAGATGCTGAAATAGGGCCAGCTGCAGCAGGCAAGGCTGCATCACGGTTTTCCTRTGCTTGTCTGTCCTGCTCTGACCCCCACGGGCCTGTTCTCTGGTTGAGGCATTGCRGAGTGAAGAAAACCTTTGGTTCGGGTGGATCTGAACCCAAATCTCTCTGCAYGAGGCTGCCTTTTTAAAAGAGAGGGTTTCCAGTGGATTAAACATGTCCTGAGCGTGTTTATGGATGTGTCCTGAACGTATACTGGAATGAGATCCTGCGGGACGTAAACACTGCTCTGCCCAGCTGGGGGCTTAGGCAGGGCACAGTTGGGATAAATAAAAGTGGAAGTGATGTTTCAGATGAAAACCCGACATGCAGTCTTTGCAATGCATTTGTGTTCAGGGAGACAATTAGCTGAAACTGTCTAAATCACATAATTGAAGCCACATCTCTAAAGTCGTGTCTATTTTAGAAATCTGAGTCATTTTACAGACCCCCAACTTTAGGCTTTTGTCTTTATCCCTTACAGAATAAATCTGCCATGATTGTGTTTTCTTATTATTAATGTTTAGTAACTGCAGGGTTGCAAATATTCCAAACAAGGAAATGGCTGGAAATGCCCTTCCTTTTCTCTCTCCATTGTAGGAAAGTATCTGGTAGAGCATGTTGTAAGTAACAACATTTTTATAGGTCTAAGTAGATATGGATACATTTTAAATATATATTATTAGCTACCATTGTTACCACATTTTGCACATGTACACTCTACATCAAGGATAAACAAGTATACTGAAAGGAGTTATAGCCTCCCATGTAAATATAATATATAATAATATATAGTATATAATAACTGATTGTTATATTGTACTTTTGCAAAGTGTACTGGAAGCAGTTCGCAACTATTCTGACAAACATATGCAAATACAATAKAACTACTAAATGTTTAAATATCCTTGCTATCATATGCAAACTAAGTAGTAGGTACAATTTCTTTTGTACTGGTTGATTTTCCCAAATACTATTTTTTGCTATGTGTTTTTTGGTTTGGGATTTTTTTTTTCTCTCGGTATCAGAGATACTGCAGTAGGAGCTCAGAAATACTTACCTTATATAAAAATTACTTAAATTCTTCTCCCTGTCTTAATACCTCTGTTCGTATTTCCTATCTCATATCAAGAAGCAAAGCGTAAATGTATTTGCAGATTTGTCTTTTCGCTCTCCAGCTTTTCTCCATTAGCCGGCCTTTGATTTGAAATTGTAAGGCACTTACTCTTTTGCCAGCTTTCTTATAAACAGATTCAGCTTGTCCTTTTGCCGATGCTTCAGCATGTAGCCAATTTCCTCTCTTTTCTTGCAGTTCAGAAGACTTCAGATAATTCTTCCTCTGTTCTCTCGCAAATATATGAAATTCTAAGTAGTCATGTAAACTTCCATCACATTCGCGAGGCAATTCTAGCACTACCAAATTGCAGACTTGGCAAAATATTGTCCATCTGCCTTTGAAATGATTTAAGATAGGATTGAATTTCAGAGATGCTGGCRCAGACAGTCTAATCTACTACCTGGGTGCCTGTACTTTTACAAAATAGCCTGTTCTTCTGCATATCCCAGCATGACATGCTTAAACCATTACTCAGCTCGGTTAAAATCTCCATTCAGTTCACCAGTGCTTCACATCTTATTTGATGAAAGGCAAGGTCAATGGGATTTGTTGAATCTGGACTAAAACTGCCGATTTGTAGGAAATGATGCAACTCTGTACAGATCTTAGGAAAGGATTGCTCTGGTATCTGCACGCACACTGATGGTGCTTGGCTGCAATTTTGAGAGCTGCTAATGTGGAAGTGGTGAATGCTTTTACTTGTGTTACAAATTCCTAGTTAATGCCTCCAGTGACAGGTTATCCAGGGATAGAGCCATGTATTAATCCTTGCGGTTTAGTTAGATAACTCCTGCAGAGGCTTTGAGCAGCTGCATCCTCAGATTCTTTCGTCTGAATCCGGTCAGATCATCTGTAATCCAGTTTTTCCTTTCCTCTTCACTTTCGGATTTTCAGTTTGCAGGCTGTAAGCACACACAAAAGARTGTGAGCAGCTGCAGTTACGGGAACGTACCCAGTACACAGCAACGTGGGGTTYGCAGCAGCACTGCCTCGTGTGTGGAGCTAAAAAAAAGAAAATTATTTACGCTATCTCCTTAGGGAGGTATTTAGAGCAGAAATTCAGGCTCTGTCGTATCTCAGTGGTCACTGTCCCACCACACAGTGGCAGGCCAAACGTCCCAGCATTAACTTTCAGGAGCACTAAATCCACCACAGACAGAAAAGATGTTAAATACTCAGAAAATAAATACATTCACCAAGTTGCTGGCTCTCGTAGTCTGAACGGGCTCATGCATCTTTTACCCTCTATGGCTTGTAGACTCTGACCTAAGAGAAGAGAAGCCCTGTACTCAGAGGAAAGGCATTTTTATTTATGTCAAAAATAAACGACTGGCTGAAAGCTAAACTGTGGCTAGTGCTGAGTGTGCTTCCCTGGCGGGAGTTGATACCATTCTGAGCAGCAAAACGGCTGAGAGGTTTCAGTGATCCTGTATTATTTATTTTGATAGCATAAATGTTTATTATCTGTCTCTAAAAATAGATGAAGTGAATTTGGGAACTATCTGGGAGCAATGTGAATAAGTTGCAATTCACTGTAATTATATTCTAYGAAAGCTCTCTTTTAGCAGTGTAAAAAATGTGCCTAAGCCAAAAGCAACCACCCTAAATTTTCGGTTCCAGAAGGACTTTCTTGGGGGCAATATCTGAATGTCTGTAGGCTTATGCATGTTGTGTACATTCGTTGTTATGACCATTGTGTTAGTGAAATAACCCAGAAAAATATCGTAGACTTTAGGAATCGGTGCAGCGCTGTACGCAGTGTAGCCAAATCCATGTGTGTTTGGAAGACTGGAGTTAAGACCTTGTCTAGTCCTGTTCACCCCAAGGATAACAGACCCCAAGTACATAACTACCCATGTTGCTGCACTAAACTGCCCCATAGGGCAGTTTACCAGGATACTTTAGAGTAGCAAACGTTACTTTCTCTTTTTCCCGACTATGCCTAACACTAACTATATATTGGTGCAAGTTGAACGCAAAGATGCTTACGTGTGCTGCAGCGATGGGTTTATGGGGAGTATTGGAAACTGGATTTTTGTGGGAATTACGACCTATATTTCAGTTAGAAGAGTAAAGCACTGGGGCAGTTATGAGCAATCCGCCAATTTTTCAACTATCCTGAAATCTTATTCCTCAATTTATGTGTTCTGTGCATTAGGATGGCATTATAAATACATGTTTTACTGAGATTTAAAATTAGGTCTCTGAAATAGTACTGGCTGTTTGAATTGTGATGCACTGTTGAATTCTGCCCCTTTTTGATATATTGTCAAATAGTGTTTTAAAATTCTTTCTAATACTTCATCAGACTGACATTTCTTTTGTCTCTTTCTCCATCATCTTTGGGAAAATAACTCGCACAAGAACATGACAATGTAACAAAACCCCATTTTAAAAAATCTTTTTTTATATGTCTCAGCAAGGGCAAATAATTTTTTTCCAAAATACAACCACTTTCCCGAGATTTCATCAGACATCTAGTATCCTTAAAATAAATATTTCTTTAAAATCTACAATAGTTTGGTCTTTCAGGAAAAAAAATCTGTGTGATTAGGRGAATAATAGCCCTAAGGTTATTCTCTCCTATCTGTTAAAATCCATTCCTACTAGATATAACAAGAGCTCAACTTCATGCCAAAATTGATTTGAAGTGTATCTTCACTCCTGACTTTCTCTGCAGTGGCTCATTTCCCTTTTCTGTGCTTCTTTGTAATGGCCTTCTTCCAAGCTGTGAGACTGAGAAGTCAGTACAAGCCCAACACTGATTTCAGCAGGGAACTGCAGAGATATTTGCCCTTTATTGTGGATGCAGAACATAAATTGAGTCCAGGGAGAGCAGCATCCTAAAATTATCCCAGGAGTAATTTTTTGAGACCAGACATTTCAGATGATGAGTATTGTTCCCTTTTGCTAAGCTTTTTTAATATCATAGAAAGTCAAGCATGTGCCTACTGTAAATACTGTATATCCCTTTTTCAAATATGATTTTTACAAGAACACTTTTGGGTGGCAGTACAAATGCAAAATACTTAGGATCAAAATTAATTCAGAAGCAGAAGAGCCCATTTGGAACTTAGCACAATAAATAACTTCTGACTGTGGATGTTGATGGAGCATAATTTGTCTGATAAAACTGCAGGTCATGATGCATTTAAAGCAACTGTTTCCAATACTGGGTTTTGTTGTAAAAACAAATAATTGATTAATTAATTATAGTCTGTCATTTATCATCCTAATGTAGACATTTTTCTTCTCTTAAAGTCAGAGAGCGTCTCTCTATTGGGAGTCGTGCTTTCCAGAGCACTTTTTTATTTTTGTAGTTTGGAAAGAGAACAGGCAGCTCTCAGAGCTGCAAAGTGAGAGTAACTGCTCACTCCCCTTATTCTACCAAGCAGTAATCACAGACAACACTTTAATCTGCAAAGAAAGAGATATTATTACTATAAAAGTCTAAACCAGAATCCTGAGTGTATTATTGTCTTTGTCAAACTGAATATTGGGAATGTATTCAGAAAAAAGTATATGAGACAATTCGCAATGACTAAGAGGTGAGCCRATGTTGCCAAACGTCTTTATAGCAACAATTAAAATTTCCTCTTAGCTTCTGCCCATTAAGAAAGGCGTATCTACTAACGCTACATACCAATTACTACTCCAGCAGAATGTAGCAATTATATTTGAACATTTTTATTTTAGTGGAAATAGTTAGGGCTAGAWCCACAGAAGAGTTTCTGCGTCGTGATTCCTGCAGTGAGGTGTGGTTCCTGTTCGGTAGAGCCTCTGTTTCCAAGGTGGGCAGCCAGCCCCGCGTCCAAACGGCGTTGAAAACAAAGTGCCATCAACCACTGCAGTAGCTGTGCTCAAAACTGGTCCTTATGCCTAAAATCCCCAACTCTTCTTTATTTCCTTATGTGGTATACAGGAAGAGTTAAGCGCATCAGAATGGGGTCCGGAGAACCTGTRTGCTAAATATGGAGTAACTGCACCCAGTGCAGAGGATACACTGAAGATATGGGTATAAGTAACCAGCCTTAGGAGTCATTCTGTCTTCTGCCWCTCTCTCTCCTTTTCTGYAGTTAGCTATTTAATCTAGGCTYTTCACATAAAATATAGCTAGAGAGKTGCAGCTGGGGGGGGAGGATTTAAATAAATATCTGCTGTGAAAAGGCAGTAGTTGGACAATAGGTTKTCTAAAATTTTRTTCTCTYRCTCTCCTGTTGAGTTTGTCCTGTTTTGCCAAGAGTAATTAAATACTTAGGGAGCGAGAAAGGAGAAAAGGAGAGGACTATCTGGCATGGGAATTCACCGTGGGTGGGTGCAATCTTAGATCATTCATACTCCTACAGTCTTTTGAATCTAGCATCAARCAACACTGGAGCCTGGGTTTATTTAGGGACTTTCCATGCTGTGTCCCTCTGTCACAGCTCAGGGATCATCATTTAAGTGCCTACGATCAAAACTTACTCTGATTCCTAGAGGTGCTTTGTCTAGCTGAAGAGATAACATGAGCTCTCCATACAAGTGCTTTTAATCCCTGCCTCTCTCATAACTGCATTGTCTTGATGAAACATAGGATTTGATACTCTTCTAATAACGAATTGTTGTTTTTTCGGCTGTCATTATGTTATGTTGYATGTGTTGCTGATCAGTTCTTTGAGCCTTTGATATGCATATTTCAGTTATTTCTTTGGTATGAATTTAATACCCCCCCCCCCCCAAAAAAAAAGCATGAAATACTTATTAAATGTTGCTACTTCTTTAGAAATCATTATTAATGACAGCCTAGCCTGTATGTGAAAATAATATATTATTCTGTATAATTATTCTGCAAAAATGCAAGACAGAAGGAAAGAAAGAAGCCACATGGCTACATAAATTGGATTTTGCTGTCTTGAGAAGACCACATCATGAAACTGCTTCAGTGACTGATGCTTATGGCAGATCTGATCAGAAACGCAGGAGAGAAAATGCTTAATACAAAATCAAATAAATAATTATCCATGGGGCAAATTCTGGACTCATTTTATTGTTCTGTATTCACAGTAACTATGAAATAGAGGAAGCATTTGCTACTCAGGGAACAAAAACATCTTCATATCTCTCTTTAGCTTTTAATCCTAGTGTGAAGTTTATATATTACATTTTGTTCATGCTCTTCATGTCTTATAGGAAGCAATAAGAAACTCASTACCCTGTGACAGAGGGTATTTTCCACTGTACAATACCTGTCTTCTGCTTCCCATTCCCCTTCTTGCCCCCAGTAGATCAAAGTGATGGAGTCTGTTTAGGCAAGAAGGCTTATGAATTTGAAGTGATACTGCCTGCTTGGATTTTCCCTACTCGGATCATTATTTTATGCTCAGGCAATCAGCATTTTTGTCTTGAATAAGGTCATTTTTCTTGTGCTAGGTTTTCAGAAATGCCAAACTATATCTAGCTATTCTCAGGAATGTTTAACAACACTCGTTGAAATAGAAATTCATAGCATCAATGGATCACTCCGGTGTATTTTTGTCAGCAGTCTGTGTTTCTCGCTCAATAGATATTACTGTGAGATATTTCTTTGCACTTGGAAATCCAGTATAAACTTATTGAGACTGAACTGAAGTTCGGGATAAAAATATAGGATGGTTATGCTGTGAAGGTTACTCTTTCATGTTTGGGTAAAATAGGTAAAATATATTTTAAAACCTTGATAACTTTCATGTTTCATATTGTAAAGAACTCAACATAACTGATTTGATCCAGGAAATCTTAAAATGAAATTTGAGTGAAACCCTTTTTGTTCATACTCTAAATTATATTTCTAGTCCAAATATTTTTGAAAAGCTGCATTATTATGTTGGCATACATTCTTGTTAATAACAGCTTCCAAGGGAAAGCTGGGCATTTAATACAACTCTCAAATTTTTTAAATAGAAAATGGACTCACATGGAAATGCTAAATACATTCTAAATAAATAATTGAAATTTGCATATTATAAGGAAGTGTCTGCCATAGAGAGGTTGATAATAATGAGATTTATTACACAGGGAAAACATTTTTGTATGGTGATTCAATTAGTTTTGAAAACTTGCRGTACTGTGCCAGTATTGTTTATTGCTATTATTTGCTTTCTAGCCAGCAAAGTCATTGACTGTGTTCAGGCGAAAGTCATAAGACTGAAATGAATGACTKTATAGAGAAAATGTGGATACAGTCTGGCCCTTAATTTTCTTGCACTAGGGGTTTATGCCATCATGTCTTTTGGTTTGGATTCTTTTAAGGTTTGTTCCTCACCACTTCAAAGTTTTGCTAGTGAGTTCAGTCAAACTAGACTTAGCTGAAAATTGCTCTGGTATTCCGTAGAGTTTTAGGAAGTTACTTAAATATATTCAAATAGTGTATCAGTGCATCTAGACTTATTTATTAATGCCAGATCCAGTGCCTTTTGACATCAATGAGATATTTTAAGGCTCTGAACTTCAGACCTTCAGATTCTCAAAGGCAGGGAGGTATCTAAATTTAACTGATTCCCTGTGCAAGATGAATRCATGCTTCTGATTATATCTGTGTGAAATGTTTAGATCCTGCTTTAAAATACTTCAGTACTACTTTAACATTTAGCATGAACTGCTGGTGAGCCTATTTGGGCACAGAGTTARCCATGAAGCTGAATGTGCTGCGGAGCTGAGAATCGAGTGATCAAGGAAGTTCTAAAAGTAGTACTTCAGATTTTCTTTTGGTTAAGAAATATTTTTACGTAAAATTTCCCCTCTAATTCTCAAATTCTGAACTCATGGTTTGCTAGGTCACTGCAAATGCTCTCCTTCAAAACTACTCACTCAGAGTAATGAGACTCTTTCTTTATGTAAAGTGGCCTATTATCATAAATGGATAAGGCACAACCTCTTAAGCAAGTAGAGAAGATTGTATGAGGAGTAGATCTCAGTCACGTACAATAGCTCCTTCAAAGATGGGGAATTTTCTTGAAAATTATAGTACTTCAAAAATTCTCTTACCTTAATCTTTGCTAAAATTGCTTGACTTATGTCATAAATCACTTCTTCTAACTACCTAAGGTTATCTGCTTAAAATAGTAATGAGCTTTATGTTTGAAACTTTACAGGATTGCTGGTAGGTAATTCTAGAAGAACATCTTAAAGGAGAGAATTTGGAACTTTCTTACGTGTTACAAGACAGAACGAGCTATTTAAATTAACAAGCAATCTGTTAGATTAACAATTAGTGTAGAGAAAAAATATCAGTTAGGCAAACTTCATTAATATGCTGCTGTGGAAACAGCTATTTCAATAATTTCTCGATCACTAAAACTCATCGAATCCTACCCTCTCTCTTAAACTATAAAAATATGTRAAGCTTTTGGCCGGAGGGAAGAGGAGAGTGGAGGAGGGCAAGGACATAAAACTAAAATACATACAGCTCAAACTGAATGAAAATAATAATAAATTCATTGATAAAATATTCTTTTTTCCATTCAAGTTTCTTAGCCTCTTAAGACTTCGTAGCAAAACACATCCAGCTAATCTTGATTAGCTGTATCACAGGATGACAAACAGATGTGAAGAGGCAAGTTTGAATTAAAAATATAATTCCAGTAGTTATCCGCTTAGCAAGGCAGAGGAAGGAGTGACTATTACAGAAGCCTGCTGGGTAACAGCATGCTAAAAACTTTCCATCTGCCAGTACCAAAGTTTGGTAATACTCCACTAGATCTTGAAAAACTCTGTCAATGGTACTTTACATGGTTGACAGTGCCAAGGATGTAGTTTTAAAAAGCTCATCCATCAATCTAAGGTTATAGCCTTTCTGGTAAATGTGCAAATGGAAGAATCTGCTGGAAGTCGGAAGCAAACTTGCTTGTCCTCAGTGAAATGTAATGCAGATTTTATCAAGTGACAACACCTATTCCTAAGAAGAAGGGCTCTCCAGACCAGTAGGGTGATACTTACTGGTTTATATTAATTTCAGCTTTCTGCTTTTCCACTGTTCGTTATGTAGCCCAGGCTCTGCAAAGGGAGGAGGGGAATATATATATATATGTATATGTATATATATATATATATATATGTATGTATGTATATGTAATATATATATATGTATGTATGTATGTGTATATATGTGTATATATATGTATATGTATATATGTTTGTATGTATATGTATATATATATGTTCAAATCTTACTGTTTTTTCCTTCAAGAACTTCCCATTTATATAGCACTTGTGAAAATAATTCAGCTTCACTCTATATTTAGTAGAGTTTTATTATTCTTACTTGTTATCTTAATTCAAAATCATATATCAACTTTTCTTATGTTTAATATTTTGGAACATGCAGAAAGCTAGCTCAAAGTCTCTTTTCCAGTGATTCTAAGACCTACACCTTTTGCCTTTCCTTATATATTATTTAGTCAAGTATCATCTTGGTTGCCTATGTGTGTAAGAAAACAAGAAAGCTGTGGAATGCTAAATAGGTGGAGTATGTTTCTCATGCACTGCCAGGCAGTCCAGAGAGAGGGGGAGAGACCAATTTATTTAGTACAACTGCAATGACACTGAAWGTAATACTATTATCATTGACCCAAATCCATCAACCATTAACTCAGTTTTACTAATGTAAAAAAATGAATTGTTTCACATRAAAAATTTCCAGTCTGTGGAATTCATTGCAATAACAGCCCAGCCTCCACCTGTCACATCCACCCTCCCTGTCCTCACAAACAAATACCACSTAACAAAACAACAGTTACCAGCCAAACTGATAGTTTTGCAGGGTGTCTTACACCAGATCACTTTCTCGGGTCGTATGCTCATGTTTGCAGAGTTCGGGAAGGAATGTTTTGTTCTGCAGAGTACAGCAAATGTGTTTTGGTGTGCTAATTTTATTTAAAGAAGTAGGCTTTCAGTGGTCTGAGTACGTGCGTGGATTTCTTTCCTATACAGGAGAACCTACTGGCTTGATGTTTGTRTAACTGAGTGTGTCGGCTTGCAGTGACTCTCTAATTCTTCATGAGGGGAAGATTATGTTGGGCTAGTTATGTGCCCCTTCTCAGTGAGAGGTTTCCCAAGGTTCTGCTTAGTCTTTTGTTGCAGTGAAAACCCCTGTGATCTATTATAAGATTATCCTTGAAAGAGTACTATAGCTTTTGCTCCTAGAAATAAACGATCTGCTCTCTAGCACTCACCATTACAAGGAGTCATTTATTACCACGGAACTTTGTCATTCAATTATGCTTTTATATAGAACACATGGTCAAAAATCTCAATCACAGATGTCTGAAGTTGGTTAAAGAAGTTGTCAGTATTGAGAACTTGAGAGATGCTGGTCCTGGGTGGAGGTGCCTGAGCGTGAACCCTTGTGGTAGAGCAGTGCCCGKTAGAGAGGATGACATTTGCAGACTTCTGATCATCTTGCTTTACCATTTTTCAGGTTATAAGCGTTCTCCTAAGGCACATGAAATATTTTTCTAAGGTATTGTTCTCAGTATGCACTGAATTGATAAAAGTGAAAAATATTTAGCTAAAGCTTTAATTACTTCAGCCTACTTACTACATTCACCACCTTGCTGTGTGCCTCATTTCGACTTCTTTTGATCCACATTTTCATGAGAAAAAAAATGATTATAGGTATTACAGGTAGAGAACTGATTAACAGTAAGACAGTTGTGGCATAGTAGAAAACCTGTCAAATTCATAACCTAGTTGTTTTTATGAGATATGTTTTGTTATGTTATGTAGAAGAAGATTTAAATAACGGATCATTCATTTCCCCAAATAGGTCATCTTTCTGTTTAGAGTTAACTGTCGTTAGTACCGATAGTTTACCTGCTTTATGCCTTAGGCAGGAATTCAGTTGAAAGGAATTCTTTGCATYTCAGTGTGCGGTAAATGATGTTTGTTAGGGATAAAACAAGGTTTTGACTTAGCGTGATACAGCAAAGCTGACTGAACTTGTATAAGGCTTGGCTTTTGTTGAGCCTTGTGAAATCCGTGAGCCGGGAGCTATTTCCTCCCATAGCTAGCCCGTTCCTTTCTTAACTCACAGGGAGAATAGAAGAATATCATAAAGCAGTGGGAGGATGGCGTAGGAAAGGTAACTGTGTCTGTCCCGCTCATTCCCAGAGGCTCAGAAGGTGGAACGGGAGCTTCAGTGGCAGGAGGTTAGTCTTAGAGAATGGAGTGACCCTGGAAAGACAGAGCAAAACCTCAAAAATGGCCTTGCTCAGGAAGGAAGCTTTGAACTTTGAGTCTTCTTTTGAACCAACTGCTGCTGGTTGCAGAGAGGGGATATTCTCTCAGCTTATGCTACTTCTCTCTTCAAATCAATACAGAATTTATCATACACCTTGCCCTTTTCTGCAGAAACCACTGTGGGGTCAGAGGTTGGCTGGTGCCTTCAATGGCCTCTTACACCGTGCCGTAGACACAAATCTCAAACCAGCAGTGTAAAAGGTGCACAATCAGGATATATATTAGAAAGAAGATTTTTGTATTGCTTTCTATTTCAGCAACTTGGATTAGGTTTTATTTGTGTTTATAGTAGGAATAATATGTATCCAGATGAAGTGTTGACCTTTCAGTGCAACTGCTGGGTCTACACAGTATTATTAAGTTTTCTTTTTTTCTCTGCAACGTATAGACGTGGCCCTATTTTATGTAATTGTCCCTATTTTCTAAAATGCAAGTTGCTTCTTCTGTCTGTCATTGTCTCTTGTAAGACTAATTCTAATTGTGTGTCATCCCTTTCCTTTTGTGCTGGGAAAATGTACTCCATTAACTGTCTGACTCATTCAACAGTTATTAGTTTTCAGTGTGTTTGTGATGCTGGTGCAACAGTTGTTCAGTAACTGCTTGGGTCCTGGACTGCTACAGGATAGCAGTGTTTGAGCAGATGAATTCTTGTATACAGTTATCAGTTATTCTTTTCAGAGAGAAACAAAAAGTCATATAAAGTGGTGAAGTTTTCAAGTTTTCTGCATGGGACTGAACTGGGAACGGGGCCCTGCAACTCAAGATCCAAAGATCCTGTTTGCTTCTGGCAGCAGAAGAGCATCATTAGAGAGCAGCAGTGAAGGTGTGACAGCACCATGGGCAAGCTACCAAGTGCATGCAAAGGTCAGCTAGCAGGTGAAAGGAGAGGGCGAGAATTAAATGAAAAGAGGAAAATGCCAGGGTTGTGCTGATGTTTTCATTAAGAAAATCACCRAATCCATGTAACAACTCTGACATTTACTTATACAGTGGTAAAAATCACTGCRTTGTGTGTACCGCATATTTTCCTGTTCGGTCAGCGTATTGTAGAGCTGTGGTAAAGGGAAGTGTAATCATTTCACAATACTAGCGATACAAAATTGTTCTTTGGCTCAASTCTTTCTGCATTATATGAAATATATTATAGCTGTCCGTGTAAGTCAATTTCTTTAATTATGCCTCCTTCCACCTCTACACATATCATGGCTGTAAYCATCCTTTTAAAATTATTTCTCGGATGTTGCTCCTTTCTTTACAAATTATCCACCTCTCCTCTATCTTTATCTTGAGCAGGTATGTTCACCAAATTACTTCAGCTCTGCATCATGCATTGTAAAGTCTGTTTCCAGTTCTACAGCTAGAAAAATTTACTGTGATATCCCATAATGAAAGGAGTTATTTTATCAGGTCTGAGTGACTGGTGAATCCTTCACAGAGCAGAATGTGGTGCTTTTTAGCATCCAGCAGCTTAATATGCCTATGGAAAAACTGAATCTCCTTTGGACTCATCAAAGTTGCATCACTTTGGCAATACCAAATTGTCATAAAAGGGTAAAACAGCCTTTGGAAATAATTCCTGCTTCAGAGGTGTTCTGGGGTCACAGAGGGGTCCCRAATGGGCAATTACCATGGCTCTTCTGGACGGGTGGATGGCTCCTAAGGGATCCTCGCAGCCAGAATATGAATTAGAGTAGCTTGAAACTTTCTCTAATTGATGCTGGGAGCACAACAGGTTTCACAGCCAACCTGAAAATATAGGGAATGCAAAGGTGATCCAGAACACTTGGTTGTAAATGTTGCCCCCCTGGAATTCCATAACAAAATTCACACTGACTTTGAGGGTGGCAGAATGGGAGGCCAGATTTAATGCTTTGCATTTAGTCTTCTTGGAAGATACTTGCTGCACTGAGCCAGCAACCCTTGGGGTATGACATATGGCCTGTTTATTTCAATTTCATATTCGGCAAATTTCATTCCTTCTGCTATTTCTTTGTCTCTAATGGAATATCCATTTGCAATAAGAACATTATTAGAATGCTAATGCCCATCCAAAGACACAAAAATGTGTCTTGGGAGTGGTAGCAAGCACTTGGGGAAAAACGATATCTTAAATTGTTCTAGCTGTTTCTACAGGCATCTGAGAAGGTCACCGGAGGAGATACTAGTAGTTGAAAATGCTCTGGAAGGGAGCAAAGAGAATCCTTGCTGCATGCAGCCTTCTCACTCGGTGCTCAGATGCAGCAAGTTGGCTGCTTTCRATGCACAGCCAAGAAACTGGAACTGTTGTTTTAGTTAAATCAGCTCTCTAGTTTGCCCTTGGGACTTGGTTTCCTGATCATCCACAGTGCCTAAGTGGTAGTTTACTTACAAGCTTTCTTCTGGAGTGTACCAGCCAGTTTCTTCTAAAATAAAACCTGGATGTGGATCTGTGGCTAGCGCACTCCAGAGAAGGCTCCCTTTCAGACCTCTGTGTGAGACCGTTTTGTTTGCACAGTCCTACCACACTGTCTCAGCAAACCTTGCACCTTGAAATACCTCCATGTGTCCTGGGCTATGCCAGACGTGCACACTGTAGATTCTTGGCATCCGATTTTAAAATATCCTTCTGGCAGGTTATATTAATGTCATTGTTTTGTGTATTTTGAACAGAAAAAGCAAACCCTTCCACAAAATAAAATGTATTTTGAGGTGGCTGTTGAAGCAACAAATAGTGCTAGAGGGATCTAGGCCAAGTGAAGCGCAGTCCGGATTGCSATGCACTTTGGACACAGTTAGCTCTTTAGGGATGGAGTAAAACCTCAAGGAAATAGAGATGCAAGCTCACTATACCAGGTGSTCTGGGGCCAGAGGAGAATTTCTTCAGTAGTGTAGATGTAGCCTTTATCTTCTTATAAATGTTACCAAGCAAGGCCAAGATCATCAAAAAGGTCTGTTTGGGGGCTGATAATAGATAGAAGAGTTTCTGAGTTCTAGTCACAAAATTATTCTTTCTTTTTTTCTGAATTAGAGTTGGTATGTTTCCTTTCATGACATCAATTTAGTCTACCTCCAGGAAAAAATAAGAAGATATAGCAAAGGAAAAGGTCTTAATATTTTATAAATGATAAAATAACTGAAGAATATAGAACAAAAGTTCCATGTTTTGGACTCTATTCTTTAGCTAAAGTTCAGGTCTATGCTGATAAATTACTGATATTTTTGATAAAAAGATCTCAGAGCGAAGAAATATATATTTATCTCAATGCAGGATGGGCTCAGTAGGTGCTATTAAAGTGCAGCTCAATGCTATGAGCTATAGTTGAGCCCACGTAGGAATTTTGAACTTACTCCACTGGTGGGTGTTTCTATGGACAGGGCCCTTCCATGAGTACTGGAATTATATCCCATGTAGTGGGAAAGGAAGTAGTGTCGTTAATCAGACCTATTGCCGCTGTAGTGGAAAGGAGATCCACCAGAAAAACATTCCCTGCTGGACCGCCATCAGTGGGATTGTTTCCTTTGTTATGCCAGGCAATAAAACAGTAACGGTAACGTTTGATAAAACAGTTTGATAATAATGAATTTCATACCTCCTAAGAACGTATACTTGAAAACAAATACATTTTCTGTATTTGCAAATTTGATAAATCAAAGACAAATAATTTACTGAGCCATCAGACGTATTCCAGGATGTATTTCTACCAGTTTACTGCTCCAGAGATTCTTTTTTTAGAGTCTTTCTTTTGTTTCTATTGCTCTGTAGCTGAAATGTCTTCTGTTTCATTTGCTTTTCTATTTTCAACAGTTCCTGTGACAATGTCACATAGTCATTTCTGTTAAATGATCATAATTGTTAGCTTGAGCTTGTTAGGTGTTTAGCAAACGCTTGAACATTCTGTGTTTAACCCAGCAGACGTAACAATAGATTGTGAAAAACTGAACAATGCATATATTCTTATTTCTGTATGGCCTGAAAAAAAGTGCTGCAACTACCCATTTTCAGTTAAAACATGAATACCTAGAAAAAAAGCTGAATTTAGTATTGATAATTTAGCAAAATGCGAATGAATGCAATACATTTAATATACTTTTATAAAGCTAGATGCCTGTTACAATATCTGGAGTATTTTGCACTTACGGCATTTTTGTTACAAAAAGTAATTTCATTTGTAATAATTCAGGTACATGAGTTGCAGCTAGTATGTCTGTATACATTTTCATATTACATACATTTTTATAACAAACCTATCATCAAAATATCAAAACGCCTGAAGTACTGAAATAATCATTCTAACTGATTCAGCAAAGTCCTGCTGATGGTGACTAGGTACCATGGTTAGTGTCATATTATAAATGAGTAAGAAAAGGCAGACAGGTAATTTATGGAGACAGAAGATCTCAGTGTGACAAAATGCCTTCTGCAGATGGCAGGAGAAATTCCACTTGCTGCTGTGAGAGGCTAAGTTGCATCTTGAAATGATAATAATAAATAATATCCATCCTTTGGTAGGTTTTAATCGTGAGCAATTTAAAAAAGCTTGTTTAGCCAAGGTCATACTGTAATACGTGAAGCAGAATGTTCAAAAGGAGAAGCTTTATACCAGGGCTAAGCTTGTTTTGTTTCAAAATGGATTTCTTTTCTRAGGCTGTCAAACAATGGGAAATAATCACCCAGTACTAATTACCACAAAAAATGAAATAACTCTGCATTGAAGCGTTACATTATCTGGTAGACCTCGTCCCTAAACAGATAACACAGTTAGGGTGATGCTTGAAACCAAGTTACTGTCCAGATTGTGCAGTGCGCTGTCTGATTTCCCTGAGCTTTTTAAAGAGATGTATCTCTCTGGTATAGATCCCCGTGGTCTACTTACCGAGAAATTTCATTAYCATGCTGTGCGGTCCTCATGGTGCTGAAAGTAAAATATTGGATTGACAGGCCCTCGTTGTGGAGGAGGGCTTATTGATGATGGAAAGACTGATTCAATCTCTAATCCTGAAGAACGACCTGCCACCTGGAGTGATAGTGTACAGATGGGTGCAATCTAAACTCTCTTTCCGCCTCAAGTTGCATTTGGCTGTAGATTAACAATGTGATTCCGTATAATGAAGATGGTTGTTTGGTGCAGTGGCAATTTTCCATTACTGACATGCAATGTCAACAGTTCTGACAAAGCTATAAGGACAATGTTTAAATGTGCTACATCTGGCTGGGACTGTTGCCAGGTTATTAACAGCCCCATTAAAATTACCTGCAGTGAACTGCTTTGGTAGGAGGGAATGTAGAGTACTGTTTCCCCTGCAACTAGCTACTCAGACATAATAACAGTCCAGTAGCACACACTTGTAATAATACATTGTTATGGTAGCAGTAGCAGCATTTTTACAGTTTTATTTGGATGAGGGAATATTTTATAGCTTTAATTGTATTGAATGTAATTCTGCAGACTCTACTCAGGCAAATATCCCATTGAAGTCGATGACAATTTCACCTTAGGATGGAACTACATCATTAGGATATGGTTTTATTAATGATATTTCTAATAAAAATACTCCAAAGAGAGACACGTAAATATATATGCATATGTGAATATATATAAAGATGTCTTTTTAATTATCCTTATTTTTTTCTTTTCCTCATGAATGACTATGTAACACTCCCAGTGATGTGTACATAATGTGAAAAGGTTTTAAGGCGTTTTCTGAGTAAGAGTAAAGGACCATGTTGTCGCGGAGGATCCTGCAGAAGGCACAGCATATTTTCTGGTGAGAGTCCCCCATTCCCTTTGAATGCACAGGGAACGCTTGCCAGTATAGTGATAAATGGGCTTACGGTCCTCGCTCTCTATAAGCAGTTTCTAGTTCAAGCTTAGAAGTTGCCTCTAAGTTTAGTGTGTGAATGCTAGAGAGAATTTTCCCACTCTCTCTCTTATCAATCCATATAGCACCTGCCGTAACTGACTTCAGATGTGTCTCTTCATATATGTCCTGAGGATCTGCATGTACTGGATACTCTACCTGCTGCCTGTTTCCCACCTGTGTAGGTCGTGCTGAGGTTGCCTGGACATGTGCTACCTCCCCAGGTGCCCAGTGGCACGGTGCTTGGGAGAACGTGTAWATACCAACTAGTCCTGAGCCTGGCTTTGAATGCCTCCTGGCTCTGTTGGCAGCAAGTGTGATCTTAACGATGACTTCGGGGTTAATTTGTGATACGCAAAGAGAAAAGSAGCCTGAATGTGGTGGTCTTAGCTTGTTATGGGTATGTGATCGATGATGTCTGTAAAGAGCTACAGCACTTCACATCTGATCATAGTTCTGTTCTCTGGGATGCAGGAGCAAGTAAATTCATTTCTTTGCAGCCTTGAAGAAAAATGCAAGTCTTTCAGTGCTTTGGTGTCAGAGTGCAAAGGCAGTAGTCTATATCCTTCCTGCTTCAGCTGCCTGAACAAGTGGAAAAAGTCTCAGAAAAATTGGGGCAATACAAGGGCTCTTGACATTTATTACACATGGAACTTTCCACATGTGGCAGGAATAGAAGACTAAGTTTAGAATGAGCAGTATGACTTAATGTCTGTTATGCCATATGTTTTGCCTGCTGCTGCCATAGTAGAGAAGAGGGATGTGGCAGACCCTGACCTCATTCTGGTCGTGGCTGCTTTTAACTCCTTGGGGCTGATGCAGCCACACAAAGAGTTGTCGTTGTGCTRTACCACAGAAAAGACAGATAAAATACAGATGTCTGTAACAGAACCTGGCACAAAGGGAGAACAGTTTTGCACTGCTTCCTGAATAAGTCTGCCACAGGTACTTTCAAATATATATTGACTCTTATTTAAAATAAATTATGTTTTTAAATACCTGTATAGCTTTTGGGCTACCAAGATATGAGTCATAGCAATATACATAAGTTATAATGCATATAATTTACAAAGAGTACAAATATGAGTCACACATGTACAGAGTAGGTAGCATGAAGAGTTCTGTGAAAAAAATATATATAAATTTTAATTTGCTTTGAAGCTATCATAATGGATATATAAGATAAATGGTACCAGTCCTATTAGTGCACTGGCTATCTGTAGCCAGGTAATTCCTTTCTTTTAAAATTAGTACTATCTTTATTTTTCTTAGTAGGTCAGACATCATTTTTATTTCTTTTTCTCTCTCATCTTGGATAGTGGTAACTAATGATGTCTTTGCTGGTTGTTCTTTCAAAATGATGTCTTTCAGGTTAGTTCTAGCTATCTTTTCGTTTCTTTCTTCAATGAGCTTGGCTCTTTCAGATTTCCTTTCATTGTCATTCCCTTCAGTCTTTGTTACTTAGCTTTTGTTTAGCTTTGTTCCTTGCCTCATGTTGCTCCTTTTCATTGACATGCCTGTTTTTATTAGTAGCTCTGAGTCAGTTCCCAGACTTACAGTCCTGGTCATCATCATTTCTTGATATGGTACTTACCTGACCCATCTTTTCTCCATGGTCTCTTAGCTACAAATATCTCTTCTTTAATAACCAGCTTACTTTGTTTTACATCACTCTCTTTCTGAGCTTTCTGTCTTTTCTTATACTTCCACAGCTTCCAGTTTATCTATATAAGATCTACTCTTGTTTCTTACCTTCTACTATAAATTATGTTTATACCCTAGCGGCTAAAGCCAAAGCTCTTCATGGCCTAGATCCAAGTATCCATATGGCTGGTAGGATACTTGGCTGCAGGTGTACCTGTATTTAGTAGTCTCACAGTGCCTAAAAATCCTAGCTGTCCTTGTAGCAAATGGTGCCGAAACCCTCTAGAAAAGGTTATCTGAAGTCTCTTCAAGCGTAGATGGGATATATAGTAGCAGCCACTCAGGGAGAGCTGTATTCGTCCAACCCTTAGTACTCTCATCTTCCTGGGCCAGCACTGCAGTGTTGAATAAGTCTCACTTTTAAGCTGGCCTAAAGACCACCACTTAGTATGCATTTGCAGAATGGACTGGGACTTGTACAATACTTGGTCTAAGTACTCAGTTGAGATACTCTCTCCTCCCCTGTAATTTCTGTTCCAACAGCCTTTGAACTACAGAGAATTATAGGAAAAAAAGGCTTCCCTCCTATGTGTAAAATAAGACTAGGTAGAAATCTTGCCTGGAATCTTTCTCATCTTCAGTTTGCATGTTTTCTTTCTCCAAGAGAAGAATCTCTGCCTGTTTTTCTCAGTAGCTGTTCTGGCATCTTCCTTCCTTCACTCTTCCCTTCTCTTTTCATCTTTTATTCCTTTTTTCCCTTCAAATGTTTTATAAATCCTTGTAAAAATCTTGGTTTACCTTTTAAACCACCACATTTTAAACCACCGCATTATTATGTAATTTCCAGATTTTTATTAGAAGAAAAATATTACCAGTAATGGTGGGACTCAGACATATTATTTGCATAGGTTTCCTTATCAGATCGTTACATAGTAAGTAATGTTTGTGAAAGTAATGAGATCCAGTCATGAAAAATACAATGCACAAACAGCAGTCTAACAACCTGGATAGCCTGACTTAAATTAAACAGGATATTAGGAATGAATCTCTCAATACCACTTCTCCACTTAGAAACATGTAAAAAATAAGATAYTTAGGAATCTGATTGTTGAAATTAACTGGAAATATTGTTTGGTTGCATATCTAGAAATTATTTCCATGTAAGACGAAAAGTTATTTGGAGGACTTCATAGCTTCATWGCTAAATAATAACTTTAAAAGACGCTATTAGAGCAATATCTCAAAAGTAAAATAGGCTAACAGGCAAAGACATCTTGGAGGTTGGTAATTGTAGGGATGAAATGAAAACTCTTGATGTTTAATCTGTATTAGACTTCATARAGGATATTGAGATCTTAAAGGCCTTGAGTAACTTAAAAGTGGAGATTCAAAGAAGGTTTCTAGTGGCCAAAGATTCTAGAATATTATTCAGTGATAATAGGAAGAAAAAAATCCTAATGAATTTTAAGATAGGTTTTGATGCGGTTCCCTTTATTCCGGAACACAGCATCCACTTATCTTACTCCTTTAACACTTTTCTATATTATCCGTATTACTGTTCTGCTTATCTGGTCTTTGAAACTAAGGCCTTGAACTAATTTGCATATCACAGTTCATGTTCACYGGACTTCAGGTACTCTTATCTTTTTTTCCTTTTAACATTCTTGAAAAAGAACAAAGCATCTCAGCCGGGATGTGATTCATATTCCTTGGGATTCCTCCTCCTTTGCTCTCGCTTGTCTAGCAGTAAGTCCATAGCTGAGCAAGCCTCTATTCTCAAGGCTTCTATCTGCAATGAGAGAGAGGGCACTGCATCACGTACTGCTCAAATGTCATTACTTTCATCTGTATTTCAATCACCTCTCCAATGTATAGTACAGATACAGAAGCTGTCCCCTCCCCCCCCCCTTTATTTTTTGCCAGATATCCACCATGTTGGGCTTCAGGCCTCCCAAAGTCAAACTCAATGTCATCAACCTAGGCCTCTGAACTAGCAACTGAAACTCATCCAAGGTCAATGCCCCGAGACTGCCATCTAGATGGTTTCTCAGTGATAATACCTTAAGATGTCAGCACATTTCTGGATAGCATTTCTGTATGATTTACATGATACCTGGCTATCCAGAGAATAATTTAAACAGGAATTCCGTACATGGCATAACTACATTGATGACCGTTACATACAATGGATTTAACAATTCAGGACAGAAAAATTTAACTTCTGTCTTTTTAGTACTTTAATTCTCTGAATAAAGATCAAAATCTTGATCTTACGTCTTCTATTTCTGTACCTCTCTCATGCTTCCTTGGTTACTGTAGATGGCCTTCTTGCCTTMGGTCTTGATGAGTGCTTACTTTTCTCATTTACTCCTTCTGTTTCAGCTGCATGTGATATGCTGGTTTAAATCTACYTCTTCTTCACAGGTGCACCTCTGTTTTTTCTGGCATCTCCTTTTACATGTCCATCAACAGTTTCGTCATCTTCCCTGTCGTTCAGGCTTACAACTTCTGTGTCAATTTTGACATCTCTCTTCCCTCTTTATGCATTTAAGTTGTCACTCCATCATGTCATTTTTCTCTATTTAGCTCCATCTTTTCTCCTCTATTTCTGTGACTGAAACAGTTGTTCAGGCTTTAGTCTCCTTTAACCTCAAGCACTGCAAGTCTAATTCCAGCTTGGATCTCCTGCATTTGTTCAAAACTATCCAGTAACTAGTATTCCTCATACTTGGTGTGATCTTGGAGTGAGGGACTGAAGCAATGAAGGCACCTCCTTCCCTACAGGATTTCCACTGCAGTAGAAATACGCTACCACTATCCATAGCAATTGCTGTTCACTCCACCTGGTAATTCTCCACTTAATGCAGTCAACATGGGCCTAGTAATTACTTGTTATTTAAAAAGGAATTACCTCTTCATCATGAGAGGCTGCACTAGTACCGTGTGTCTGTCATGGCCAAGTATCACAGCATCTAACATAACATTARTTACTAAGATGCAATCCAAAACTCAGAAACATTTTTATTTCTTGAACTCTTAAATTGTTTCAGAGACTTGCCATAGACTGAAGAATTTTTCACAAAAAGTGATAGTTCCAGTTCTCCAGTTTGCTGCCTTCCAAAATTGACTCGTCGTTCTTAGAATATATTAAATTACTCTTCATCCTTATGACTAATTTAAAAGGTTGAGAACTATAAGATTATGGACGTTCCATTTTTTTCCTCGTGTCTCTTCTCTTCCTTATTGCCTTTTTTCTTTGTTATCTCTCCTCTTCTTAAAGCCTTAATGTAATCCTCACCCCCTCCTACAGGGAACAAACAGTTCCCTTGACAATAGTTAGTACAGGGCTTCATAAAGAGCTGGCAGAGCATGAAAGAATAAGGAGAAATTTCCAGTAAAAATATTGCATAAGCTATGCATACGCATAGAGTATATATGCAGCATATTTATAGATCTGTTGCTCCCTTGATACAACTTCAGTAAAGTAACTTGAGATATTTATTATCAATACCTAGAAGTTAACTTCAATTAAGACTTTATCCTTTTACCTCCCCTTCTGACTTTGCTATTTATCTGTGTGTATGAATGTTTCATTCATTCCTCCCATTGGTTTCCAGGGAGAGTCACCTCTCTGCTGCTAATTTAGAGATAGCAAGATAAAGACTAACAAACAGCCATGTTCACAACAGTGAATCACTTTAAAATCTAATTGGACTATTTCTAAGATCAGGTGCTAGCGTGAATCCAGTTACAGATGTGCTGGCTGTTGTGCGGACGGGGGTTTAGTGGCAGAGCTGTTTCTGATGTCTGTGGTTGTGATGCTGAAGAGCAGAAGAATGAACGCGCTCTCATCAGGGCGCAACTGTCTGCTATGAAGCGCAGGTCTACAGGAACACCATCTAATTTCATAAGTATGAACTGCATGCCCACACAAATATCACGCTGCTGAGGGGCAAATGAATACACAGTACACTTAAAACTATTATCCTTATTTGCCACCTATTTAGTCTCTTTCCTGAGGTTTACTCTGGCATTTCAAATCCAGCTGCTCAAGAATCATCTTAAATACAAAGCATTTGTCAGCTAGGGCAAACAGGAAATTCGTTTCCTGGATGTCGTAGTTGGGAATTCAGTTTATTTCTCTTCTTGAAATTTTCCTAGTGGAAAAAAACATACTCATGAGAGAGAGATTCATATTAAAACAGCCATAATCCCATTTACTATGGCAGTCCCGAGGTACATTGGAGACACCAGTGCTAATTCTTTCTCACCCTAATTCCAGATGTGGTCTTGTGGTCCATCAGTTGCCATCCTGGGATAACAAACCCAGCAGAGTATCTGGAGAGAGTCACAGCACCAGCTTCCCTGCAGGCTGGTGAATCTGGATTTTTCCACTTCTCTCAGAAGTTCCTAAGTCTAGATTTTAGTCTAGATTTTGGCTCTTCTGAACAGAGTGAATACATTCATTAAAAATCATTCCCTCCTTTTCAAAGATGCAAAAAACTAACAATAAAAATTAAATATATTTGTAATGACTTAATAAAAATTCTTATCAATTCCATTGGTGGCAAATGAGACAGMTTTTCAGGTAAATAAATATAAAATAAAAATAAAGTATTTTAAAGCCCCTATAGAACACTTTTAATGAAGTGTATCTTATATAGGAATAGATATATTTATGATTGCAAGGTCAGAAAAAATCATTCTGTCAGAATTCGTATAATCAGAAGAAACTTATTTGTGTTTTCTGTGTGTGCTACCAAAACCTTCAGTATATCACACTGTTATGTTTATGTATGTGTAAGTGTGTAAGAAAACGAAGGGAAGAAGAATCTGTTAATGGTGATGTGGGTTAGTTCCCATTTCTGAATACTTTCACGTTATGAGAGAAAATACATCACTTTATTTCTGTATCTATTTGTCTGTCTTTCAGTAGAAGCATGATAAATGTACTCCTAGTCTGAGATTGCTTCTGCACTGGAACATATGGAAAACCAAAGGGAACAGTAAGAACGTACTGTGACTTAATTCTGTATTCCAGCAGAGCCTTGAAGTTGTTTGGCCATGATTTCTCTATTTCATTTTTTGCTACTCCAAATGAAGAGTGAAGAATTCCTTCCTGTAGTTAAAATATGTTTTGGATGAGCAGATGTTGATTCAGTCAAATTTGTAAGCTTATTTAACTTCCTGGGATTTTCAGCTGTTGAGGCATGGGGAAAACATTTGAAAAGTGCTGGCAACAATAGGCGCATATAGGTCATTATTTCAGATTATTGCTGTTCGATCTGAGGAAATGCAATGAAGTGTTTGGTTCATCAGCTGTACTTCCATTTTATTGTATCAGCCAGGCTCAAGGAGGTCAGTATCCAGAAAAAATCGCTTCTAAAACTCTTTTGTTCTCTAAATCCATGGAAGAATAGTTAGAAGCAGAAAATAGACCATGTCAGATGAAAGTTGGTATCTTGGCATAGTTCCATTAACTTAAATGGAGTGGTACTGATTTACACCAGCTAAGTGTGTGCCCTTAAGTCTATTGTTTAGAAGTCATCCAGGAGTATTTTCCTACCTTTCAAGGGGAAGTTCAGATGGTCTTTAAAACCTGTGACACTTTACTGACTGAAGCATAAAGCTGCAAAGCAGTAACTGAGGCACTTACTTTTTAAAAATTGCACTCTTAAGAAAAATGAAATGCTACAAAATAGCTTTATAGCTAAAGATAGTTCTGTCTTGGTGATTTTGAAAGTTCAGATGCTGTGAACTTAACTGTTTGTATGCAGGCTGTAGTAGAGATTCTGCTAGTAGCAATGAGATTTGCTCTCCGTGTTGATGAAGTGTAAAGTATTTTTCATGCTACTTATGGTCAGGCAGCTCCAGAAAATCTACACTATTTATCATAGCAGCAAACTGAAACCTTTTATTCTGTTACCAGATCAGCTAGAGTCTGATTTTCTATCTAACACTACTGCAGAGCTGTGCTGATTTGAACCAACTGAGAAAAAGATACTTCATTCTTTCTAAGAGGAAAAGAAAGGCTGAAATCAGTAATGAAAAGAACATCGTACCTATTTCTTTTCACTGTTATTGAATAACCTAATGTTTCTTTGGCATTTTGAATACATGAAGTGAAACATGGAAAAACATGATACATGAAATAAAAAGGTGGAAATTACCTGTAAGTCTAGAAAATGGTCTACACAGGAAATGTGTACAGGCAGTTCTTTTACTTATCTGTGTCTGTAAAAAACCTCTTAGATCCATTTTGAGACTGAACTTTAACATTTGTATATGTTAAAATATGAACCGTTTCTATGAAGTTAGTAACCTCACTTCTATCCCTGAGCTACATGCTCATTTAATGCCTAATAGTTTAGTCCCTGACTGGGACTGCTTATGGTTTGCCTATCAAGTTATTTTTGTCAAAGAAAATCATCATTTCCAGCTGTCCATCAAAAAATGCAATAAGTGAAAGTTTTGGCCTTAATCAAAGCATTTGACCAATTCATTTTTTTTTTGATTCAGTTCAGGCTGATATTAAACTCCAAATGAGCTACTTCACCCCATGCTGCTGAGGTACCTCATGGTATCCAATCTTCAGGCGCGTGCTGCTCTATGGAGAGGGCTCCTTGACCAGCCCGTATCGCAGATCGTGCTCTTGCCTCCGAGTGCCGCACGCAAGAGCCTCGGTGGAGCTGAGATCCCATCCCAGGGTTGGTCTACAAGGAGAAATGAAACGGTGTTGTGATCTGCTTAACCCTGTGATCGCTCCCTTCGGAAGGAGGGTAGCATCGTTCAAATATAATTACAAAGCAGAGTAATTATTCTAGAATATTTTTTTTTCCTTGGAATAGAGTATCCACATGGGGGAGTTATATCAGCATAGCTATAGCAATGTAATTATTCTGTTAAAGCTAGGCTAGTCAAATCCTTCTTGTAGCTAAAACCGCAATATGACCTGTTACCACAAGTGGGAAGGAAAGGAATAAAGCAGGTTCACTGGGCTCTTCATCACCTCCCATGTAACGCGTTCAAGTAAAAACTGTAATTCTGGTTTGGATAAGAACAACAATGAGTGAAATATAGTGAAACACAAGCTTTTTTTTTTTTTTTTTTTTTTTTTTTTTTT